>NW_026137841.1:1800000-2282371 GCF_019393585.1 Leptopilina boulardi
AACATCACCGTAATATTACAGTAATATTACTCGATAATATCACCATCAGACGGACATTTTAATATCACTGTAATATTCGAGTAATATTACCGGGTAATGTTACTGTAATATTACAGTAATATTACGTGCTAGTTGGGGTCTTACTCCGAGGTCTAGGGAGCCAGTCAGAAAAATTGGCGTTCATATCGCCGGTCAGAACTCGAAAACTATAAGTCATATTTTCAAGATTAGTGTGTTATTCGATTATTTTATATCCAATCTCGATGCCAAACTTATTTTTGTCAAATTTGGAAATTAAATTTTTTATAGTTTTCTATGTTACCGACTGGTTAAAGATTTACCATGTTAGTGTACAGCGCCACTCTGCTGTCCTGATTTAAAAATACACTATCCCTTAGAAAAAAATTACACGTGTAGATTTGGTTACATGTAATTACACGTGTAATTTGTACTTTAATTTGAAAGTTATTTTTCAGAAAATTCCACCTGTAATTTATACTTTGACATTTCTCAAATATTTGTGTAATTTATACTTGAATTTATACTTTGAAACATTTGGTGGTAACTTAAGCTGAATTCGGTTTGGCAAAAAAACCGAATTGGAGCGTTACGGTGAATTATTTTTCTTTTACCGTGAATTCTTTTCTCTTGAACATTTGAATTGACGTTTGTTTATTGGAGTTTACATTATAAATGAATAGAATAAATGTTTCAAGGTGTAAAAAAGTCGATTTGGAATAAGAATTATATAATTTTTTAAAAAGAAATAAAAGAGATTTACCGACAATTTTACTATGAGAGTGGTACTCATATGGTAAATTTATCATATGAACACTACACAGTTGATAAAATTGTTGGTGAATCTGTCACATTTCTCTTTTATTGATTTTTAAAAAATTATTTAATTCTTATTCCAAATCGACTTTTTTACACCTTGATACATTTATTCTATTCATTTATAATGCAAACTCCAATAAACAAACGTCAATTCAAATGTTCAAGAGAAAAGAATTCACGGTAAGAAAAAAATAATTCACCGTAACGCTCCAATTCAGTTTTTTTGCCAAACCGAATTCAGCTTATGTTACCAACAATTCTTTTCGCTTACTCCCAATTTTTTTACTTGGTAGTCAAATAAGACTTTTTACATCTTTATTCACTGTAATTACGTGCATAACAATTCTTAAAATTTCAAAAAAGTTTCAAAGTATCTATTACACGTGTAAAAGGTAATAAAATATTTAAGAAATATCAAAGTATCTTATACACGTGTAATTACACGTGTAATTTTTTTCTATCTACATTTGTCGCTTCGGCTCACTTTTGTGTGTTGATACTACTGAATAACGACCTAAGCGACAAACGTTAGGCCCTACAATGAAATAAGTGGGTTTCTTAAATGAGACCACAAATTTTCAGTATCAAATTCGTAATCCCCATGAAATTCTGCGCTCAGACATGTGATATAAGTGCCCAAAATATTGGGCCCAATCTAAGATAATGGGCCCAAAATTTTTCTACAGATAAATAAATTTTGAAAAATCAAACATTGGAGGGGTTTTGGGGTTGTAGGATTAGAATTTTGAAGCTAATTTTCAAATTAGTCTTAGAGCCAAATGTAAAATTTTTCAGCCCAATTGGGGGCCACAGTAAAAAATTTTTTTTTTTAAATGACATCACTAAAATTAGTATTATGTTTGTGAATTTGATGAAGAGAGGAAGGTGAGTAAAAATGTGAGGATGAGACTATGATTACGAAATGGATACTGAAAATTAGAGGGTTTTATTTGAGGAAACTTTTTTTAATTGGGCCTCACATTGGGCCGCGGAATCTTTCATTGAGCTCTGTGCCCAATTTGAAAATTATCTTCGAATTTCTAATCCTGTGACTCCAAAAACACCCCAATGTTTGATTTTTCAAAATTTATTTATCTGTAGAAAAATTTTGGGCCCATTATCTTAGATTGGGCCCAATATTTTGGGCACTTATACCACATGTCTGAGCGCAGAATATCATGGGGATTACGAATTTGATACTGAAAATTTGTGGTCTCATTTAAGAAAACCACTTATTTCATTGTAGGACCTAACGTTGGGCTCCAGGCCCAATTTTTCGGTTTCAAAAATGTAGATCTTTTTGTTTGGAACAACTTTTGTGTTGAACATTTTTTACGAAAATTCGTATTTTTCGAGATATTTGCAAGTTTCCATCCTTTTGGAACACCCTGTATTTTAATTAATTAAAAAAAACGTTGTCACGATCAAAATTCTCCGTCCGTGTAATAAATACAGACCCCCGCGTTAATTTTTTTATAATACCCTATTTCCAGTATTTTTCCACATTTAAAACACGTTAATTCATACACTGAAAAAAATATGAGTGAAACACTGGCATAATTATAAGTGGTTTTGTCACTCCGGTATGATGCATACCAGACATAAAAGTAAGCTTAGGATTTCTGCTATAATGCAGTATAGGTGTTTTTTTTGGCCATTTGAAGTTGCCAATAGTTCATATGTAAGTGAGTAACGCCTATACTATTTGATTGGAACAAGCTGTAAACCTAACCAAACTTTTTCAGCATACCATTTCTGGTATCACCCCCTGGTTAAAGTTTGATGCCAGTGATTTTAATGCTAAAGTTAAGGTAGTCAAGCGTTCGTCATATAAACCCAAAATTAAATATATTTTCCAGTTGAAATGGAATTTTTTGTTGTACACGGAGAGTAAAAACATGCTTTTGCAGCATGAAGACACATGCTTGTGCAGCATGAAACTTTCCCATGCGGTTTTAGTAGGACAATTCTTGTAATGTTAGTATGAATTAATGCCTTTTTCGTATAGAAGCAATCCGTACTAAAAATGCATGCCAAACATACTATCGTAGTAAGGACTTCATACTATAGAAGCAAAATAACCGCCACGCGGCAAAAGCATGGAACACCATGCTACTACGATTGAATTAGTCTCATGCTTTTTCGGTATTAGACTCTTGCAACAGGCGATTAAGACACGCCCCCTTCTTGTCAAGTGCTGATTCTTTTAGTTTTTCAACAATTTTCTTTTAAATTACACAATAAAGTTTTGCTCTATATATGGGGCTTTCTTCGTGAGATTTTTATTCAAAATTTTTGTTCGAAATAAATAATAATGGTTCAAGAAACGTAAAAAATAAAATTCTTTTTACGTTCTTTAAATCTTAATAAAATATATAGTTAATTTATAAAATTTGTGTTGCGTTACTGAAAATTGATAAACAAATGAAATTTTTATTTTTTACATTTTTAAACCATTATTATTTATTTGGAACAAAAATTTTGAATAAAAATCTCACTAAGAAAGCCCCATATATAGAGCAAAAACTTTATTGTGTAATTTAGAAGAAAATTGTTGAATAGCACCCCTGAATCAAAATCTTTATAATTAAAATATATAACTATATTAATATTATTAATAAATTATATTTTATAATTATATTAATATTATATATAATTATTATTATATATTAATAAAATATATAACTATATAATAATATATAACTTTTGGGAAATATAGAGCAAATTACGTTACACTAAAGATGGTTCTTTATTGGAAAATCAAAGAAATTCCTATAATAAAAGTGAATAGAGATTTTCTTAATTTTTAATGAGAATTTTATCTACATTCGTCATTTGTTTTCCCCTTGACAGAACATCAAAGAGAGATATTCAAAACGGAAAAAACGAACTGGATGGGAAAGAGTTGAAAGGGTTTACAATAAGAAAGAAAGATATCCAGCGTAGCGAATGGTAGCCAGTGGCTGGTATTCTCAAAAGAAAAGAAAAGCGTCTGGGGTTATAGCAGCGATGGTTTGAGGGTGTATATTGTATCGCGGGCTTTTTGAGCTGCGTTGCTCGCGGGGTCGGCTGGTCGAGTATAGTGCTTTGGATTGGAATGGGGGTTATGTGGGTGGAGATGGACGTGAGGGTGAAAGTCTGTCTGTTGGCTGCCAACGAGCCAGTCAATCATTACGGGCTGCGCAGGCGCTTAAAAGTCCTCCTCCTTTGACCTCACACCCCTTACTGTTGCTTTCTCACCCCAAAGTCCTTCACGTACGAATACCCTTTGCGTTTCCCTCAGTCGCGATTTTACCCCTTGCTCTGTGCTACAAGTATGCTACAATGCTGCCTGCCGCCGCCCATCCTGCATATTTAAGCAAACTGTCTTTTCGTACAGTTGTACCACCACCTACCTCCTACTCTTCATTTACTCTCTGTATTCTTTAGTCATATCTACATACAACTGCAGTCATGAAGAAAACTCTATTGTATTTATGAGCCACCTCACTAATAACTTCGTCAACGAAATGAATGGGATTAGGTCAATATTTTCAGCTTATTGCCTTAAAGTTTAAAAAATTAAAAAGCTTATTGACGCGAATAAACTCTCATGAATCAAATTCTTAAATTAATTTCGAATGAGAGTGACATCTTTTTAAATATAAAACTAACATCAATTAACCTGCCTCCTTGTTCAGGTATTAACAATTGATCCTTGCTGTAGCATGGAACGAAAAACAGTTCTAGATGAACTTTACGGTCTCTCATTAAGCATTATGAGTCAAAATTAATTTCCAAAATTTCTGATTCAAAATATCGATCTAAAATTTTTCACTTTCACATTTTTTATTTCTTTAAGGGCAGTCACCTCCTTTACATAGAATTCTTTAAATTTTAATGATCGCAGGAAGTTACATTTTTTTCTTGCACCATTTCGGTCCTAAAAACATATAGGTGGTAAAAAAAAGAAAAGTTTAATTTTTGACTATTTCAGAATTTTTATTTTTTGAAAAAATTAAAGTTTTTGAAAATCCATGCGGGAGATTCTTAAGAATCATTAAAAAAGCGTAAAAAATAGTCAAAATTGTAAAAGAAGATAGATATTTAAAATATTAATTTTTTTACACTCTAAATCTGAATCAGTGAAAATTTCTATTAATTCAAATCAGTGGCTCAGTTTTCTTTAATTCACCAGTGGAATTTCACTGGGAATCAGTAAAAACCACTGATTCTCAGTGAAATTCCACTGATGAATTAAAGAAAACTGAGCCACTGATTTGAATTCAGTGAAATTTTCACTGATTCAGATTTAGAGTGTAAGACTTTAATTTCTAAAAATGGTAAAAAATAAAAATTGCATTTTTTTGACCATCCTGTATGTTTTTAGGACCGAAATGGTGGAAGAAAAAAATATATAAATTCCAGCGATAATTAACATTTAAATGACTCAACATAAAGGTGGTGACTCCCCTTAAATAGAAACATAGTATAGAGCCAGTCCAGGTCAACTGTGATAAAAAAATTTTATTGATATCCCGCCAGAGATATCCCGTGGATATCCTATTAAAAAAAATGGATGAAAATTTGGATACCCCAGGGGTATTCAAGTTTCTGTTCTGTGGGACATGCCACGGGATATCCCTAAGATTTTCCGTGAGGTATATATATTTTTGCGCATGTGCGGGAAACTCCCTGTGATCGTTCCACACAGGTGACAAGATGTATACAGTGTAAACGTTTCAGGAACATCTTTCCAAAAATACTTAGGGTAAGTCCGGGGAAGTTGGCCATAGTTTTTTAAAAGCCTGTAAAAATTTCTTTCAATATTTTCTGAATCTTTTTTATAAAAAGCAAAACTCCTACATGAAATATTAGTCAAAAAGATGTATTATGTTATCAAAAAAGTAATATTCTAATCAATAATATTGGTTTAAATAAGATATTAATTATTTTCAACAATATTTTTAATAAAATAATTCATTATTTTTTGCAACATTTTTAATGAAAAAATTAATTTTTTCACAAATATTTTTGATCAAATAATAAATATTTTTCACCAATGTTTCCGTTCAAAATTAATATTTTTCACCTTTTCTTTGATGAAAAAATTAATTTATTTCGCCAATATTTTTGATGAAAAATAGTTATTTATGATACAAGTGCGTAAAGTGAGTGATTATACGAGTGTGACGTTTGCAGCACGAGGCGAAGCCGAGTGATGCAAATCACACTCGTATAATCAGATTTACGCACGTGTATCATACAACATTTTTTGCAACACCCACCTCTAAAGTTAAGTACCTATTATGAAGAATTCCAACTCTCTATTAGAATAATTTCGATTGTATAGAATTAAAAAAATCAATCGAAGATCAGGAAAAATATCATTAAGCAGGAGTGTATAAATTTAATAGTGAAGTTCGTTTTTTAATTTTGTGGTTTTGTATGGTCTAAAACAATCCTTATATTATGTGAGAGAAATTTCGGTGCGTAAAGTAAATTTCAGTGTGTAAAGTAATATTTCAGTGCGTAAAGTAAATTTCAGTGCGTAAAGTGAATCACTTTACACACCGTTTGAAAAAGAGCTTCTTTACACACAATTTTCGTTGTGTAAAATTTAACTTTAGAGGTTAGTGTTGCAAAAATTAATTTATTTCATCACAATATTTTGAATTAAAAAATTTTTTTTGCATGAAAATTTCCTTTAAAAATTTATTTTTTCTTTCTGTAAAGAGGAGGAGGTAAAATCCTAATTTTTATTCGCAAAAAAATCTCTATTTTTTATTAAGGGGGTGGGACTAAATATTGTCAAATAAAAAAATTTAATTTTTTCTTAATTTTTAATTTTTGAATGACGCCATGAATAGAAATCTTTCTTAATAGAGAGGAGGAGTTTAAATCTTAATTTTTATTGGCGTAAAATCTTCATTCTTTATTTAGGGAAAATTGAAAAATTTAATTTTTTCACCATTTTTCACCTATTAATATCGGTTTTTTTGAAATCGTGTACCCTCCCCCCTTAGCGGCCACACGAATTTATCTAGAGGGCTGAAATTTGGTACACATATGTATTTTGGCGTGTAGATTACAGGAAAAATATAGCGAACCTGATAGGAATTGATTATCATAGCGTTGTCAAGGAAAAACCATGAATTTTTACGAAAAATGCCTAAAAATGACTATGTACCCCCCCTAGCAGCCACATCTTTTGACATAAAGAGCTCAAATTTGGTACACTTACGTATTTTTACGTGAAAATTACAGGAAAAATATAGCGAACTTGATTCGGATCAATTTACATAGCGTTGTCAAGGAAAAATAAAAAATTTCGAAGAAAATGATTTATTCTCCCTAGCGCACATAATATTCAACCCAAACTGTTCATATTTGCTGTAAAACAGTATTTTTGCGTGAAAAATACAGGGAAAAAATGTAAGCGCAATTGGAGTTGATGATCAATTTTTATCAAATTTTTGAAGAAAAATGATAAATTTAATAAAAAAATGTATTTTTCCGCAAAAAACGAAAAAAATCAGATAAGTGCGAGTTACACTCGTACTGAAATCGAGGGTTCCGTACTCGAAGCGAACTTATTTGGTATAAAAATAAATGTTTAAAAAATATGTGTTGTATGTTAAATAATTTGTGTGATACAAAAAGGAACAATTTTTTAAAAAAATTTAAGAAAATTGTTCCTCCTTTGGTATAAAAACAAAAAAAAAAATTTAAATATGTGTTGTATTTCAAATAATATAAGTGATACAAAAAGGAACAATTTTGTAAAATTTAAGAAAATTGTTCCTCTTCGTATCACTTATATTATTTGAAATACAACACATATTTAAAATTTTTTTTGTTTTTATACCAAAGGAGGAACAATTTTCTTAAAATTTTTTTTTTAAAATTGTTCCTTTTTGTATCACATATATTATTTAACATACAACACATATTTTTTAAACATTTGTTTTTATACCAAATAAGTTCGCTTCGAGTACGGAACCCTCGATTTCAGTGCGAGTGTAACTGGCACTTGTCCGATTTTTATTCTTGACGCCACGAATAGAAATCTTTCTTTCTGTTGAGAGAAGGAGTTTAAACCTTAATTTTTATTAGCAAAAAATCTTTCTTTTTGCTTCCTCGTGGAGGAAGCTTTGTAGTCCTTTCGTTTATAAAAATTTTCAAAGTGGCGGAAACAAATTTTTTTCTATATAGAAACATGTTATATGAGATCCTGATCAATTGTCCGGATGTATGTATGTGTGTGTGGATCTCTTTTTTGTTTAGACGATAACTTTAACAGGTTTTAATGGATTTAGATCAAATTTGGTAGACTCATTTATCCTATTGAAATCTCAAATCTGACCAAAGGATTTTAAAAAATACAAAAAAAAAAATTTTATCGCCTTTTTTCCAAAATTTTTTTTTAATCGAAAAAATTTTTAAATAGAAAAATTTAAGGTTATATATAATAAAATCGTATTCCTTACGTCAAGATAAATCGATCGGTGTATATAAAGTATAGTTTTAATTTAAATTTAAAGAATTAATGAAAGTTGAAAAATCAAAAATTCACATTTTGGCTATAAAATTCTGTGATTATTCAAATTTAAGTTTATAGATGAAATAATTGTATTCCTTGCATAAAACGAATCGATTAGTATATATAAAATTTACATTTAAGGTAAATTTAATAAATTAATGAAAGTTAAAAAATAGAAAATACACATTTTAGCTGAAAAATTTTGTATTCATTTAAATTCAAGTTTAAATATAAAATAATTGTGTTCCTTGCATTGAAACGAATCGATATAATTGTAAATAATTATAAATTATATATTATTTTTTATTAATATTTAGAAATTTCGGTTAAAATGTGAATTTTTGATTTTTTAACTTCCATTAATTCTTTAAATTTAACTCAAATGTATAGGTACTCAAATGTTTATATTATTATACTCTTTTTGTATGTTTATTTCAATGTTAATGCTTCTCCACAAGGAAGCAAATTTTTTTGCTGATATTAAAGAGGAAGCAAAATGTTCATTTAATGAATATCTGAATTTACAACTTGTTTATTAATGAAATGGGACTAAATATTGTTAATTTAAACATTTTAATTTTTTCTCCTATCAAGATTTCTACTCGTTGCGTCAAAAATTAAAAATGGAGAAAAAATTAAATTTTTTTATTTGACAATATATAGTCCCACCCCCTAAATAAAAAATGGAGATTTTTTTGCCATTAAAAATTAGGATTTTACCTCCTCCTCTTTACAGAAAGAAAAAATAAATTTTTAAAGAAATTTTCATGAAAGAAAAATTTTTTAAATCAAAATATTGATGAAATAAATTAATTTTTTCATCAAAAATATTGTCGAAATAAATTAATTTTTTCATCAAAGAAAAGGTGAAAAATATTAATTTTGAACGGAAACATTGGTGAAAAATATTTATTATTTGATCAAAAATATTTGTGATAAATAATGAATTATTTTATTACAAATATTGTTGAAAATAATTAATATCTTATTTAAACCAATATTATTGATTAGAATATTACTTTTTTTGATAACATAATACATCTTTTTGACTAATATTTCATGTAAGAGTTTTGCTTTTTATAAAAAAGATTCAGAAAATATTTAAAGAAAGGAAAAGATGAGTGCTGCCACCTACCTTCTAAAAAGCTCGGCTATATTGATTTTATGGACACATTTTTTTTCATGCATTTTAGGTTATGTTTATAAGCCCTTAATATTTAATTATCGAATTGCACATTGTCTTTGATTTTCTGTTATTTTCATTTTCAAATTAAATAGTGAAATAGTCTCCGCAATTACACTATTACGAAAATAACTGAAAATAAATCGTTTATTTTCATGGCCGACCATGATTAATATAAGTTGATTAAATTTTTTGCATTAAAAAATGAGACCGCTTCGTGTATCATTTCTAAAAATGATTTACAAAACGCTCTCATTTTGATATAACTTATGTGCATCAAAACGTTGCAACGATTTGATGCTATTTTTGGTCTCAATTTGATACTTTCAAGAAAACTGCTAACATATTTTTAAACAACGCGTTTGGCCATCTCTCCCAGAATGTACGGGGGAGATGGCTACAGGCATACGGGAGAAATCGCCAATACTTTAAAATCATTCTTTGGCTTTCGCTTTATCAGAATTCGTAATTTAAAGTGATTAATGTCTTCTTTTCTTCTTCTGACCACATTTCGAACATTTATCATTAAATTCAGTGCAATTTTCATGAAGCCAAAGGTGACAATCATTGCACTACTGAATCCAGTCTTCGATAAGCGCTGTTTGTCTGTCTCACCAATACAACAAGTCTACAAGGTATTTTTTTGAGATATCAGAGAGGTTTCCAATTTATTTTTGTGTCCTGAAAATTTTAGGTTATTTAATTCTAAGTTTTCAGTATCCCAGGTTCCAAAATTGCGTATCACGTCAGGATTTTGAGTAAAGTGTGGGTTAAGTCTCCAAAAACCGTGTTTTTGAGAGTTTTCAGTATTTTTTTCTCCTTAACCTGACATGATAAAGACTTCTATATAGACTTAAATTAAAGCTCATATCTTACACTTTAAAACTCATATGCGCAAGATGAAAAAAAATTTGAAATTTTGCAAAGAAATTAGGTTCAAGTCACCTAAAAAGATTTTTGGCGTCATTACCCCCATTTTTTCAAAATTTCAAAATTTTTTTTATTATGCGTATATGAATCTTAAAATGAACGTTTTAAACTTTAATTTAAGCCTATACCCAGTGGGAAAAGATCTATTGGCTGAATATTGGTCCAATATTGGGAGCACTTTTGCCAATCTTGGTCCATTATTTTAGCCAATATTGGACCAAGTCTGGGAGTGTAGAGACCAATGCCAAGGTTCGAATTTCAATTTTGGCCAAATATTTAACCAATATTCAAAAATACGAAAAATCAGACTTCAGCCAAGATTAAAAAAAATTAATTGTTAAAAGTGAACTATAATAAAAATTTTGGTTATATTTATATATTATATTTTATTATATATAATAACATTATTATTTCCCTTCGGATCAAGGGTTATATATAAAATCATCAGCAATAAACGGAGAAAAAGAAAAAGATATTTTCTAACGTCCTGCTAGGCATTAACAATTATAAGCTAAATAAAAGAGATATTGTGAAGATTCTGTACATATCGCGGATACTTATACCCTTACAGATTGATGTTGTTTAGGAGAGAGAAAAACACTGCCATCTGGTGGATCGGATAGTTGGAAAGTAAAAGTAGCGCGAAATTAAAACTGCATGAAGGAAAAACTCTAAGTATAAAGAATTAAAATTAAAAAAATTATTTGTGACCATTATAACATTAATTAAGTTTTGTTTAATGCGTTCTTAAATAAATACATTTTCAAGTGAATGTTTATACTTACAGTTTTTCCTTGATGCAGTTTGAATTTCGCGCTACGTTAACTTTCCAACTCTCCGCAAGATGGCAGTGTTTCTCTCTCTCATAAACAGCATCAATCGGTTAGAGTATAAGTATCCGCGATATATACAGAATCTTCACAATATCTCTTTTATTTTTTTTACGTTAGAAAATATATTTTTCTCTTTCTCCGTTTATTGCGGATGATTTTATATATAACCCTTGATCCGAAGGGAAATAATAAAGTTATTATATATAATAAAATATAATATATAAATATAAAAAAAAATTTTATTATATTTCAGTTTTAATAATTAATTTTTTTAATGTTGGCTGAAGTCTGATTTTTTGAATATTGTTTGAATATTGGGCCAATATTGAAATTCGAGCCTTGGCATTGGTGTAGTTTTTGGGCCTCCCAGGCGCCGATTGGGAGCACGAAGGAATATCAATTTCCGCGGAATTAGTCCTGGTGAGTTCACTACCCGCACCCGATTCCGTTTCAGTCTCGACAGATGAAGTGTCAGCCTCGCCACGATTTTCCGCCGTGCCAGTCTCGACAGATGAAGTTTCTGCCTCGACACAATTTTCCGCCGTTCCAGTCTCGACATATGAAGTTTCAGTCTCGCCAAGATTTTCCGCTGTTCCAGTCTCGACAGATGAAGTTTCAGTCTCGCCACAACTTTCCGCCGTTCCAGTCTCGACATATGAAGTTTCAGTTTCGACAGATGAAGTGTTTTTCGCCGTTCCAGTCTCGACAGGTGAAGTTTCAGTCTCGCCACGAATTTCCGCCGTTTTAGTTTCGACAATTATTACACAGCCCCACAAAAAAAAAAAAGTGTCATGTACTATTGACCGGAATACCCTAACCCTATGTATTTTGACGCGCTGAACACGAATCCGAAGTCCGTTTTGCTCCATCACGTCAGGATTTTTTTCTAACCTCAAAAAACATGTCGGATTTTGAGAAGTAGGCGATTTTTTTAAAAATTGATGTATTAACTTCAAACTTGGTAACTGGGGATTTTTTGTGTCGCTGATTACGAATCTGAAGTTAGATTTTCAAAATCCAAAATGGCGGATCCAATATGGCGGACGAATTTTGAAAAAATTTTAAGATTTACTTCAAACTTGGTATCTAGGGGTTTTTTGGGTCGCTGATTACGAATCTGATGTTAGATTTGAAAAATTCAAAATGGCATATCCAACATGGACTTCTATCGGCCATACTAGATACGCCATTATCAATTTTTGAAAACTGACATCATATTCGTAATCAGCGACCCAAAAAACCCCCAGATACACTATTGCACATTAATTTTTAAAAAATTTCGTAAAATAATGTCCCCCTACCAAAAAAAAATTCAAGGGGTAGTTCCCCCCCATAAATCAGCTTTTGGGGAAAAACAAAACATACGTGTCAAAGTGTTTTTAAAAAACTACAAAACTGCCAAGTTTCAGAAAAATCGTCGTATGGCACTTCCCTAGTGTTACTTGTCAGCAACTTAGAAAACCTGTAGATACCAAATTTCATAATAATCTGACAATTTTTTAAAAATAATTCCTTAATATTGAATCAGACATGTCGAATTTCGGAAATCTGACATCAGATTCGTAATCAGCGACCCAAAAAACCCCTAGATACCAAGTTTGAAGTAAATCTTAAAATTTTTTCAAAATTCGTCCGCCATATTGGATCCGCCATTTTGGATTTTGAAAATCTAACTTCAGATTCGTAATCAGCGACACAAAAAACCCCCAGATACCATGTTTGAAGTTAATACATCAATTTTTAAAAAAATCGCCTACTTCTCAAAATCCGACATGTTTTTTGAGGTTAGAAAAAAATCCTGACGTGATGGAGCAAAACGGACTTCGGATTCGTGTTCAGCGCGTCAAAATACATAGGGTTAGGGTATTCCGGTCAAAAGTACATGACACTTTTTTTTTTTTGTGGGGCTGTGTTATTATTATCATATTATTATAATATTATTATAATATATTATTATAATAATAATTATTATTATTATTATTATCATATTATTATAATATTATTATAATATATTATTATAATATTATTATAATATATTATTATAATAATAATAATTATTATTATTATTACTATTATTACAAGGACCTATTTTTCAAGCAGTATAATGCTATTTGGAAAATAGGTCCGTGGATTGCAATGTGTTTTTTTGTCAAAGAATATTTTTTCGCAGAAACAGTCCAAATTGTAATTAAATGGGATGAATAAACATTTCCGTGGAAACAGACATTTTAAACTAAAATGGCGAAAAAACTCGTCCCGAATATTTTTAAAATAATAATAATAATTATTATTATTATATTATTATTATATTATTATTATATTATTATAATATATTATTATTATAATAATAATAATAATTATTATTATTATTATTACAAGGACCTATTTTTTAAGCAGAATAATGCTACTCGAAACGCAACTAATAGCGTCGGAGGTACCGAAGCCAAAGGATCTTCGAATTGAAATGACGTCGAGAAGACCATCGACTACGCTGGTCCGAGTCGCACAGGGATCGACGTATGCTGACGTCTTGGGTAAGCTTCGTAAGGAGGTTGACCCTGACGTTAGCCACACGAAGGTCGTAGCGGCAAGGGCTACGAAGAAGGGTGACTTTCTGATAAAGATAGGAGGTGACTCAAATAAGGAGGCTTTCACCGCTGAAGTAGTTAAAGCAGTCGGAAGCATGAGTACGGAACGGTCAGCGGATCGAAAGGTAACACTTGAGATCCGCGACTTGGATTGCCTGACCCAGGAACAGGAGGTCCGGCAGGCGCTGGACAGAGATCTCGGAAAGCCTGGAAGTAGGAAGGTGACGGTTCTTGGACCCAACTGCCGAGGTATGAAAATCGCGGTTGTAGTCACCGACTTAGAGGAGGCGGATAGGCTGGAGAAATTGAGTCGCATTAGAGTAGGTTTAATGTACTGACAAATAAAAAGGAGAGTGATGGTTGTGCGGTGTCCGAGGAAAGCAAAGGGCCTGTCGCGTTGAGAGTGGGATGTGCAAGGATGAATAGAAATGGGCCGTAAGGCGAAATTGGAGAGAGCGAATAGGGAAAAGAGTGGAAAGCGTGGAGTGTAAAGGGGCGCGCCGATAGGATGTTTGGAAAAATGTAGAAAAACACGTTACCAATGACTCAGCTAAGGACAAGAATTCATGAAGATGTAGCAAAGTTTTTGCATTCTTCATGAATTCTCGTTACCCCCATCAGTGACATGTATCAAAGTGATACAAAAATTTGCCGCTACATTTGTTTTATATTAGCTGTGAAAACGAATTGAAAAGATCGAAATCGGGTCACTATTGAAAATAAATCTTGTTGAATTGTTGGACCTACCATAAAACTATCATTCAATGAGATTCCTGAACTAGTTTTTGCCGAACCATCGAAAACTACTCTTGTAGTTAGAGTACCTCTTGATGAGGTAAAAAATATCCCTTTTTGGATCCCCTTTCTTGATCTGAAACTAAAGACATGTGACCTTCATCTATATAACCTTGCATACATTCGAAATAATCTGATTTAAGTTGAGGATTGGACTCAAATTTTTTCTCTAGTGAGTCAAATCTCTGCCATGCTGTATTGAATGAATTTCCTAACAATTCTTTTTTCTCGTTAAATGGCAATTTAACTTCATAAGAACCTGAGTTTGTACGCATAGTATTTTTAGTATAATGAACCCCACACTCTTGTTCTTTCTTGGAATGAAACCTTGAAGAATTTTCCGGACCTAATTCCCAGAAAAGAGGAAGTTCCTTAAAATTTATTTTTTGACAAGAAATTTTATATTCTTTTTTGAACTTATTGGAGTTACTATATTTTCCGGCAACGATCCAACCTAATGCCGATTCTTGCAAAATTGCTGTATGTCCTTTCATATGGAGTTTTCTTTGCCCTAAAAGATCATAAAATTGTTCATCACCGATTAAGATATCTATATCGGCTGGTTTATCAAAGTCCGGATCCGCGAGTACAATTCCTTCTGTAATTGTAAAAAGATTCCTATCGAGCGGTATCATTGGCATTTGAGTGCTAATTTCTTTAAAAACGAGAAAAGATAATTTCAGTTCATTGTGATTGAACCGTGATTTAATTATGGTTGTGGTGCTATTCTGAATTTATGTTTCTAGATTTCCCACACCCTTCAATTTTACATTTAATTTATTTAAATTCAAACCTAATTTGGAAGCAAATTTTTCGGTGATAGAGTTGCATTGTGAACAACTGTCTAATAAGGCGCGACAAGTGCGATATTGACCCTTACCATCTAAAATTTTGAGAATTGCCGTGCCTAAAATGACATAACCTGGATTTGACACTGGAAAGCTCATGTGACAGCTTGTACTCTCGGAAGCCTTTCCACTGGCCTGAGATGACTCTCCTTCAATTTGCTGAACCGATTGATTGTTTTCATCAAAATATAAAAGGACATTGTGCCGGATTTGGCATTTACTGCAAAGTGATTTACGACAATCGATTGTCCTATGATTTCTACAAAAACAATTGTGACACAAACTATTTTTCTTTACAATATCGTATCTATCTTGTGGCGAGAGACTAAGAAATTTGGTACAATTCCCGAGTGCTTGAGATTCTGAGCACAAACAACACTTAATTTTATTTGTGTTAGTTTTAGAATTCACCGTGGTTGAAAGACACGCCTGAGATTGCTTGCGGTTTTTGTTTCGAGGATTTGAATTATTCTTCGAACAATTAGAATTAGATTTTTGAGATTGGGATTTGTGAAGAGATTATGTGCCTTCTAAAATAGCACGTCGTTCTAAGAAACTTAAAAATTCCTTCAATGTGGGAACCTTAGTACTACCCACGGATTCTTCCCACCTTTCGCGAGTAAAATCATTAAGTTTTTCGCGAATAAGAAATATTAAAAGAGTTGACCACTGATCAACTGGTTCTTCGAGCGCTTGCAAGGCTCGAATACGTTTTTGTACATTATCAAGCAATGAACGAATACTATATTCTTTGGAAATGGACGTAATGTCAAGTAATTCTTTTATGTGACTTTCTGCAATGTGTTTCCGATTATCGTATCGCGACTTCAAAAGTTCCCATGCCACGACATAATTTTCACTCGATATTTCAAGCGATGCTTTTTCTTCTGCCACTTCAGCCTTGACACATGTTTTTAAATATAATAACTTTTGAATATTTGGAATAGATGGATTGTCATGGCACATTGATTTAAATGTGTCATGAAATTGCAACCATGTGTCAAAGGTACCATGAAATTCTGGTGTTTAAAGCTTTGGAAGCTGAAAAGCAGGTCTGAATTGAGATGAATTTATACCTGAATTTGAGATTTGATTTTCTTCATTAACCTAACTTCCTTGTGATTCAGCTAAAACTGTGTTAGATGGTGTTTCAATCGATTTCATTTTTCTTAAAACCTTTCTAATTTTCCCATCTAACCGAAAATATTTTTCCTCGAAGGAATTTCTTTCACCTTCGTGGATTTCATTAGTCGAAACTTTATCTATTGATTCAATATCACTTTGGATTGTATTAAATTTATCCCATAATTCCACGTGTTTTTGTAACCGAGATTCTAAACCTAATGACTCTAAATCTGATTCACAATTAATGGAATCTAACAAGTTCTCGAGATTTGTTAACTGACGTTGAATGCTACCACGATCTTTTTTAAATTTCCTTAATTGCTCTTGCTGATTTAACTCGTCTTGTGCGTCCATTTTAAATTGAATGAATGGGCTCATAAATATTTATTTTTCACCAGAATTACAAGAAAAGATATTTGGGAGGATGAAAAATTGACGGGATATTGATCACCCTTTGAAATTATTAATTTCTTTGACTTACTAGGAATCCTTTTATTGGTAGAAGTTGAAATTGGTTGCCAGGATCCTCGACTCCTAGTTGTAGTTCATGTCAATGGCAAGAGAATATGGCAGGATCATCGAATGTTGAAAAACTCCGTCTGCCCTCGATACGAACTTAGTGTATCACAAATTTTGAAATTGGTGTACCGTCCTGTAATACGCCTTAAAATTAGGTTATTGTTCTTTGAAGGTGCTGACTTGTCTTATAGAGCAATGATAAATATTCACTTAATTTTGCAGCCTAACTGTCTTTCACTAATATCATGCTTTTTCCCACAATAAGCACTCAGTTTTGCATAGTTCTTATTGTTTAAAGGAATAGAAAATCACTTATATTATTGGGTTAATTCAACATTAAAAATTGTTAAAAAACTCTTAAAAGTCTAACCAGATTTTAAAATTACTGATTTAAAAATGAACGGTGTTATTTGTAACATTAATTTTGAAATCATTAATGTTCATATAAATAGCGTTGAACAAGTTCACTGCTTATTCACAAATTCGTTGTTCACATCCGCTGAAACAGTCGTGGACAATGTCGCGGAAGTAGGTTTCTTTTCGGAAGCTCCATTCAATTCGTTGTTCATTTCTGCTGAAACAGTGGTGCACAATGTCGCGGAAGTAGGTTTCTTTTCGGAAGCTCCATTCAATTTTTTCTTCATATCTGCTGAAAGAGTCGTGGACAATGTCGCGGAAGTAGGTTTCTTTTCGGAAGCTCCATTCGATTCATTGTTTATATCCGCTGAAACAGTCATGGACAATGTCGCGGAAGTAGGTTTCTTTTCGGAAGCTCCATTCAATTCATTGTTCATATCCGCTGAAACAGTGGTGCACAATGTCGCGGAAGTAGGTTTCTTTTCGGAAGCTCCATTCAATTTTTTCTTCATATCTGCTGAAAGAGTCGTGGACAATGTCGTGGAAGTAGGTTTCTTTTCGGAATCTCCATTCAAATAATTGTTTTTATCCGCTGAAACAGTCGTGGACAGTGTCACGGCAGTCGGTTTCTTTTCGGAAGCTCCATTCATTTCGTTGTTTATATCCGCTAAAACAGTCGTGGACAATGTCGCGGCAGTGGGTTTCTTTTCGGAAGCTCAATTCATTTCGTTGTTCATTTCCGCTGAAACAGTCATCGTCAATGCCGCGAAAGTAGGTTTCTTTTCGGAAGCTCCATTCAATTCTTTGTTCATATCCGCTGAAACAGTCGTGGACAAGGGTTTCTTTTCGGAAGCTCCATTTATTTTGTTGTTCATCTCCGCTTGAAACAGTGATTGTCAATGCCACGGAAGTGGGTTTCTTTTCGGAAGCTCCATTCACTCCTTCTTTCTCCGCGGAAACTGCTTTGTAATACATTGGAATCAATTTAGTGTAAATACAATTCAAAACGAACAATTGATATGGGTTCAAATTGGCTATCTCTTTTTCGCTGCTGAAGAAATTTAAATATTCATATGTACCTGAATATTTAAATTTTCTGTATGAATGGCAAATATTTAAACCAATCTTGAGCCATTTTTTGCAGTAAACAAAATAACCATGGTCAAGAACAATCGCTAAAAGCACTATGCAGTGATTTTTATTCTCGCAAAAATTGGTCAACATTGTTGGGTTTTCTTAATTTTTTGACTTTGCCTGTCTTGAAGGCTACTTTTAGTTGTTCGTAAAATTCGATCCGCTTTTGCTCTTCATGTAAATAAATACGAAATTATCTTTTGTTAAGCAACGAAAAGCGGTTCGCGCAAACAAAGGCGGGCACTTGAGAAAATAATAAATTATTGTGTGAAATGGCAAACCATGAACATTAACGAATAATTTGCAACAAGATTTTACATAGTTATTGCGGTAAAAATCTAACACCACAGGCTTTTTCATAATGACGGCTGCGGCGTACAATTCACACATGGTTCTGTTGAAATATTCTGAATTCTTTCGTTTGGCACGTCCATGGCAATTCTTTCATATAGTTTATTAATTTCATTGTCCTCCTCATGAAACGAATCCTCCTCCGCAAAAAATCCAGAATCGTTCGCCTATTCATTCGCCGCCGCCTCTTCTACCAAGTGCACTAGCTTATCCAATAGTTCATTAACATCCGCGGAATTGTTCTCTTCTGCAACACCGATACCTTCTGACGGAATTCCTTTTACTGCATCAGCAGTCAAAACCGAGTTATCGTTTAGCGACTTCCCTGTGACACTTGTAGGCTCTTCATCAGCGGAGGAGTCGAAACAGTAATTTCCGCGAAGCCTATTCACCCGAATACGGGAAACTATAGAATAACGAACACTATTAGCAAATTAAAAAAAAACCTTCTCCTTCCGCTCTTGAATGAATACCATTTTGGTAACTCCGCAACAAAACCACACTCTAACTAAAAACTACACTCTGACTAGACTCGGACTTTGTTGCACGCGCATCGTGTTTGACTTTTACTTTTTTAAGATAATTAATAGTAATTACTCATTATTAGTTAATTAACTATTAAATTATAAATTAATTACTCACGATTTAATAATTAATTACTATTTACCATTAATTATCTTAAAAAAATAAAAGTCAACACGATGCGCGCGCAACAAAGTCCGGGGCACTCAGACTTGGACTTGTACTTGCCTCTAGGACCTATTGTAGAAGCTCCTTTACAACTTACTATACATGTTGGCGTGATTTTCAGCACGAGTTTTTCCGCGGGAAAAAAAGGTTTTTAAAAAAGTGACAAGTGTGGAATGCAACTTGTTTCTTGGTTTTTCCGGGGACATTACACTAACATACATACCTAGCACTAAATTCCACGTGGTCATGATGTGCACTTTCTGATTTTATTAGCGATATGTGAGATTTAAGATGCACGACTTCATCCGCGGAGGTGAAAAATTTTACAAGTCCCATATACAGACTTTTTCGGCGGAACCTGTCGATTTCCATTAAAGCAGACAATTAGTCGACCTTTTCCGGAGACATTACACTTATATACATACCTAGCACTAGATTCTACGTGGTCATGATGTGCACCCTCTGATTTTATTAGCGATATAAGACTTTTCACATGACGGATACACGTATGTCGCGACCATGTCCGCGGAAAAGACTTGCAGATGCAAAAGTCGTAAGTTCACAGTTATAATGAAATATGTTGAAGCCGTGATATGAGCCTCGGTAGAGTATGACACCGCAAAGACCAAGAAACAAGTTGCATTCCACACTTGTCACTTTTTTAAAAACCTTTTTTTCCCGCGGAAAAACTCGTGCCGAAAATCACGCCAACATTTATAGCGATCATATAACTTGAGCATTAACAGATATTGGGGTTGAGCACCACTTTTTATTGATTGGTATCGCAAACAGATCATGTAGCAATAAAACTTTTTTTCATTCGATGCACTCAAGTTTTATATGCGGAGGAATTGCCTCCTCCAAAACAGTCAGTGCAGTTGATGAAATTTTCCCCGCATATAAAACATGACACTTGGCAATTGAGAAAATAAGCATTGTTCTCTGTTCTACGTTCGATAACAATCAAATTTGAGTGGTAGTCAACCCCATTTTGAGGTGCTACACAAAAGTTACAAGACCTTTCACATGACGGATACACGTATGTCCGCGGAAAAGACTTGTAGATGCAAAAGTCGTAAGTTCACAGTTATGATGAAATATGTTGCAATATATGTCATGAAAAATGTCATTTACCACAGAATTAATGTTTTTTTAGCGAACACAGGAATTTCAAGGGTGCCAATAATTTAAAAAGTATGGCCATCTCTCCTAATGTCAGGAGACATATTGACACAACTAAAATTTAAATAAATAAATAAAATTCTTGAATAAATTTAAAGTTATAACAAAGCTTCGGCCTTGTACTTTACAAAAAAATTCAAAATTATTCTATAAAATAACATAATACCAGTAAGAAACGTAAACTCATCACTGTTTTCAGAACTAATCAAAACAAAAAATCAGTTTTTTACTTACTTTTTCAATATTTTTCGTGAAGTTTTTTCTTTTAATTGTGCTTTGCCACAAAACAAAGCAATCTTTAATAATATTCGACACCTAGCAGCAAATTCTATAAAATATTTGAATTGGCCATCTCTCTCTGACTTACCCCAATGTAAATCATTTGTTGCAATGTAAAGCTATATTTACATATTTGATGGAAAGAGAATTTAATAAAAAAGTATTATGATTATAATTGTGCATTTCATAATTTTGTTATTTCAATTTAAAAAAATTTAAAAAGCTCAATATATTTTGGATAGTCATTATGAGATATCCCGTCTCAGATACTGCAGGAAATCCCGTATAAGATATCCCTGGGATATACATCACGGGTTACCCACGGGATGGAAATTTAGATATGGGAATAAAAATAACTCAACAACCGTTAGCAATAAATATCCCACACAGCACTGAAAGTTTAGTAAACATTTATTAAAGCTTTAACTGCAATGTTCGGAATGTTTAATTGCAAACTTGAGTAAAGGTTGCATAAATATTAAAATGTCCACCATGAATAAATGTTTATCAGGAAAGTTGAGTAAACATTTAAATTAAATATTCGTTAAATGTTTATCAGGAAAGCTGAGTAAACATTTAAATTAAATGTTCGTTAAATGTTTAGTTCGAAAGTTGAATAAACATTTAAATTAAATATTCCTTAAATGTTCATCAGGAAAGTTGAATAAACATTGAAATTAAATGTTCGTTAAATGTTTAGTTCGAAAGTTGAATAAACATTGAAATTAAATGTTCGTTAAATTTTTAGCAGGTAAGTTGACTAAATAATTAAATTAAACATTCGTTTAAGTTTTATCGCAAAAGTGGACTGAAAATTTAATTTAAATATTCAGTCAATTGTTGCGACGAACATTTCCTGAAAATTTAAATTACATTTTCAGAAAATAAAAATAAATAATATTTAAGAAGTATTAATAATAATAATAATAATAATAATAATAATAGATCATTATTATTATTGTTGTATTAATTTATATTAATAGTTATTAATAATTATTATTATTAATTATTAATTATCGGAGGACAATAAAAAAATTTATTTTTCGGGAATAAAAATAAAATAAATAAGTTTCAACATCGTTGCTCTGCTTTGATGCTTTGTTTCACATTGAATCAAGTATTGCATGCTTGGTAAACAACAATTTTTGAAAACAAATTGGGGTGTGCTGGGGATTGAACCTACGTTCGCCGCGCGCTAGCTAAAGACCCTAACCACTACACTACAGATAACCGGCTGAAAAAAAATCTTCCACACACTCTGCAACTTACTGATAGACAAGTGATCCTACTTATCGACTCAAAAGGGCGGGCTAATTTAAAAAGGTTTTCACGGAGATATTTCAATATTCCAAATATTTACATTGTAGATGAATATAAAATTTGAAAGTGTATCGAAATAATACTGTAAAATATTTTTTATAACTGAAGGTTATATGAAAGGGTTATTATAAAATTAATTAATTTTTTAAATATTATTTACTAATTAAATATTTACAAATTGGTGGAAATTAATTTCAAAATTTTTTATTTATTAATAAACAATTCTATTAGTTTTTTATAGCCAAAAAAGGCTTTTTAAAAATAATTAAGGAAATAATTTCAATATATTAAAATAAAAAATGAAATTTTTTTCGTTTAGCAAAAAATTTAATTAATTTTTAAAGTGGAGAACTAATAATAATAATAATAATAATTAATAACTATTAATATAAATTAATACAACAATAATAATAATGATCTATTATTATTATTATTATTATTATTATTTTTTTTTTTTTTTTTTTTTTTTTTTTGCTTAGGGACTATTGGGAAAATCTGTATACAGATACCTTGGCTTCCGCATGCCAAGGTTATGTGGGGTTGGTAAAAAAAAAGGAGAACAATAAACAAAATAAGCTGGCGACCTACTACCAGCCCCGACCCACTAAAACCCGTCAACCTTTCTTGGGAGCCCTTTTATCCACCCTCGGTACTGTCGTGAAGACTTTTGCCTTCGAGGGTGGCGCTCCAACTCTGTCGCAAAAGCGACTTCGTCCATTCCTGCGGACATCCTGCGTTATCAATTTAAAATAAATCTAAAATCAATGTCAAGCGGAATCAACAGCACACCAGAAAAGAAAACAATAAAAAGTCAATAAATAAAAAAAATAAAAGTAAATTAAACAAAGTCAAAGATAAAATTGTAAAAAGACAGATGAACAAACAAAATATAACATAAAACTGTAAAAAGACTAAAATAAATAAATAAATAAACAGAAAATTGTAAAAAGACAATAAAAGACAAAATAAATAAATAAATAAACAGAAAATTGTAAAAAGACAATAAAATGACAAAATAAATAATAAAATGAACAAATAAAATAAATATAAAATGGAATACTGTCGATCTCGCCTATCTGCGGCCATCGAGATCCTTTCTCATCATAACAGAGATGATAAAGGTCTCGATGAGCCGCCAGTTTTCCTGGGACTGGATCATCAGCGCTACCATGTTCTCCGGTGTAACTGTAGCGTTTACACCGGTGAACATGGCCCGCCTCTCCAAGTCCCATCGACTGCAGGCGAAGAGGGTGTGCTCTGCGTTGTCCACAGGGAACTGGCAGTAAGCACACTCCTCGTTTTCTCTCTTCTTAAAGCGCTGCAGGTACGAGTTAAAACACCCGTGACCTGTCAGCGCTTGTGTCAAGTAGTAGGAGACCTCTCCATGGTTCCTACTTAACCAAGTGGCGAGTGTCGGTATAAGGCGATAAGTCCATCGACCTTTTACCTCCCCGTCCCATCTCTGTTGCCATTTTTCGACGAGCCTGCGCCTCGCTTCGAAGCGGATGCGGTCCTTGCTGGGTCGATCTTCCTCTTCAGAGGAATTCGCCTCTTTGAGAAGGAGGATAATTTCCTCCCTCTCAAGCGCCAAAAGATCTGCTGGCGGGACACTTGCAAGGACCTGCACAGCGCTCGTTGATACTGTCCGATAAGCAGAGGCGATACGTGAAGTAATGCACCTCTGCGCGGACAGCATCTTTTTACAGATGGTTGAACATCTGTTTGTTCTCAGGGAGGGGGCCCACGCTGGCGCTGCGTAAAGCAGCTTAGCGTGGGCGACACTCGCCACCAGTCTCCTTTTCTTTTCACGGGGGCCACCAACATTTGGCATCACCCGTGCTAAGTTAGCCGCACATTCGATCGCCTTGTTGGACGCCGTAGCCATGTGGTGATGGAAGTTTAACCTTCCATCCAGTTCCACACCAAGGTACTTTATCTGTCTCCTCCACTTGACCTCGAATTCGTCTATCACGATTCGTGGGGATTTATAACCACATCTGTCTGTGACCAGCAATGCTTCGGTCTTTTCCAGGGACATTTGAAGACCTCTGGTTTCCAGCCAGCATTTTGCTAGCCGCAGACATTCGTTCACCAATGTCCCCAGAGCTTCCGCCGAGTCAGCAGTGCACACGATCAACGCGTCGTCCGCAAAGCCGACGATCACCGCACCTTCGGGCAGGTCCATTCTCAGGAAGTCATCATAAGATACATTCCATAAAAATGGTCCTATCCTCGAGCCTTGAGGGGCCCCACGCTGCATCTCTTCCTTGAGAATGCAGGTGTCTCCCTCGTAAATAACCCACCTGTCGCTTAGATAATTATCCATTATCCGCAACAGGTAGGGCGGTATACCCTTCTGTATCATCGACTCGATGAGATCTTCCCATCTCGCGGAATTGAACGCGTTCCGTATGTCGATTGCTACCAACGCGCAGAAGCTCTTCTTTTTGTCTGGACCCAATTTGTTTTTCCCTTCTCTGGCGAGGTCCACAACTGCCTTTATGGCATCAACTGTGGACCGACCTTTGCGGAATCCAAATTGGTTATCGGATAGACTATTCTCTCCGGTCAAGTGAGATTGCATTCTCTGCAGAACCATGTCCTCTAGAAGTTTGCCCATCGTATCCAACAGGCATATAGGCCTGTAGGATGAGACCTTATCTAGAGGTTTGTCACCCTTTCTTAGGAGGACTAGCCTTTGCCTCTTCCAGTCTGGAAAGAACTCTCCTCTCTCTAGGCAGCGATTGAAGATGTCCAGCAAAATCTGGGGGGAAGCAACAATCACCTCTTTTAGGATCTTGTTGCTTATCCCATCGATTCCAGGCGCCTTGCCTGTCTTCAATCTTCTACCTGCTTCTTCCAATTCTTCAAGAGTAAAGAGTTCTTCCTTTGTGACTATGCAAGAACTCCAGTCCTTCCTAAGCCACGGCTCTGCAGGAGGAAACAGGGCTTTTATTACCTTTCTGACCCAATCGGGATTGTCCAGGCCGGGGGTCTTTTGCCTCGTTACTAATTTCTTAGTAACGATTTTAAAAGCCAGACCCCATGGGTCCTTCTCGACGTCCTCGATTAGGTCCTTCCAGCTACGGCGATTATTATTATTATTATTATTATTATTATTATTAGGGGAAGATGGGGCAAGGATAGTTAAGGGGTAAGAATAGTTAGTTGCTGTTATGTTTAGACGGCTTGCTCAAAATTCGCGTCATTTATGGTATATTTGCGTCTTAACACCAATAGATGATAGTAAAAATTGGAAGACAATCTGTCACAAATTGCGAAGTCAGGAGTTTATTTTTGTAAAAAGTCTATTTTGCTAAAATGTCAACGTAGTGTTTATCACATTGTTTTCTATATTAATGCTTCCGAATATTTATTTACGTGAGTGTTTTCCTGAGTGGAATTTCCTGCTCAACACGAATATCGTATTTATTTTCAAATTAATTCAAGTCGTTCCTTAAAATTTAGAAAAAACTGAAATATGGGCTCATGGGGCAAGGATAGTTAGAGCTATTACGGCTCGATAAAATCCTGCTAATGCGATTGCAAATTATAAAAAAATGTTTAATTGTTCTTTTTATGTTGATATACATAATGGTACGTAATTATATACGAAAAAAGAAGCTTATTGACCAAGAAATTGGTGATCATCTGAAGAAAATTGGTTAAACCTCAGATTCTAGTTCAGACGAATTTTAATGCAATAATTGATATTTAGAAAATGTTCAAAACATGTTGTTAATACTTGATATATCAATATTAAATAGTCTAAATCCAATAAAATAAAGAAACCAAAAATTTACTGCTTTTCTATGACAATTTTAGCATTTGGATTCTTTTAACTATCCTTGCCCCGGTACTGGGGCAAGGATAGTTAAAAATTTTTTTTTACTTTTTCATTCGTATCTCGTAGGGATTGCACTCTACAGCAAAATAATGTTTAGCAAAATTATAGCTAAATAACCAGGCTTTCCAAAAATACTACTCGTTTGCAGATACAAATTCAGGTTTGGTCGCTAGATTCGAAAACGTCTTACCTAACTATTCATGCCCCATCCTCCCCTATTATTAATACTTCTTAAATATTATTTATTTTTATTTTCTGAAAATGTAATTTAAAGTTTCAGGAAATGTTCGTCGCAAAAATTGACTGAACATTTAAATTAAATTTTCAGTCCACTTTTGCGATAAAATTTAAATGTTTACTCAACTTTTCTGATAAACATTTATTCATGGCGGACATTTTAATATTTATGCAACCTTTACTCAAGTTTGCAATTAAACATTCCGAACATTGCAGTTAAAGCTTTAATAAATGTTTAATAAACTTTCAGTGCTGTGTGGGATTATACCAATTACACAGCCACACAAAAAAAGTGCCCGTGTTCGAGATCAAAGTACCCTACCCCCATGTATTTTGGGCTGCTGAACAAGAATCTGAAGTCCGTTTTGCTCCTGCACGTGTACGTTTCTTCCTAACCTCAAAAAACATTTCACATTTTTGGTGGTATACGATTTTTTTTAAATTGATGGATTAATATGAAACTGGATTTTTAGGGGTTTTTGAGTTTTTGGGTTTTCGAAATCAGCGGATTTCGAATCAAAAGTCAGATTTTTAAAATTCAAAATGGCGGCTCCAATATGTCGGACAATTTTTTTTTAAATTAATGATTTTTTAGAAATTTTTTTAAAAATTGTTTTATTTTTATCGAATTTGTTACTTTGGGGTTTTAAGGGCCGCTCAGTACGAATCTGAAGTTAGCTTTTCAAAATTCAAAATGGCAGATCCAATATGTCGGACGAAAAAATAAAAATCATTCGGATCGGCTTTAAAATTGTTACTCGGGGGTTTTTGGGGTCGCTGATTAAGAATCTGAAGTCAGTTTTTCAAAATTCAAAATGGCGGATTCAATATGGAAGACGAATTTTTAAAAAATTGTTTGATTTTTATGAAACTTGATACGGAGGTGTGGTGTGTCCCCGGTGTGATCACTAATTGATAATTTTCAAAATCTGACTTCAGATTCGTAATCAGCGACCTCAAAACCCCTAAATACCCAGTTTCATATAAATCCATCAATTTAAAAAAAATCGTATACCACCAAAAATGTGAAATGTTTTTTGAGGTTAGGAAGAAACGTATACGTGCAGGAGCAAAACGGACTTCAGATTCGTGTTCAGCGGCCCAAAATACATGGGGGTAGGGTACTTTGATCTCCCAACCCGGGCACTTTATAGGGTTCCGTACACCTTCGGTGTACCGACGAAACCCTTATGAAAAGACTCTTGCGTCCCAGTTATGTGCCCGCCCCCCTTTCGGCTAAAGTATTTTAGATAGTGAGCTGAAATCTGATACATACATGTGTTTTCACGTGTAGATTACAGAAAAAATATAGCGAGTCCGATTGGATTTGATATTTACGAGCTAGAAAGAAAAGTTTTAAGTTTTTTTCGAAAAAATTGCAAAAGATGACCATGTTCCCCCCTTAACTTCTACATTTTTATATATCCAGAACTGCAATTTAGTACATATACGTGTTTTTACTTGTAGATTACATGAAAAATATAGCGATTCCGATTTATATATAAGAATTTGGTCAAGTACAAGTTACACTCGCTTATCTAGGGTTCCGTTCACGATTATTTATATTTAAATATTTAAATATAATATTTTAAAGGGTTTGGCTACATTTTTCGTAAAATCTCCACGTGAAATTAAATACGTGTATCAAGTTTCAGCTTCTTGGCTCCAAAACTGTAAAAGTTAAGACGCAGGGAACACGCTTTTCTTCAGAAATTTCGAGTTTTTGGAATATAACTAAATTCAATTCCAATCGGGTTTGCTATAATTTTCCTTTAATTTACTCGCAAAAATACGTATGTGTACCAAATTTGAGCTTCGTAGCTCTAAAACTGTGAAAGTTAAGGGGACACAAACACACTTTTTTCCGAAATTACGAGTTTATGTACTGTAACTATATTAAATTCAATTCCAATCTGGTTCGCTATAATTTTTCTTTAACCTACTCGCAAAAATACGTATGTATACCAAATTTGAGCATCGTAACTCCAAAAATGTGGAAGTTAAGGGGTGGAGCACACTTTTTCCCGAAATTTCGAGTTTTTGTACTACAAATATATTAAATTCAATTAGTTACAAAAATTACATTTTCATTGAAAGTTCAAAATGAAAGTAGACATAATATATGAACCACTTTTACACTAAGCCAAAAACATTTTTTTAAAAATAAATTTAATTACTGTTAAATTAATAATAAACTATTATTTAAACAGTAATTCAATTTATTTTTAAAAAAATATTTTTGCTCAGTGTAAAAGTGGATCATATATTAAATCTACTTTCATTTTGAACCTTCAACGAAAATGTAATTTACATATTCAGTCAAGTTTCGCCTTAAACATTTGCTCACATGCGGACATTTTAAGATTCAAACCATCTTTTCTGAACGCGGAGATGGAACATTCCCAAGGTAACCTAAAAACATTCAGTGAACCTTCAGGGAATTATCGGTTCTATATATATATGATGTATTCTACGCCAAAGTGTAAGTCTATCTGCAATTGCATCTCCGATTTTTTTGAGATTTTTTTTTCTTTTAGTGCTAATTGAGACTAGCTTCCATGAACTTTTTCAAATTTTTTTAGCAAGCCGTTTTCGAGTTATGAAATTTTGAAAATTGGAGAATTTTCATGACTTTTAATTTTTCAATATGCTTAACTTCCTTAACCCTTTAAGGACGGGAAGGACACTTTTTTAGAGCAATTTTCAATGACATATTTCTCTGCGACTAAGAGTTTTAAAAATTTGAGAAGAAGTGTGTCTTATGTATTCGATATCACTCTTTCAGAATCCATATTCAAAATTTTGAAGAAATCAAAATTCAAAAAGTTACGGCCATGTTTTTGAAAAAAAACACGGTTTTTTGAAAATTTTTTATTGTAAATTATTATTTTTCGAAGCTATTCGCTGTAGGAGATGCATAAAACCCTAAAATATCGTGTCCTAAATGTTCAGACATGAAAATGGTGCAAAAGGTTTTTTTTTAAATTCAAGATAGCGTACCAAAAATGGCGTCCAAATTAAATTTTTTTTACAAAATCATAACCTAGTGGACGAAATTTTAAAAAATGCTCAAATGTGCTTGAAATTTGTTACTCGGGGGGTTTTTGGGGTCGCTGATTACGAATCCGGTGTTAGTTTTCAAAAATTCAAAATGGTGGATTCAATATGGCGGACGACGTTCTGAAAATCTAATGCAATTCGCTTGAAACTTGTTACTCAGGGGTTTTTGGAGTCGCTGATTACGAATCTGAAGTCAGATTTTTAAAATTTCTAAAAATGCAAAATGGCGGATCCAAAATGGCGGATAAGTTTTTTTATAAACCATTAATTTTCGCTTAAAAAGATAGTTGTGATTTATTATTATTATTAACTTTTTGATGAATAATTTATGGTGGTGGTGGTGGTGGTGTGGAAGACCGTAACAAATTTCAGACGTATCAGAACGATTTTAAAAAATTCGTCCACCATATTGGATCCATCTTTGAATTTTTAGAAATTTTAAAAATCTGACTTCAGATTCGTAATTAGTAACCCCAAAAACCCTCGAGAAGCGAATTGAAACGAATTGGGTCAATTTTTTAAATTTTATCCTCCATGTTGAATCCGCCATTTTGAATTAAGAAAATTTTAAAAATCAGCCTTCAGATTCGTAATCAGCGACCCCGAAAGAGCGATATCGAATACATAAGACACACTTCCTCTCAAATTTTTAAAACTCTTAGTCGCAGAGAAATATGTCATTGAAAATTGCTCTAAAAAAGTGTCCTTCCCGTCCTTAAAGGGTTAAAAATGTATCAATCTTAAAAGTCTTTTTTTTCAAAATGTGTGTTTTTAAACGTACTTTTCAAAAAAAATCGAAAATTTTTTGTAAACGATATTACTATCAAATTTTTAAGTTTTAATGATAAAAAGTCATTTTTCGCATTTAACGTACTGATCGATTTTTTCTAAATTTTTTTAAAAAAGCTTCTTTTTACGAAAATTTTAAGTCTAGCCTGATAGTGGGCAAACGATTTTTACAATATTTTCGGAATTTTTCAAAAATGTTTGAATTTTGAATTTTTTAAAAATATTTTTGGTTTTTTTTTATACTAGGTTAAAAATTTTTTGAAAAATTCCGAAAATATTGTAAAAATTGATTGCCCATTATCGGGCTAGGCTTAAAAGTTTCGTAAAAAGTAGTTTTTTTGGAAAAATTTAGAAAAAAAACTCAAAAATTTGATAGTAATATCGTTTACAAAAAATGTTCGATTTTTTTTGAAAAGTACATTTAAAAACACACATTTTGAAAAAAAAGACTTTTAAAATTGATGAATTTTTAAGGAAGTTATGAGCATTCAAAAATAAAAAGTCATAAAAATTCTCCAATTTTCAAAATTCCATAATTTGAAAATGGCTTGCTAAAAAAATTTGAAAAAATTAATAGAAGCTAGTCTCAATTAGCACTAAAAGAAAAAAAATCAGAGATGCAATTGCAGATGGATTTACACTTTGGCGTGGAATACATCATATATATATATTTACGGTTCCGTACTCGAAGGGGGAACCCTAATAATGAGACTAGTGAAGCAAGGAATGTACCCCCCCCCCCCCCTAGCGGCCACACGAATTTATCTAGAGGGCTGATATTTTGTACATATATATATGTATTTTGGCGTGTAGATTACAGGAAAAATATAGCGAATCTCATAGGAATTGATTATCATAGCGTTGTCAAGGAAAAACCATGAATTTTTACGAAAAATCCCTAAAAATGACTATGTACCCCCCACCCTGGTAGCCACATCTTTTCACATAGAGAGCTCAAATTTGGTACACTTATGTATTTTCACGTGAAAATTACAGGAAAAATATAGCGAACATGATTCTGATCGATTTACATAGCGTTGTCAAGGGAAAATCAAAAATTTAAAAAAGGCGTTTTGAAAGCTAAAAATGTGTATTTACACCACAAAAAATATTGAGATGTCCTTTTTTGTTATTTTCGAGATAATAATTAATTAATTAATGTTAATAAAAAATGAAATATTTTACAAATAAATAAAGTTATTGTAATTCTGAAGCTACCAATTGAAAGCTGACGTAATTCCGCATCCAACGAGCCCTATATGAAGTATTTTGGATAAGTAGATTGTTAATAAACAATTAGTTAACATTGCAATGGTTTATTAACAATCCACTAATCCAAAGTACATCATATAGGGCTCGTTGGATGCGGAATTATGTCAACTTTTATTTAGTAACGTCAGAATTACGATAACTTTATTTGTTTAAAAAATATATAATTTTTTATTAACATTAATAATTAATTAATTAAATAAAAATTGCAAATATTATATAAGTAGATGAAAAAAATTTTGTCATATATGTTTTCCACAGGTTTTTTTGTGCTCTTTCGATTGGTGAAAAAAAATTTGAAAAAATTCATAATTTAACCTTTTTTTTAAAATCAAAAATTTTTTTGACTTTCTTTCAAAATCGGTCTTTTTTTTATTTTATGAATCTTGTTTAAAAAATTTTATTTTGTTTTAGTAATTGAATGTATAAAACTTTAGATTTTGAAATAGAGTTAACATTTTAAATTAGTAATTTTTATTTGAATATATATTTAGATCGACATACGTATATCATTTCTTTTAAATTATTGATGTTTTAAAGATTGATTTTAAGACAATCGTTATTAATGTTTTGATTATTAATGTAATTAAATAATAATAATAATTAGAACACTATAAATGGAAAATACTTCGCGCATCATAAAATAAACGACAAAAATTTAAACCATCTTAAAGTAACTATATAAATTAGTCAAAAAACTAGAAACTAAGAATTTTTTAAATGAAAGAAATTAAATTTGTAAACTGAGAAATACTAAGAATACTTAAAATTAACGGCAAAATATGAAACATTTTTAAATTAATGAAACAAATTAGTCCAAAAATTAGGAACTAAAAATTCTTTAAATGAATGACTAGATTTGTAACTGTCTTAAAGTAATTAAACAAATTAGTCGAATATGTAGAAACTAAGAACACTTTGAATGAGCGACTAGATTTTGAAATAATCTTGAAGAAAATAAGTCAGAGTTCAGTTTCTTTGCCGGTTTAGTTCAGATTATCAATCGTCTGGGCTGAACGGGTTTGCAAACCATGCTGGCCAATCGGAGACAATAGGCAGTTCGACATTTGCATTTATAGGGAGAATTTCGTCTGGTACGTCCGTCGGCACCTCGTCTTCTTCTAACCACTCAACGTCTTCTACACCAGACGGAGGATGGATTGTACGGCACAGAACTTCCTTGGCGCGTTTTGCGATTAAGGCTGCAATGCGCTGAGAGCGTCTGCAGCCGTCGACGACAAAATCTCGATTCACGAGAGGTTGCTGGTTGCGGGAATGAACAATACAGCAGTGATTATCTGCAGCCGAGATTGATGCGAAGTACAACCCACAATTCTATGATGAAATAAGATACAAGTGAAATGTATGTTATGTCGGACATTAGTATCTCATTCACAAAACAAGTTTGTTGTGTAAATTAAACACACCTTGCAAATTCTGCGCCCAGGTTCGACATCACCTTGCACTGTAGGACACGCGTAATCGTATGGCAGGGTTTTAGACATTGACATCTGCATAACTATAGCCTGGAAAAATGGCAAGAAATAGGCAATGTGTACGTTTTCCAATGCTTTCAACGCGCGTAGTCGTCCCGTACCCGGATCCTGGACAAATTGTACTGGTGGTGGGAGAAATCTATTGTTAAGGATCATTTTGAGATCACTGCATAGTTCGCCGCACCAATCGGCACTGTCACATTTTACAATCTGTAAATAATATTAATATATTAGTATTTAAGAAATAACTTTGGCCAAGACGATAAGTAAATTTGAAATGTTGTTCTTTATAACCTGCAAACAATACTGCGACTCCCTGACATGCGTGGAAGACCACGCTGCATCCACGGGCTCAGGTGTCGTTGCTACAGCGTCCGAATCCTCGTAGCGGGCGATTACAGGGAAGGAGTCTAGTACTAATTCACTCCAGAGATTCGCCAAAGCTTCATCAGCAGCCTGAAAATTCCTGAGCTCAAGCGCAGGGTCAGAAGTTCTTTCTCTTGTGTTCAGATGTGTACCATAGGTATCATGCGGTAAAACAACTCCCGTGAGCTGTTTGCTTAATGGTGCCATCCTCCGCTCAACACGGTTAAACGCACAATGTCCCGGAGCATTCGTCGCCACAAACATAGCATCCAAATTGTATTTTCGGAAATTATATTGGCAAATGCGATATTTTTAGGAAACCTGTAATCAAATTATATGAAAATTAAGCTTTGTTTATCAATGGTGCTCCTATAGGCATATTAAAATTTTATTATAAAAATGTACCGCGGATTTTCATCCAGACCCCCGTCTAAATTTAAAATTAAAACTGCCTTAATATGGCCATTTTCAGTTTTCAGAATTTCTGCAAAATTAGGCTCCTGTAATAGAGTGTGAAAATCGTAGGCATGTGTCACCGCAGTAGATTGTGCGTGCTTTCCGCTTCGAACAGCGATGAATTTTAGGGCCGCTGTAGCTGACGTCTTTGGGATCACCCTTGCCGTTCGACTTTATACAAATACCAGCGTATACTGAGAGTATAAGTTTATGCCTCTCTCCAACAATGAAATCATGATCCGGAAGCTGAACTCTATAATCTACATGCATTACTAGAGAGTGATGTTCTTTCGCAGCAGTGATCCCGATTAGCCCACGGGCCTTATCATCTTGCGACATAAAAGCGCATTGCTTCGGATGAGGTTTGTGTAAATGATTGGAAGGTTTGGAGAGACGTACCGGCACTGTTACCACATGGCGCGAACCTTGTCCAGTGCGAGAATTTTTAGGTATAAGCCTAATAAAGAGAGCACTCCTTGAAAGGGAAAAACCTGGTTCCTCCACTTTATATTTTAGCTCATCCAAAGTTTTGCACCGCACACCAATATCAAAATAAGAAGTAGCGTATTCTTTTTAATTTTTCTCGATATTTAGCCTGGTGTTTCGTATTATTTTTTTTATTTTTCAATATTTGCTTCTGCTTTAAAAGTGACTGGCGAGTTTTCTTCACTTCACTTTCCACATCCCCTTCCAACTGAACGTCCCTTGCTAGTAAAGCAGAAGACAACCGACTTTGTAACGCGTTGATCTTCTGTTGCATAATGTCCTGCGAAGGGGTTGTGTATTTGCGTTTTAGAACATATTCATGAAGAGGATTGTCCGGATCGTCTTCCGAATCCTCAAGAATACCTTCAGAATCCTGAGTAGGTGCTTGACTGGAAGATAACTCAGAAGATTCCATAATGAATTGAGTAGAAGTAGATGGTCCATCAATTTCAGCGCTCTTTGAAGAAGTAGATGACTATAAAAGAAGAGTCGGAAGTTATCTGTATTTACTATTGTCGAAAAAAATCAACGCGCGCATTAGATCACATATAAATATGTAATGAAAATTGATTTCAGACAATTTTGCAAGGTTTAGTTATACCCACTCTTCAGAAAAAATTATGTGACGCCGCACGAGAAAAGGGACCTATCCCTGAAATAACATTAGGCTCAGTTTTCCGTGCACTATACACGGAAAACTAAGCCTAATGTTATTTCGGGGATAGGTCCCTTTTCTCGTGCGGCGTCACACATTGAATAAAAATCTTTTGTCAAATAATAATTTTTTAAATATTTTATTTTTTTTTTGTTTTCAGCTTAGATAAAAATTGCAAATTTTCATTAAATTTTTGTATATGATAGCTTATTTAACTTACTGAAACATTTTCTACAATCATTTTCGTTTGCAATGTTGCGAAAAATTTTTTGTTCAAAACATATGTACAAAGTATTCTTTACTGCGGATATAAAAAATTTTTAATGAGTTAAAAAATAATTATTTAACAAAATATTATGACTCAATTTTATTTTTTTAAAAAGTGTAACTAAATCTTCCAAACTTGTCTGAAATATACTTGTTTTGTTTGATAAAAAATAAACTTTTCTTTGACAGAGAAAAACTTCAATTAGCATAATTTCAAAATTTTATGATTCTTTCGTTCGTCTATAATTTTTTTACGATTCTTTGATATCCTTTTTTCTAAACTGTTGTCTTAACTGTGAGCAAATCGATAAAAATATTGTTGTTAAAATTCTTAAATAATTACCTGAAATTAAAAAAAAAGTTGACAATGGCGTTTTAAAGAAATTAATATTAAAAGTGGAAAATAATTTATCTGAAAATAAATCAAAATAAAATGAAAAAACAACTTGATAAGAAAATATACAAATCATTCTTAAGGAAAAAAACAACAAGAAAATTAAACCCCTTAAAATTTAAAAATAACTATTTAAAATGAAAAAGAATAGACTAAAACAAGTTGTAAATTCAGATGTTCATTACATGAACATTTTGCTTCCTCTTTACGATCAGCAAAAAAATTTGTTTCCTCGTGGAGAAAGCATTAACGTTGAAATGAACATACAAAAATAATATAATAATAATAATATAAACATTTGAGTACCTATAGATTTGAATTAAATTTAAAGAATTAATGTTAGTGAAAAAATCAAAAATTCACATTTTAGCTGAAATTTCAAAAAATTAATGAAAAATAATATATAATTTATAATCATTTACAATTATATCGGTTTGTTTCAATGCAAGGAACACAATTATTTTATATTTAAACTTGAATTTAAATAAATACAACATTTTTCAGCAAAAATGTGGAATTTTTTTTTTAACTTTCATTCATTTATTAAATTTACCTCAAATGTATACTTTATATATACCAATCGATTCGTTTTCATGCAAGAAATACAATTATTTCATACATAAACTTCAATTTAAAAAATCACAAAATTTTATTGCCAAAATGTGAATTTTTGATTTTTTAACTTTCATTAATTCTTTAAATTTAAATTAAAACTATACTTTATATTGCTAATAAGTATTTTCTTTGAAAATTTGCAATTACTAATAAGTCTTTTCTTTGAAAATTCACAATTGCTAATAAGTCTTTTCTTTAAAAATTCACAATTGCTAATAGGTCAAACACTTTTTATAAACTCAATAGTTTAAGTTTATTACATTTCACTTTAACAAAAATTGTTAAAGACTTATTTGTAGTCACAAGCGATTATTTTGCGGAGAGACTCTAAAGTATTCAGAACAAGATTTGAATAAATTCTAACAAATCTAGGCTCAAAATAGTCCTTACATACCCGGTAAAATAGAAAGAATTTCTTCTCTCTATTATTTTTTAACCAATCAGATTGCCGATGACGTATTTTCTAACCAATAGGAAAAGAGAGTTTGAAAACTATAGATAAAAAAGAAGAAAAAAATTGACCAATAGGAAAAGAGAGTTTGAAACTATTAATAAAAAATCGAACAAGTGCGAGTTACACTCGCATTAAAACCGAGGATTCCGTACCCCTAATCCTAAAATTTGAGGGGTTTAAAGTGTGAAGGCCGATGGAAAAATTCCAATTTTGCTTAATTTTTCCTGTAATGTGAGCATGGAAATACATATCATAAGTTTTTAAAATTTTTTTATCATTTAACATTTTCAATTTTATGATTTTTTTTAGATTTCACCAAATAATAAAAAAATCAACAAATAAAAAATGTCAAAAGATAAAAAAAATAGCAAATAGTAAAAAAAAAGAAAATGGCAAATTATAAAGAATGGCAAAACACTACAAAAAAGTATAGCAAGCACAATTGGAGTACTCGCTATTTTTTTGTAATCTACACGCAAAAATACGTAAAAGTGTATAAATTTGAAACTCTTTAGATAAAATATTCTTCGTTTTTTGGGGAAATATCATGATTTTTATCGAAAATTATCAGTTTTTCTTTGAAAACACTATGATAATTATTTCCAATCGTTCTCGTTATATTTTTTTGTAATTGTTCAGATCGTAAAAAATTAAAACTCTCTTCACCATCAGAATTTGAACCAAAATAAAAATAAATTCATATGTCTTAAGAATGTTTGAACTTTTAGCTAAATCTCATTATTTATGAAGAGAAAGTTTGCAGTTTATTATTCTAAATAAGAAATATTCTGTAAAAATTTGTTTCTTTTTACAAAGAATAATATTTTTAGGGAATTTATTTTCGATAACAAAACAACTGTTATAAATCGAGAAACTGTTAGTTTAGGATTTAGTTGCTGTAAAAGGTTCATTAAATTATACGACGAGTCCCGATGATTTTCCTGTATACCTGAGTTATACCTCTAACAGATTTGCTCACAACCCTTGACTCAACTACTCCAACTATGACAATGTACCCCCCCCCCTTTAAATTTTCATCCCTTCTCAAATTCCAGTTCTCCCACTCAAAATTTTACTGTAATACTTGTATTTTTCCGAACTGTAATCTAACAGGCAGAACCAATTTACCTCTAAAATTAGAAAGATCCTTCCGCCTATTATATGCGACGTTTTTCACTAATGTAATTTTTTTAAGATTGTAAAAAATATATGTAGGGTCATTTGGGGAAAATGTAAACAGCAGATATTGCAGCTTAATTTACAGATTTAAAATTAAGTTCGACCCCAATATTTTAACCTCAGCTTACCTGCAACAGGTTCTGAGTATTGCCCATTTTTTTTCGACAATTGTCAAAGCCATACTCCAATTTGTCGCTTAATGCATGAAAGATTGAAAATCAAAGTTTTACTGTTTCAGTATTTTGTCTCGCATTTGAATAAAAATGAACTAAAAATTCAAACTAAAATTTCTAATTATTCCTTATGAATCCCTTAACAAAAGCTGACTTTGATTTTTTAATTTCGTCAATTCAGTTAATAGATAATTAAGTGTTTACATTTGCCCCGAGAATTCGAAAACTCGGGGTAAATGTAAACAGAATTTCTGCTGCATTTTAAAAGAAAATAATTGAATAAATTTGCTTCTATTTCACAATTACATTACTTTGGCCCTGTAAAATTACATAAAAAACGAAATTGGATCTTCTTTTATATCTTCTTCGTGTTAGTCAGTTGCAGGTATAGACCTGCATAGTATTGCATAGTGCATTTACGTGTTTAAAATATAGGAAAGCGATTCTTCACGATTGGTGAATAAAACTCAGGTACGTAGGAATCCTAGAATAAGAGTGAGTGATTGGTTGATTGATTGATAGATTGATTGATGCATTGATTGATGGATTGGTTGATTGAGTAATTGGTGGATTGATTGGTGGATTAATTGGTGGATTGGATTGATTGGTGGATTGGATTGATTGGTGGATTAATTGGTTGATTAATTGGTTGATTGGATAATTGATTTATAGATTGGTTGATTGAGTGGTTGATTGGTGGATTGCTTGATTGATTGACTGATTGATTGGTGGATTGATTGGATGATTTGTTGATTGAGTGATTGATTGGTGGATAGATTAGTTGCTTGAATGATTGATTTATAGATTGGTTGATTGATTGATGGATTGTTTGGTTGATTGATCCGCCATTTTGAAATTTAAAAATTCGATTTTAGAATCTTATTCAGCAACCTTAAAAACTTATTTTCACCAAGTTGAATGAAAATCTATTAAAATTTATTGAAGTTATTCAAGTTTTTACATTACTAGTTTTGTTATGGTAATGATTGCTTATTTTATATGTTGCATATCAATCAATTGGTTCAATTATTTTACATCTACCAAGAATTTTTTTTCAGTTTTTACATCCATTTACACAGTAGTATACTTGGGATAACTTTTTTCTTAAACCTCTTTAAACTACAGGGGTGTTTACATTTACCCCGAATTTTGGGAAAATTTCAAAATCTCGGGGTACATGTAAACAGTCAGTTTTAAGCGATTCAAGTTGATCAATATTTTTTTGTACCTCACAAAATGTTTCTAGGGAAGTGAAGTAACAAGTTCATGCTGTAGAAAATCGGAAGTATTGCTTTTTAAAATAAAAAACTTACATTATTGTCGAAACTAAGCAAATCCGTTTACATTTACCCCAAATGACCCTATTAAACTGAATATCGTTTCTTTCTTTATTTAATAATTCCTGAAATTAACGGACATAATTTTAGTCTTATTAATTAAATAAACGGGAACATCAAGTCAAACTAGACTTGGTGCTAACAGTAATCTACACGTAAAAATACGTAAAAAAATATAAATTTGGATCCCTTAGGATAAAATTTTCTCGTTTTTTTTTCGAAAAATCCATGATTTTTTCTAAAAATATAGTCATTTTTAGGGATTTTTCGTAAAAATTCATGGTTTTTCCTTGACAACGCTATGATAATTAATTCCTATGAGATTCGCTATATTTTTCCTGTAATCTACACGCCAAAATACATATGTATACTAAATTTCAGCCCTCTACATAAATTCGTGTGGCCGCTAGCGGGGGTACATGCCTTGCTTCACTAGTCTCATTAATATGGTTCCCCCTTCGGGTACGGAACCTTAAAAAGAAGAAAAAAATTATATTTCTCTGGAATATGGCTATTTTTAGAATAATGCTTCCTATGTATGAGTCATTTTTACCTCTATTTTAAAATAAAATATAATATTATATTTTACTTTAACGGTTTTGTTGAGTCATTTTCTATTTTTAACTTATGACTCATCATTTAAAACATATAACCTTATTTTAATACTATTTATTTTATTGATTTTTTTAAAAATATTTTTGCGAATATTATTTTATCCTAGATTTAAAGTAATTAATTTTTAAATCATAAATGAAATTTTATATTTATTTTATCAAATAGAGAAATTCCCTTCATAATTTACTAGAAAAAGACTCCAGATGTCACAGTGAATTTTATTCTCTAGCAAAACCTTACGTAAGAACAGCTTCTACCCCCTCCCCAGACGTAAGACCATGTAGAGATTTTATAAACCCCCCCCTCCCCCTAAGGGCCCTTACGTAATTAATGAATGGCCCCTAATTGGATCCGTCATCGGATCCAACGTCGGATATTTATTTTAAAAATTTAATTTGGTTTATTAAGCAATTTTTTAATGTAAATTATAATTCAATAAATTATTAAGTTTTAAAAAAGCGTCAATAAAATAAATACAAAAAGACATATTCTTCCGACGCGTTGACTCTGAGACTCGAACCATTGACCATCATAACTCTCAACCGCACTGGGAGCGCCTTAACGAGCTCGACCACGGGAGGCTATGAAATTTTTTGAGAAAATGTTCTCTTATAGCGAGGTTCGGGGTCAGGTTTTTTTTTTTTGAGGTTATTTCGAAACCCTGACGTGATGGGGTTAAACGGACTTCAGATTTGGTTTCAACGACCCCAAAAACATAAAGTAGTCATGGTCTGATCAAAAGCTCAGAACATCGAATTTTTTTTGTGTGTCAATGTAATAATAATTAAATTGTGAAATTTCGTAAATTTTTGTTGCTCGATAACTTTTTTTGAAACTTGTAAAACCTTGAGATTTTAGATCACATTATTTCCACATGGAAAAACTTTGTGCAAGAATCATTCCTAAATTTGTTCAGGAACTGAGGATATGAGAATAATTTAAGAAATCTTATTTATATTTTCTTTGAAAAATTCTAAGCAGTATTTCTATAAGAATTGTAGAGAAATTCAAGACAACTTCCTAAACTCACTACAGAAAGTCTTGAACTTGTTTTAGAATAAATTTTTACGTTTACCAGAAAAAAAATTTACTTTAAGAGGACTCGATCCCACGTCCTCGAAAGTCCAAAAACTCCGCTTTACATCTCTCAGCTACCTTAGCAGCTTATGGTATTATGCATTGGAAACATATTTGACGCAACCAATCCCTGCCTAGTGCTTGGTTACTGTACTGTGTCTTCTAAAACAGTTCAAGAAACTTTCAACGCCCAGTGACTGAGATATTCCGATCGCGGCATTAACAAGAAGTCTTCCAATGTCATAATAAAAATACAAGTATTTTCTTGAATGATTTTTGTATTTTTCTGTAAATTTTGCAGAATTTTTCTCGCGTCCTCAGTTCCTGAACAAATTCAGGAATGATTCTTGAACAAAGTTTTTCCGTGTGTATAAGAAAATTCTGTTAAAAATGAGTTATAAATTAAGTATTAGCATTATATAAATTATATTAGTTTGTTAAAATAAATTTGCTATATCAACATTTTTATTTAATTTATTTTCGAAAAAATTGGAATGTATGCAAAGTTTACTTGATTAATATTTAAATTCATATCATTCTAAATAAAAATGTTAAAGTTAATAAACTCCAAATATAAAAAAATTATTAATTGATATCATTAATATTCATAAAATTATACAATATTATACTCTTTGTAGTAATAAACATCTGAAAAACTGGTTGATGACTTTACAAAATAAGATAAGTATCTATTTAATGTATTTTCATTATAAGAAAAATTTTCTCAAAAAATTTCATTGCCTCCCCTGGTCGAGCCCGTTAAGGCACTCCCAGTGCGGTTGAGAGTTAAGGCGCTTGCATACCTTCGGCTGCCTGCACAGGCAGCCTCCCACCACGCAAAAAACGTACAAGAGTAAGAGAGACAGAAAATTCAAATTTAAATCTACTGACTTTCTGATTGGCTCTCACTGGCTGCCTGCACAGGTAGCCAGAGGTGTGAGTGCGCCCATATGATGGTCAAGGGTTCGAGCCTCAAAGTCAACGCGTCGGAAGAATATATATATTTTTTTATTTATATTATTGACGCTTTTTAAAACTTAATAATTTATTGAATTATACTTTACATTAAAAAATTGCTTAATAAACCAAATTAAATTATTAAAATAAATATCCGATGACGGATCCAATTACGGTCCGACGCCGGAAACGATCCCAAATCTCGGCTACGGATCCGGCGTCGTTTCCGACTGCGGATCCAACAAGGCGGAAACGGTGTAGGTTACGATGCGTATCTGGCGTTGGAAACGGCGTCGGAATTTTCAATAGGGGAGGTATCACGAAACTCTACTGGAATATGGCTGCTTGTAATCATAATGGCCGCCTGTGAGTAGTCAAAGTAAGTCTGAGTTGGACTGATTATACATAGATTTGTACTACTGTAGAGCCACACTCTCTGCGTTCAGTGAGAGACAAGAGCGTCGTATTCGATTTTTAAGTAAAATTTTCAAAATTTTATAATTTATTAATAATGTATTCAAAAAAAGTAAAAATTTATAAATTATATTTTTTTAGAATCAAGAAAAATCAAAAATCGTATTAAAATCCGCGAGGGACTACGCGGTGGCGGTGGATGGCGTTAGCTAGAGCGTTCGGATGACGCATCAGCCGGGACCTAGTCAAATTTGAATATTTACTTAAATTTGTCAAATTTTCATTAGATATAATTTTTATTAATTTTTCATAATAATTTTGTTTTGTATATAATTTTTGTTTTTGTTACTAAATTTTTATAATTATCATAATTTTTTTATAATAATTTTGTTTTGTTTATAATTTTGTTTTTGTTACTAATTTTTGATAATGTTTATAAATTTTTGTAATTTTTATAATCCTAAGATGCACATGATAAGGATTTAAATTAATTATTTTAGTGTCAGGACGCATTGTCCTCTAACTCGGGATTATTTTTAAATTGAGTTTTCTTTTGGAAATAAGTAATTAAGAAAAAGAATTTTCAAGAAATAAATTTTCTTGATAAAACTGAAATTGTATCACGAAAATTAGGAAGAGGTCGTAATAAAACGATTTTGAAAGTATTGGTCAAACTTTTATTGCACCAATCTTTCAGGGATATATGGAAAAGAAAGAAGAAAGAAAGGAATAATTAATAAACATTTTATTATTATTTTACTTACTTTTTAGTGGTAGCTGTGTTACAATCAATTCAAAATTATTATCCAGTTCTTTCCTTGTATATATTCTTTTAATGATGGTATTTGGATTTAAATATTTTTTAGACTTTCTTGAAAATAAACTTTGTACTGTATATTTGGAACTTGTTTAGAAATGAAAATTTTGTAGTATTATGATTTCTCGAAAAAAAGTGAAAATTGGGGAAATTGTTGTTCTACCTGATAGTAAAATATCCCCAAAAAAATTTTTGACTTTTTTGAAATTTTTGTGGAGATAGAGGGGGTAAATTGATCAGTTTTCCCTGACACCGCTTACTATTTAAATTTTTGCTGTCTATAAAGGCAATAAAAAAATTTTGTCTTTCCAATAATGAATTTTGTCTTTGAAAATTTTTAATCATTTTGACCTGGAATTTCTATAATTAAACATAAATATGCTATTTTCACTACAATCGGTCCTTTAAAAAAAATAATAATTGCAAACGAATGCTGAGTTTTTTCCGATCTGTATACAAAATATTCAGAATGCCGATTTTTTTTGTTTTTGGGCTATTAAATATCAAAGATTTTTTGTCGACGTGCGCCAGTGTAAACAGCAACCGCGACCCGGTATAAAATGGACCGATTTTAGTGGAAATAGCAAATTTATGTTTAATTATAAAAAATCTAGGTCAAAATTAAAAAATTTTTAAAAACAAAATTCACCATTGGAAAAAGCATGAAAAAACCTTGAAAAAACATACCTGACAAAATTTTTTTTATTGCATTTATAGACAGCAAGAATTCAAATACTAGGCGGTGTCAGGGAAAACTGATAAAATTGACCCCTCTCTATCTCACAGTGGTCTGAAACCCGAATCTAGCTGGACAAAACTGTTTTCTCCAAATTGCTTCGCTGAATTTGTATGAAACTTGTTACTCGGGGGTTTTTGTGGTCGCTGAATACGAATCTGAGGTCAGTTTTAAAAATTTCAATATGGCGGACAGAAAGTTTCAAAAATTAACGGATTCTAATGAATCTTGTTACTAGGCGGTTTTTGGGGTCGCTGATTATGAATCTAAGGTCAGTTTTTAAAAGTTCAAAATGGCGGATACATCATAAGTTAAGATGTTTGAAATGAGTTGATGAAAATTTCATGTAATTTTCGAAAACTTAAAATAGTGGAAAATTTTCATTAATTTTTATAAGAGTTTAATTTTAAAAATGTTCAGGGTCATTATTTACTATTCCGAAAATAAATTTTAACAACTGAAATAGGTTTGATTTAATATATCAAATTTGTTTCGAATAATTATTTTATATGTGAACATTAATTTTTTAAACTCACTGTCCGCCATATTGGACCCGCTATTTAAAATTTTTAAAAACTGACCTCAAATTCGTAATCAGCGACCCAAAAAACCCTCTAGTAATAAGTTTCATTAGAATCCGTTAATTTTTTAAACTTTATTTCTGCCATATTTGATCCGCCATTTTGAATTTTGAAAAACTGACTTTTGATTCGTAATTATTGGCTCTAATAGTAATCAATGTGAGTCTTTAAATGTATTATGGAATGTTAGTAAACATTTTTGAAATTTTTAAGCGTTTTTCTCCATTTTGCGTCACTTAATTGAAGTTTCAGAACAAAGTTGCAAATAGTGGCAGCTAAATTTGCTTTTACATGATTCTGTAACTATTTACCTTCATTTTTATCATGGGTATAAAGTGGAGAACCATGGAGCACAAAACTTATTGAATTATTACGATAAAATAATTTATCGCTTGCATCGATTTTGTCTGAATTCTTGGAAGTATTAAAAATAATTATCCAAACCAATTAAATCGACTTAAAATTGAAATTCGTAATGTATATATACTTCTAGGATCAACCTCCATATTACACAAATGCCAAAAATAATTCCAAACAAAAGTAGTGGGCACTTCAACAGAAGTCAATTTTTCTTTGCTTTATAAATTTTTTCCTGCTGTGCTTACATGTCCATTTTGACGTTCTGTTTCAAGGAAACTATGCATGTTAGTGACTTGTCCTTTTTATACTGAATGCACCAAGTACCTAACTAACTAATCTTCAAGTGAAACTTGCAATTTTAAAACTTTTTTTTTTGAGATTTTGTCCAGCTAAATCAGCGTTTCAGACCACAGTGTATCTCCACAAAAATTTTAAAAAAGTCAAAAATATATTTGGGGATATTTTACTATCAGGTAGGACAACATTTTTTCCAAGTTTCACTTTTTTCGAGAAATAAATTTTTCAACTTAGGACATTACACGTAAAATGCCTCATATGAGGCTTTTCATATGAAAAGACGGGGTCATGTCTCGTATTTCTCTCAAAACTCAGTAAATTGTAGTGATAGAGGTGCTAAATAAATGTGCAAATTTTGAATTTTTAATATTTTTGGAGATATTTACAAACAAAATTATATATTTTAATTAGAATAAATTTAAAAACACCATTCCACTGCTTATCGAAATCCGCATCCAACGATCCCTATATGAACTTTTTCGGATAAACGCATGTTAAATGAATAATTAATATAATAAAAATTATTTGAATAATTAATTACATTTGATGGAACAAAGATAAACCGACAATTCTTTTTTTGTTTGAAAGATCATTTAATTCTGTGTCAAATAAGACCAGTATAAATAGCACTTTTAACCATCCAAATTATTAACAGACGATTATTAAAAATCACTGTTTCAGCACCACACGGCACAACTTGGCGGAGGTTATCTACCTACTCGGCATGGTATTTTTCAGTCTCTCTAAATAACATTTTATAATTAATTTTCGATTTTTAGTAATTTTTACATTCTCATCATAATGAGAAAGTATTACATTTGCCCGATTTTGACCAACCTCTAATACTTGTGAATCTCCACGTTTCAAGACTCCCTGATGCCAAAAAAATGGGTTTTAAACAAATGTTTGTCTGTATGTATGTATGTCTGTAGACAAAAAATTTGTCTCGACGATAACTTGAGTAAATTTTAAGTAATCGACCTCAAATTTGGTTTGCACTTTAAGTGCACCAAAATTTCGCCTGAGTTCGTTGGACAGACAATTTCGTCAAAAAACAAAAAAATTATTCAAATTTTTAATTTTCAAAAAAGTTTATTTTTCAAAAAAAAATTTTTTTCAATTTTTTTTTGAAAAATGTGCGTGAAATGAAACACTTTTTTTTCTTAACATTTTTCGATTACAGTGAAAACAATAAAGTTACACAATTTTTTTTAATTTCAAATTTCCAAAAATTTTTTTTTTACAAAAAAAAAATTTTTTCAATTTTTTTTTTGAAAAACACGAGTAAAGATAAACACTTTTTTCTTTAGACATTTTTTAATAGCGATCAAAAGAAAAAAGTTGTACCTCTTTTGTTTAAAAAAAAGACAAAAACGGATAAAAAATGGGTAATTTTTAGTTATTTTCGTAATAGTGTAATTGCGGAGACTATTTCACTATTTAATTTGAAAATGAAAATAACAGAAAATCAAAGACAATGTGCAATTCGACAGTTAAATAGTGACAGCTAATAAACATAACCTAAAATGCATGAAAAAAAATTTGTCGATAAAATCAATATAGCCCAGCTTTTTAGAAGGTAGGTGGCAGCACTCATTTTTTTTTTCTTTAAATTTTTTCTGTATCGTTTTTTTATAAAAAGCAAAACTCTTACTTGCTAAACGGAAATATTTGTCAAAAAGATGTATTATGTTATCAAAAAAAGTAATATTGTAAGCAATAATATTTGTTTAAATAAGATATTAATTATTTTCAACAATATTTTTAATAAAATATTTAATTATTTTTTACAATATTTTTAATGAAAAAATTAATTTTTTCACAATTTTTTTTGATCAAATAATAAATATTTTTCACCAATGTTTCCGTTCAGAATTAATTTATTTCACCAATATTTTTGATTAAAAAATTTATGTCAACAATATTTTTGATTAAAAATTAAATTAAAAATTAGGATTTTACCTCCTCCTCTTTACAGAAAGAAAAAATGCATTTTTAAAAAGAAATTTTCTTGAAAACAAAATTTTTTAATTAAAAATATTGGTGAAATAAATTAATTTTTTAATCAAAAATATTCGTAACAAAAATTAATTTTTAAAAGAATTATTGGTTAAAAAAATTATTTATTTATTGACATTAACGAGACAAGCCCTTTATATTTATAATATTTTAATTATATTTTTTATTTAATTTTTAATATTTTTTAATTATAATTTAATTACATATTTTAATAAAAAATAATCGTGACAAAAATTAATTTTTTTATCAAAGAAAAGGTGAAATAAATTAATTTTAAACGGAAACATTGGTGAAAAATATTTATTATTTGATCAAAAAAATTTGTGAAAAAATTAATTTTTTCATTAAAAATATTGTAAAAAATAATTAAATATTTTATTAAAAATATTGTTGAAAATAATTAATATCTTATTTAAACAAATATTATTGCTTACAATATTACTTTTTTTGATAACATAATACATCTTTTTGACAAATATTTCCGTTTAGCAAGTAAGAGTTTTGCTTTTTATAAAAAAAACGATACAGAAAAAATTTAAAGAAAAAAAAAGATGAGTGCTGCCACCTACCTTATAAAAAGCTCGGCTATATTGATTTTATCGACAAATTTTTTTTCATGCATTTTAGGTTATGTTTATAAGCTGTCACTATTTAACTGTCGAATTGCACATATTGTCTTTGATTTTCTGTTATTTTCATTTTCAAATTAAATAGTGAAATAGTCTCCGAAATTACACTATTACGAAAATAACTGAAAATAAATGGTTTATTTTTCAGTCGATTCATTTCGGCCATGATTAATATAAGTTGATTAAATTTTTTGCATTAAAAAATGAGACCGCTTCGTGTATCATTTCTAAAAATGATTTACAAAACGCTCTTATTTTGATATAACTTATGTGCATCAAAACGTTGCAATAGAAAATGATACAACCAACTTTACTGTGACCACTTGACATTTGGTGGCTCGTAAATGTCCAAAAAAAGTCGTACCGCGTTTGTGATTTTTGACGTTTATGTCTACATTAGAAAATAATACTAAATCTAATTTCATTTAAGAATCAGTGCGTATACTGAGGTTTTCAAGGTCGAAATGGCAGACCCAATATGGCGGAATACTTTTAAATTGATTTTATTCCTTCAAAATTCGGTACTGGGGGTTTTTTGGCGTCTATGAATCCAAAATTTAAATTTGTTAAATCTGTCCTCAAATTGGATTCAACGACCCCAAAAACCCTCTAGCACCGAATTTTGATCGAATGGATTCAATTTTAAATTTTTCCGTCATATTGGGTAGCCATATTGGGTTTGCTATTTTATATTTTTTTAAATCTGACTTTTTTGGATTTAGTGACCCTAAAAACTTTTAATACAATTATATGATATTTTTTTGGAAACTTTTTTTGGACCGTTTTAGGCCCACAAACGATTTTTCTGCTAGATTGTTTCCATTTATAGAATTCCAAATCTAATTTTATATTAAAAAATCTTACTTTTACTTTAGAACTAATATGACATACTTAAAGAAAATTTAAAAACACATTGATTGACCTATTTTCAAAGTAATTTTCGTTGAAATACATATATCATAAATTTCTAATTAAAATTCTATGTGCAATCTTTTATCTAAGATAACTAGCCAGGAAAGAAAAGATTATTAATTGCACCGTCTAGTGAATCAGGAATTTTAAGAATGCGGATTCATTATTAACTTTTTCAATTGGAATGTAAGATTTTGAATAAAAATTCATTTTAATGAATAATTTCCTATTAATAAAAAATGTAATGCATCTGTTCAGACAATTTTGAATTGTATCGAAAAATTTTAGGTTATATTGTCATATTTCACACAAAATTTAATAATTTTTAATAAACGAACTTTGTAAATAAATTTTACGCTGAAGTGTTAGATTTTTAGCATTTAGAGGTATTCTGAAGGGATAAGATTTAAAAAGATTATAAAAACTGAACAAAAATTCTAAAAAAATCTTTTTTTTAACGCTTCAAAAATGCATTTACTTTAAAGTACTTTTTCATAATATTTTAAAATTTTCAATTAATTTTTTCTTTTACTCAATTGAAATTAGTTAGAAGCGGAATAACTTATTTTATTAAAATAATTTGGTTTGTCGATTTTCTTTAATTACAAAGACCTGGCCAATCAACGGCGCAAAATTAAGGAACAAAGTTGGAACAGCTGCAGTGCCGCCATTCTCTTTTTTTGCTCGATAAAAAATTTACTCTAATACCTTTAAACCTTACCTATTTGTATAATTTAATTTAACGCATTTTATTAAAGACTATAAATTGTTTCCAATAAATTTGTCAAAAAAGGTCGATTATATGAAGCTGTCCTTTTAAAGTAATTACTTTTGTACTTATTTTAACAAATACAGAAACTATTGGTTTAAAAGTTTAAATATATAGTTAATACAGAAATCAACTACATAACAAAACGTTTAATATCTCAGATGATTCATATTATAATCTGTAAAAGTAGCTCGTTAATAAAAAAGATGACACACAAAATTTAAATAACTATTATATACATTGACTCAATGGAAAGAAATGTTCTTAATTTCCTATCTTCTTCGATTTACCTTAATACAGTTTATTGTTATATTAATTTTAATATTTATAGTTTCTGAGGATGGAAACTGTACTGTTGAAACTTTAAAAGAATGGTTACCTTTTGTTCTATTTTTTTTACTCGGAGTAATCGTCCCATGTGCGAAAACCAACATGGGCCAATATTGGCCCAGCATTGTCAAATCAGGCACCATGTCTTGGCAGACAATATTGGGCCAACTCTTGTGGTGTTAACTGCGGTTGAACGTCGGCAGCCAAGTATCACAGGTCATTACTGGGCCAATCTTGGTTGCCATTAGTGGCCCAGTATTGTCAAAGTTTAAAAAAGTTTAAAAAATTATAATAATTAATTAATTAACTAATTAATTAATTCATTATAAATTTATAATTCAAGTCCTGACAGAAAGGACAATTGTTTAAACATTTGAAAATTTGTAACGCTCGCGGGAATCGAACACGCAACCTAACGCACAGAAGTCTAACACGCTAACCACTACACTGAACGCGGATATGGGAATCTCAACACAAAAATGTTTTGATAAGCTGCATTTGAGGAACATTTCAGCCGTTAATGCGCCATTACTGGGCCAAGATTCGTTACAACTTTGGAAAAAATGACTTGTCAAAATAAATTCAACATTTCAGCCGTCAATGAGCCAATAATGAGACAGAGTTCGTCTCAATTATGGAAAAAAAGAATTACCAAGTATTGGTGCCAATATTGGCCCAGTAGTGTGACGAAGTTCGGCCCAATTATGGAAAATTGGAGTAACTGAGACGCAGTGCCAATATTGCATGGTAACCTTAATAAGATCATTTACAAATTTGTACGTACCTTTTTGTTGCTAAATAATTAGTGTTCCTACGTGGTATCCTTTGAAGTTTCTTTCACAAGTTCGTACGTACCTTGCTCTTGGTAAGTAGTGTGTGTTCCTACATGATATCCTTAGAAGCTTCCATCACTAGTTCGTACCTACAGAACTCTTTATTAGTGTGTTACTATGTGGTATCCTTTGAAGTTTCTTTCACAAGTTTCTACGTACCTTGCTCTTGGTAAGTAGTGTGTGTTCCTACATGATATCCTTAGAAGTTTCCATCACTAGTTCGTACCTACAGTACTCTTTATTAGTGTGTTACTATGTGGTATCCTTTGAAGTTTCTTTCACAAGTTCCTACGTACCTTGCTCTTGGTAAATAAAATGTGTTCCTACGTAGAAACTTTTAAAGTTTCCTTTAAAAGTTCGTTCTGCATCGTTACTAGTATATATTCCTACTTGTATGTTGAACTCATTAAGGAAACTTTAAAAGTTTCTACGTACCCACACAGCAACCAAAATTCCCTGAAACTTGACAAAGCCTCACACGGCGAGGTTAGGAAACTTCAGTGGCAAGGTTCATACAAGTTTGTGTCGATGTTTAAATGTCCACATGAAAAGAATATTTACACAAAACTTTGAGGGAATATTACACTACACAGAAAAAAACTGAACTTAGAATGAGCCATGTAGAAGGCTCATTTTGATGTGCAACAAAAATGAACCAGGTTGGTGGCGCCACTGTCTATGTCGTTTAGCATTGGCTCATTTTGATTTGCAACAAGAATGAGACTAGGTTTTTTCTGTGTATAAATATTCACGTGCAATGTTCAGTCAATGTTGTGTCAATATTCACCTATACTTATTATATTAGTAAACGAAATTTTTATAACTAGGCGAAAATTTAATGTCAATATTGACACAACATTGTCTGAACATTGCACGTGAATATTTATAGTGTAATATTTCCCGGAAAAAAATTGTAAGACGTGAACGAACGATTTTGGGAATATATTTAATATGAAAAAAGACACAACCAGCGCTGGGAATTTAGCTTCACCGCAATAGTCGAATGTTTAGCCGATTCGGCTAAAGTGAACATAAGTTGAATCTCATTCGTCAGCCATATTGAAAATATTTGGAAATTTACCGTTCTTACCAAGAAATATTTCTTAAATCACAAATATCAAGTTTTGTGATCTTTAATTTTAAAACAGTTTTAATTTGAATTTATTTTCAATTGTTTGTAATATGAAATATAAAATTGAATAGATTTAAAATTACGCATTTAATATTACTCTCTACATAATTTGTCATATTTGTCATTTTTCGGTTATGTTGTTCTTTAACTAAAATCCAATATCGCCAGTCCGGTGATATTGCCAATATCGCTCGTTCATTTTCGACTAAATGTTTAGCTGTTTTGGCTAAACCGGTTCAGTTTTTCACCGGTTCAGTTGTAGTTTTTTTTCCGTGCTCAAAGTTTCGTGTAAATATTCATTTCATGTGGACATTTAAACATCGACACAAACTTGTATGAACCTTGCCACTGAAGTTTCCGAACCTCGCCGTGTGAGGTTCTGTCAAGTTTCAGGAAATTTTGAGTGCTGTGTGGATAGGAACACATGTTATTTACCAAAAGCAAGGTACGTAGAAACTTGTGAAAGAAACTTCAAAGGATACCACATAGTAACACACTAATAAAGAGTTCTGTAGGTACGAACTAGTGATGGAAGCTTCTAAGGATATCATGTAGGAACACACACTACTTACCAAGAGCAAGGTACGTACGAACTTGTGAAAGAAACTTCAAAGGATACCACGTAGGAAAACTTATTATTTAGCAACAAAAAGGTACGTAGAAATTTGTAAATTATCTTATTAAGGTTACCCTGCAGGAACCTATTTAGGAAGACTTTAAGGGTACTGTGAAGGAACACTTTTATACAACATTTCGTAAAAAGGATCGCGTGAAGAAACTCACGCAAGATCATTTCTCGGATCCTACGTAGGATCTTACATTAAAAGTTGTTTATAAAAGAACTTGTACATGATCTTACACAGGATAAATCGTGAGATCCCCTGTTGTAATTATTTTCAACATGTGGAAAATCATGATAGTTCACACACAAGTTCCTTACAGGATCCTTTTGTAAAAGATCCTGTGTGGTAAACCACATATGAACATACGAGGGAACTTACGAAGGAACTCGAAACCCAAGGAGCACGGTATATCCCCTGAATATCCCTTGAATACTATCGTGGAATATTCCAGTGACATTGAATGTAATATTAAAGGAATATTCCAGTGATATTGAGGGAATATTCCACGGTTATATTGAATTTTTTTTAAAGTGTTGAAATAATAAAAATGTGTTATAAATTGTTATTTAAATAAGCAGGAAGATTAAAAACACATTTAAAAAAAAATTCAATATAACCGTGGAATATTCTCTCAATATCACTGGAATATTCCCTCAATATCACCTGAATATCCCCTTAATATTACTGGAATATTCCATGAATATCACCGAGGAATATTCCCTCAATGTCACTGGAATATACTCTGAATGTCACTGCGGAATATTCCCATGATGCGGACATTTTGATTTTCCTGGAAGATCATGAGAATATTCCACTGTGGTACTCAAGGGATATTCAGGGAATTTACCGTGCTGCTTGGTAATAGAATCCTATGCGTGTTCCTTCACAGGAATTTTCAATAGGAAAATAATCGATTTTTACAAACTCAGATTAAGAGAGTAGTAGAAAATCTGTAATATTACAATAAGAACTTTAAAACTTAAGAAAAATTTTGTTTCTTTTTCATAATCCTAATTTTTTAGAAGCTGTTAATGAAAACTTTTATATAGAGATTTTAAAAAAGGAATTTTTAAGTATTAGTCTGAATATTATCTCGGAAAATATCTTAATGTTTCGACATAGTTGTAGTTGGCGCCCTCTTTGTGCAGTGAGGACATTGAGAAGCTTCTTGATGCGTGCGACTTTCGCAGAGGGAGTGGGTGTATGGCGTGGTGTTAGCCAGGGGTAGTTTCACGAAGCAAGGGTGCATTCCCTTCACGGTCGCTCGGCTCGGTTCGTTCGCTCGGTCGGATCGCTCAGTTCGGCTTGCCGGGGGGTTTCCATGACTACGGCGCTCGCGCCTTGACATTGACAAATGGCCGGGCAGAGGGTGAGCCGAACACAGCGCCGCTTTTACATATGCAGGGACACCCATTTGTTCGTACCTCTGCGAAGAGAGGGTACGAGAGAGAAAGAGAAATATTTTCTCTTCTATTATCAAAACTTGTCCGTCTCTTCATACATGCGTATCCTCTAGGATCTAGGCTACTGTGTTATGCCCATGTATCTCTACCGTCTCTACCATTATAAACCTAACTGAATACAATCTGATGAACCTCAGGCAAACGAGAAATCCCTTTTCTTAAAAATATTGAGGAAAATTTAAAAACTGAGCAAACAAAACATAAAAACATATTACCCAAGCTCGTAAATTTAAAAACATTTCTTCTTGAAAACTTACAATACAGAGTTTATGATACTGTATATAAACGTGATAAAAGAAAAAACTTTTTGTTGCGAATTATAAGGAAAAAGAATGTTTATTACGAGAAAGAATGAGAGCAGCGCCTCTGGTGACTAGAAAATTCCAAACAATTGTGATAGCTTAATAAAAATCCGTATGAGACATTTAAATTATAATTAGCAAGATTACCTCGGGTAACTATCAGTTTCAAAGTATATACTCATAGAAACTGAATGTGAGAGAATAATTGGATCCCAGGAGAGAAAAGCAATACCACCTTTAGCTGTATTGCGTAACGCCCTCTAGTAACTAGTGCAGTGAAACCAAGTGCCTATCACATATAATGCTCCCTCGAAGTAGCCACTCCCTTAGCAGCGCCTCTAATATCTCATTACCGCACCACCAGGTCAGCCATCCTGCCATTACGAGATTGTTTGCCTGAAGGCTTTCAGTCCTAATATATTATGGGGCTAGCAACCCGATGGAATCTCAATGAAAAATCAATGTCTTGCTCGAAAACAAAAAGAAACATTCCACAATGAAAAAATTTCTTTTATCAGTCTTTAAGATGTTGACTTTTTTGTATTACTTGTATACTGAGTTAATTTTTTATTACTCCTCCACTTTCAATCTACAAACATTTTTTTACAGGACAAGAAATTCAATACGACAATTACAGATCAAGTCGAGATTTTCTGAAATGCTGCTGGTTTTCAAGTGCCATCGACGCTCCCAAAATAATTGGTATCTTCTCTGATTCTCGACGCACACGTAACAAGGTCCATTTCCATGGAATAACCATCAACGATAATTGGCACCTCCAGCTCTACCGCTGTACGCGTTCACCCGCCCTATAATATTTCAAGAACGGAAAACAGAGATGGAACCATAGGAACAGTCAGAGGGAGAAAAAGAATACGAGGAATAAAAGTAATAAAGAGAGGCACAGACGTAGGTCCAGGGGATGCTGTCTGCCTTTCGAAAATGCTCGTTTTATGCAGGCCACTGAAGTTTCATCAGGCTTTTCAGTTGAAGCTTGTCAAGAGATCCAAAATAAAGCAAAACCATTGATAGATTGCTGACAAACTTTTACCTATTAACTTTCCTAATCAGGCCTGTGTGCACGGGGAGGACTAAACTTATGTTATCAAAATGTTTTAATCTTTTTTATTAAAATTTCTTTTTTTCACTTTATTTTGAGTAATAATAGTTGATTTTTCCATATTAATATTTTTAATTTCGAGAAAAAAATGTTTATAACTGTATTTTTTCAGTTTCACAAGCATTAATTAAGTTAACTTATAGGTACTAATGGTTTTATTGTTTTTAAGTCATTTATTTTACTTTTTTCAATTGTTGACTGAAAGTTATTAGTGAAGAATTGTGATGCTAAAATTTTTTTTTGTAATTATATCGTGTCGTTAATTTAACATGATTTTAAACTGTCTGTTTTTGTTAAGTACAGTAAACTCAGGCAAGTTGCTGGTCTGTTGGAATTTTCTTACCATCTTTGTTTGACAATGCGTTCAAGCAGTTTCAGAGATGTATCCATAATGCGTAAAAGAGGATAAGTAAAATATTTTTTGATTTATTTTTATGATTTCGAACTTGAATGAATCTCAAGAGTTCACTTGAATAATATTACAGCAATAAGGAATTAAGAAAAGGTTGTTGCATTCAGCGAAACTGTTTCTGAATCATAAATAAAATTGTTGTGCATTTTTGTTTTTAATTATGAAAAGAAACTTTTCTAATAATTGTTTATGATTATTTATTCTTAAATTATAGAGTCGCTGAAACAATTTCGCTGAGTTGAAATGAAAATACACGTATTTACACAAGATGTAGCATTTAATGCTCACGTTTCAAAAAACACTATACAATGGACACTCTCTAACATAGACCACCTTGACATCATTATCAGCAATATCATCCTTTCCTTTTCTGTTTCGTCGTAATCGTGTGACCTTTAACGAAAGACAGTAAGGTCACACGTGTGATCGAGTGATTTATCGAGTGAGCGATGGTTTAAGACGCTAACGCCCATTTTTTAAAACGTGAAATGAATTTTCAATTTCCGCTAAATAACAAAAATTATCGAGATTTCCAAAATTTCCAAGAGGCGAACATTCAACAATCAAAAAAATGCAAATATTAAAAATCAACAGTTTCAAGAGATAAAATTTTTGAGCGAGCCAAGTCACTTTTCCAGGAAACATTGGAAAATCCCGTGGACTCTCTGTCCATTCTAACAATTATAAAGTAAGCGGGATAGAGTTTGTTCGTGACAATTTTTACAGTCGAATTCTTTTTGCACACCATCTTCTGCTGTTTTATTAACTCGATTTGTTTATAGTCAATGCGCCAACAGTGGAAGAAAAAAAAAGAGTCCGATTTCATACCGATATAATAAATTTTAGGTTACTATACATCATCCTTATCATTATTGTTTATCATTATGATCATAATAATAATCATCATTATCATCGTCGCTCTTGACGCCGTTCCTCCATCTTCACGATCATCAACACCAACATAAGCATCCATAATAATTATACAATAATTGTACAGTACTCTTTCACAATTGGCAAAACTTGTTCTCTCTAGCACGCTTCATTCATGCGAATCGTTTACTCTTGTCTTCTTGCTTTTGTCGCTGCTCATAAAAATTTCTTTACTTCAGTTTTATACCTTCTAACATGATTATCATTTAGATACCTTAGTGATTATTTCGTATACATTTTTAAGGCGATGATTCAATTAATTGAACTCATTTTTAAACGAACAGCCAATGATGCGTCGGTATTACTCTTCTCCTCTCAAATTTTGCACTCGAATTCGCCCAACCATTCGAATATGAAAAATATTCGAGATATTTTCATTGAAAACAATGTCTTTTAAAATATTTGTAAAAAATATTTCTAAGTATTTCTAAATATTTCTAAAATCGACAATTCATTTAAAGCGAAAAGTGGGTTAGTTGAGAGCGAATCGAGTGCTAAGTATACATATTGTATTAGAGTCATTAAACAGAAATAATCGAAGGGCCGAAGTAGTGAGGAAAACGTGGCGATTAATTGACTGGCAGGGGTTTAACAAAATTAAAAAATCTAGCCAATTTAACAAATACAACTGCAAATTATCCAGCCAGGGATTAATCGTAACGCTTATAATGACAAGTTTTCGACAAATATTGTTCAAAAACATTGGAGATTAATACAATAGCAATAATACAATGGAAAACTTGTTTGCCGATGAAACAATTTTATTGTGAATATTTTCATCAGTTTTAAAATACACCATATTGTCTAGTTTGAAAAGAATAACATTTATCTTTCTGTTCAAATTACTCAAAACCTCGGCTCCTGTTAGGTTGAAGGCATATAAAACAGTCGATGGTTAATTGGAGAAATATAATATTCACATGTTTCTACATTTTCATTGATCATAAAATTGACCAAACATTCTTGAGCTATCGTTTATAAAGTATCTTGAACAATTTCCCCAATTAACCAAATCAGTGACTCTTTCAGCGCACCTGAGTCTTTCGGTATACGTAGGTTTCATTTTTTAGTATACTAGAACGTCGATAACCATGAGAAGAAGTTACACAATTTTTAGGACAAAAATACCTGTCTTGAAACATTCCTGACCAGTCTCAAATATAGACCGAAATTTTGTCCATAGCAGGATGCGTCTTGTAATGTTCAAAACTATCAAAGTAAGTATGAACTTGTTGAGCAGGCAAGCGTGGCCTGCAATTGTGTAGCTTCTGCCCTGGCGACGAGAGTTTTTAGGAAATGTAAAATGTATAGCGTTTTTCATCATTTTTCCTAATTGGTGTAAGCAGACATAGTGAAAATATGGATAAATTTTTATAATCTCTCTCGCTCTTTCTCTTAATTTTCACTGTCAATCCTCCTCAAAGTACGATGCTAATAATAATCATCATTGTAGTCATCGTTAACGTGAAATCACTGATAAATCCTCCATCTTTACATTACATTAGAAAGACTTTTCGAATAAGGAATCTTTAAAAACTTCTTTCCCTTCTCCTCCAGTCTCGACACATCTCTTTAATTACGTATATCAGGGACGCGCGCACAACAAAGATGACGTGTAGAAATGTACAGATGTCGAAGGCAAATCTTAACTGAATACGTGGAAGGCAATAAAGCAAATTCAATTTAGAAAATTGGTTCTTTTGCATTTTAGTTTTCATGAGCGAAACTTTATTTTGTACTGCTTATTACATTAATAAATTTATGTATAATTGTTACTGATTTAAATTAAACATACATAAAAGGTCAACTAGTTGCCAAAATGTAACAAACAAATTATCTCACGTAGTGCCCATTTTTAATCTCTTCCCTGACACTTATGTAAGGCATTGTTATTAATATACTATTAGCGTCTTTGAGTAAGATATTTTTAAATAAATAACTACATAAATTTTAAATAACTTTAAAGTTATATTAAAACATTTCAAATTAAGATATATTTCTTTTTCTAGTAATTTTTTGTCAGAATCTTTAAATTTGGATTGAAACCAATTTTCACAATTGAAAAATAAAATTCATCATCCAAAAATACGGAATGCACTTAAAGGACCTTCACTCATTAATAAAATTATATTCCACATAACCCTTTTATATATAAAAGAAGCTTTAATTGATATTCCTTCAAAGAAGAAAGTAAGTATGATAGCATGTTATTAAAACCTAAATGTTGTTTGTCATCCCGTGTGGATAATTTTCTTGACCATAACGTCTGGTCTGGGTAAGCAGAAGGGAAATACCCTGATACTATTCAGCAAGTATATTCATCCACGGATTCAGCCTAGAGAATCTGATCTTAAAGAAATTTTTTTTATATCATTTACATTATTTTATTTACAATTTAAATTGCTATTACAATTATAGAACATAGAGAATGAAATCACTTAAAAGCTGATACAAAAAGTCCAAAGTTTATAAAAATCAAATTCGCGTCTTTTGGCTTTAAACTGAGGGATTCAACCACTGAATCTTTCTTAATTAAGTTATAAAATATAAAAACTTATTAACCTTATGAATAGAATCTGAGTTATAGGAAAAAAAATATTTTTAAGTACTAGAAAGTTATTGTTTCGAGTAAATTAGTAAGATATTTTTAAAAAGTAATGGAAAATTTTGATTATCCGAGCTGAGCGAGGACCACATATGTGAGGCCACAAGAATAGAAAACTTTGTTTTATAAATGTATGTAAAACCCGAGGCTAACTAAATCCACACCAGAAAAAAGTTTACAATGAAATGTAATTTTAACTCATGTCAACGTCTTTAACTAAATATATAGGTACGAGATTAAAAAATAGAGTCCAACTGCCAATACATTTTACGTAATAATAATATGTGGAATTATCTTTTCATTTTCAAAACTTATGAAAGTTACCATACTTTTTATGCAATTTAGCATTTCAGTAAGGTGGAGGTCACATGAGGGTTTTGCATACATGTATAAAGAAAAAAAATATGAATTTAAAATATTACTATATACATATACACAGTAAAATACTTTTTTCCAAAAATTAACCAATAGAAAAAAGAAATTTAATATAAAATACACTTTTAATATAAACAGTCACATTAATGGCAAGAGCCACTAATAGGTCAAGGCAGTCATTAGACTTCCGGAAAATTTTTCCACACGGTATAATTAGGTTTCCTCAAAACTATCGTACTGTACAACTCTGGACGAATCTCGAAAAGAAAAGAAGGGTGTGAAATGAAAAGAAGCATGTCAAGGTGTTGCTGAAACATTGATGAGGTGCTTCGAAAGGGAGCAAAAATGCGAACGAACAAAACGAAAAACTGTACTTTCGCACCCTAAATACCTACTCACATACTTCTATATATAATATGTATACTCTATAATACATTGCTCTCCACTCTTACACTCGCACTCGCACTCAGACTTTATTCTGGGTTTTTTTGTGAACGCTCTTTTGCGCATCTATAGCTCCCCTCTCGTTTTCTCAATTGAATTAACTATTTATACACAATATATTATCATAAATCGTAATCGTTAACCTTTTAATTAATTCTTAAGAGTGGAGCCGATCGGGGCGCTTCTCAAACATGGCGGATGGAGCGGGAAATAATTTCGAGTCGCTCACTCTTATCCCCTCTAGCAGCTCCTCCCTGAAGTTTTGCTCCTCCCAATGTGTCTCGTTTTCCCTTCTATATTACAGGTTCAGGAGCGAGGAGGAGGGGAAGTACATTTTTTGCAATTATTCTTTTCAAATATATGTATATATATATATATATACCCTCATATATTTATATATATATATATATAATTTTTTTAGTTAGTAAATTTATTTATAAGTAAGAACTGTACAAATTCAATGTCCTATTAGGTCGCAGGGGACTTGGATCCCAAGTCCAGCACACGCTTACGCGTCGAAGCCTGGTCACAGATTTCTTTTAAAGCCACCTTTTGTTTTCCTCTTAAATTTTTTTCTCATCTCCGCTCCTCAACCCATTAGTCTTTATCCTCAGAGATCTCGTGACTCGCTTCGCACTCGACATGCGAGCATCCAGGTAATGTACATGCCCGCTAAAATTTCCTATATCCTATCATTTTATATATATGTATGTATATATATATATATAGTCTCCTCAATTGTGATCGTATTAAAATTTAACATTTAATATCTTCAATCACTACAATATTACACCGCAATATTTTGTACAAAGAACAATCACATGAATTTCTTTTCGCGACCCTTTCATATCCGGTTGCCTTTTTTCTCTTCAGCGACAGCCTTTCTCTGTTTATAAATTATTTTTCTACTTTTCCCTTTATTTTTCTCGATTCTACGTCCATTTCGACTCTTTTTTTACGGATAAATCGTGTTTAGCACCAGGGATAAGATGGTTGATTTCTGTTTTTGATTCATCCGCGTGGTTACTCTGGATCGTTCTTCTTTGACTTTGTCCACTTCCGGACCTACTCGGAATTTTGTTCCGCGTCTTCATTTCTTTCGGCACACGTCCTCGCAGTTTGGCATTTATGCGGCAAGAATTGTCGGCACCTTCACTTGCGGTGGTCTAGGTGGCTGTGAGCGACGTGGTCTTTGGGGTCGGAGCTTGGTTAGCCAAGCTTCACCCTCGTCCTGCCCCCTTTTTTCATAAGGTCCATTTACAGAACCTAATTTTTTCTTCTAATTCTGCATCCAGCTGAAACATAAAAAGTTATTATTATTATTATTATTATTATTATCTAAAAACCATTTACACTTTATAAACTGTAAAGCTCAAATTTTATTTGCGACAGAAAAAAAACCTGCTGAGTCAAAATGACCCAGTGTTTCAACGGAGGGTTAAATAATTAGAGCACGCCAGTGAAGTAGCGTGACTCCGCTAAGTCGGAGTATCACTGCTTAGCGCTCGAAGAGTTGGGATGCAAAGCTAAGAAAAATAAACAATAATTCAGGTGTCAAGCAGTGAAATCCAACTCAGTGGAACCGCACTGATCCACCAGCTTACTCTAGTAAAAAAAAATTAATCTAACTCCGAACTAACAAACTCTAGTCAATACTTTGATTACAAATCTTACTGCGAATATCCTTTTTTATAAATATTTATCTTTTCATAATAATTTACGTTTTATTATTTATAAAATAATAATTGATTTTAGGTTAATAAATTCTGATGAGGAGATCGGTACCGATCTTGAAACGTTAAGATGTGTTATATATCTTATTTCAGTCCCAAAAGATTTCCATTATTAATTATTTTTACACATTGATTGGAACAATTTTAAATTATTAATTATTATTTATTAATAAAATATTATTTATTTAAAATATTTTAAGTGATAACACAACTTAAATTATTTTAAAATTCAAAGTGATATACATTTTATGCATTTAAATTTCGAAATACATTCAGTGCATTAGATATGTAAAAGCGTAAATAATTCTCTGGTTGAAAAAGTAAATATAAATGAAAATACTATCCCTGAATGAAGTAGTTAAAATTTTAAAAACCAGAATATAAAAATCATTAAATCTTTGACACTTTAGTTATGACAGGAATAAAAATTTAACGCTCCAAATTTGGTATCTCATTGTGAAACCTAAAAACTTTATAAACTTGAAATATGTATAACTACATCAAATGTATACTCGTTTGATAAATTTTTTAACAAAAAGTTACTGCCTCTTATTATTATGAAGTTTTATACATGCAGTTATAAATTGAATAAAATTCTGAAGGCTTTAAAAATCATATGCTTTTAAATAATGCCAGATCCATATTTATGGATCGTCGATTAGCACCTGATCCCATGAATTTTTTCTAACTGTGAAATCTGTTGGGAACCCTTCATAATAAGCGTATCACAGAAAAGAGGGTTCTCTATGAAAATATAGTTTCTTAATAATAAAGAAAATGACAGTTGGATGAATTCTCATGATAAATTGAATCTTCAGAGAACGCGTGGAAAAAGTTTAAAAACTCACCTTTATAAGTGATGACCATAATATTCTGGTGGATAGTGGTATTGATTGTGGAAGGCTGGATCACCAGGCGGCCGGTGCATCATACTGGCTGCTTGTCCGTCCATCATGTAACCCATCGTTGCATCCGGACTGTAAGCACCGCTTGGACCTGCAGACAATGGCGGAAATACTACACGTTACTACGGTTAGAACTCTGATCCGTTATTGGCATGCTGGTAATGGTCTAGCTGGCCATCCGTTAATTGATTCCTTTTTCCCTTCTTCTATTAATTTAAGGAGAAGAGAAGAATTCTGGGAAAAAGGACATCGAGATGACGAGCTGTGTGGTTAGTGTTTGCAATAGTTCATAAAAGAAAACAATTAAATTACTCTTTAAATCTCGATCAGTGATAACCACTGAATGAAATAGTGAAAATTACGACACTGCGTTTAAATTAGAAAATTACTAATATAGATTTTAAGTACCCCCCCCCTTTTAAAGTTGGAAAATTTTAATTTCATAATTAGAAAATAATTTTTTGCTTCAAAATATCACTAAATAGTAGTGAAAGAATTAGTTTAAGTGCACACCATCTATAAATATAAACATGATAATTTCGACTTTAATTTGATTAAAAATCTAAAACTGACTTTCATTTGTTCGAGAAGATAAATTCTTTGTCTTTCATCAAAGCTAGACTGTCATCATCAGAAGTAACAGGGACTCACTTGGACCGATTGTATATGTTCGTGGGTAGTTCCCCTAGTTTTAATGTCGGTATCTTAATGTATATTGCTACAATAAATCAGGACCACTGATTGTGCACCACCCTCGGCAAGACTGGAGAGAAAGTGAGGGAATGAGATAGTTCTAGAGTCGACGCTTCGGAATCTCGAATGCACATAGGGACCACAGCCTCATTGTGCAACGGCATTTAAGCCTTTCTTATGCTAAACCCTTTACATCGCCCAGCGACCTCGATCTGCAACGATATAAACATCACGGCGCCCCGTTGTTATTGATATCGATGAACATAAATCTTCACGTTTTGCTGTCTTTTCTTAAGAGTTGCAACAAATTCTTAAGAAATTCAAGACAGTTAGAGATTTGCGACGTTTCTTTTTTTTAATAGCTATAGACATTTGTAGATGGAATATTGCAGAAAGTAAATCGAAATTTCAATGAAGGTGAGTTTTGATTTAAATGTGAAAAATAATTAGAATTTTGCAATAAAGAGATAATAATAAAGCTTATAAAAAAAACCAGACAATCAGGATCACAGAAGAAATATTAAACTTAAACAAGAAAAATATACAGAGATGCGAATAATTATAAGGGTCATTCAAATTATGTGACTCGCAAATCGCATGACTGTTAATTAATTTTCAATTTGTCTTTTAGAATCAATGAAATTGAAAACTTTCAATGTAACTAATTAAAAATAAACTGTATACAAATCGTAAGATTAAGTAATCATTATGTGTTGCATATAGACGGTGGCACTCTCAACTTGGGAGAAATTTCTGTTGAATCCCAAATCGTATTCTATTTTTGCTTTCTTAAAATTTGCTTACTGCAAAGGAGTATTGTATTAGTAAGTTTTATAAAAAAAGCAGTAAAAATCATTAACTTGGCAATTTTGCTAATGCTCGGAAAGTTCTGTAAGACTTTTAAAAAAATCACTAATAAAGAATTAAAATTGCAGCGATGTTAAATAAGAGGACAGATTCTCTCATGATTTGCTTGAATTTAAAGGCAGAACTTTGAAGGTTAGAAGGTATGAAAAGATGAAGGTTTGCTGGCTCGGCGCGTTTTACTTGAACCGCGGCCGAATCGTAAATCACAATTATTGCGAACGGTCTCCCCTTTAAGAGTGTTTTTCGAGCTCGCGCGAGAAGCGCAGTCTTTTAGATACTTTAACAACTCGCGTAAGATTATTATAGATCCCAATGCAGTAGTAAGCGGCAGCAACAACAGCAAGGAACCCACCATCGTTGTATATCGCCAAGCCGTCTCAGGTCTCTCCGTGGAATGTAGTCTCATATTATAGCCACTCGGGCGATATCCCACTAACGAGGGATGCGCTTGTAGTGTGATTAAACCGCGCTATAACGCAGCAGGGAGTATTAGATAGCCACCAGACCACAATATGGGAAATTAAGGAATCGTTCGTTGAGAGGCGGAGAGAGACAACCGGAGTGGCAACAGAGAAAGGAGAAAGAGACGGAGTCTTCCAATAACAGAGACAGAGGGCTCGAAGGGAGATTTGCAAAGACGTGCACTATGAGAAACTCCCTTCGGTCCCATGCTAAGCTATTTATGTACACGCATTGCCGGAATTTTAGATCCTCCTTTAAGATTATTACGCTCGTCGCCAGTAAGCCAGGATTAGTTCACTATGTCCACATGAACAAGAAATAGTTTCGCACGATGTGGTCGTTCGATCGAGCTGTTGGTTCATTTTCTTAAGCACCGATTCAATAAACTCTGCTTTTAATGACATCTATGCAGACTTACGGACACTCCCTAAATGGGTTTCTTTGAATTATGGAGCCACGCCGAAAGAAAATCAAATTCAACTTTAACTAACCTTAGCCGACTTGCCATTAAGGCTAAATTATTAAACGAAAATTATTCACGTTGAACGAGATTTACTCGACTCAGAAAATATTAGTTACAAAGTTGTAAAAGATATTTAAAAACCAGAGCTGCGGGTTTCGAGGTAATTTACACATTCTGCTAAACCACTCACAATTCTAACCAATTTCTATGACACTTATTTTTATATCCCGCCAACCATAATTGTACATTAATTGCACGGCAGAAACAATATCAGAAAAAGTAATTAAAAAAGAATACGATTTTTTTAATGTAATAATTTTTTAAAAGCGTTAAGACAATGCATAAATATTAATTTTAATGGTAAAAACTATTTATTGAAGATTAATTTCCTATCAGTCTGGCAGAAATCATGCTCAATGGAATTCGTTAAACTCGCGACAAGGAACAAGAAGCCCTTACTTGCAAGGACGTACCGTCAATTATCATAATTTATAGCCGATCGGTTAATTAAAATATCTAAATAATGTACGCGAGCCATATAAGACGAAAAAGAGTGATCTTCTTCGGATCAACTCCTCCCCATCTTGCATCCCACGATCACCACTTATGCCTCTCATACCTTATAAATATTAAGTGGTTTATAGACTGTCCCAACAAACAGACTGCTCGATCATTAATTATTTATCGCGTCAACGAAAAGAGGTCTGTCCAGGTACTTCTGTTTTAAATTCAGCGCTTAATTTCACGAATGGTTCCTCTCATATTCCGTATAATAAAACTGATTAGGCCAAAGTAATCCATGTAATATATCACCAAATAATTAAAACGTGAAATAAAAATATGCACCACTGTAATTTATGTGTAATGATATACATAATCTTAAAGATTATTTTCACAGTTTTCATAATAAACGAAATTAAGATGTTATATATATGAGAGATTCTTTTTCAATCGCCCCAGCCCAAAAAGTCAATGTTCTGGGATTGGCTTCATACTTTGGTAAATTGTTGTCCTATATGATAGTAATAAATCCCTAAAATATAAATTAATTAAAAAAATATTTGTAGAAAGTAGAGGGGGTTGAAGTTTTGACGTTAAGGGTAACATTGTCATTTTCAAATCCGTTTAACTATGACAAAAGTTAATGGATTTTAATTTATCTATAATGAATTTTATTGCATTTTTCACGTACTTTTCAAAAATGTATATGAAATTTAAAAAAAAAAATTTTTAACCCCTTTTTTGTCAAAATCAACCCTTATTTTTCGATTTTCACCCCTTCGGGTATTTTTTTTTTTTTTTTTTTTATTTTCATTGGAAAGCTGAGGTTTTTTCCGATGAGCTATGTAAATATGAAAATGGGACAACAATAATTTTGTGAGTAACAGAATATTAAAGTAGGCGGTGCCGATAAGGGGTGTACCTGGAGATCATCTTTGAGGATTTAGATAGGCACCGCCTAATTTAATATTATGTTTCTCACAAAATTATTGTTGTCCCATTTTCATATTTACATAACTCATGGGAAAAAACCTCAGCTTTCCAATGAAAATAAAAAAAAAACAAAAAAAAATTCCCGAAGGGGTGAAAATCGAAAAATAAGGGTTGATTTTGAAAAAAAAGGGGTCAAAAATTTTTTTTTTTAAATTTTGTATACATTTTTGAAAAGTACGTGAAAAATGCAATAAAATTCATTATAGATAAATTAAAATCCATTAACTTTTGTCATAGTTATACAGATTTGAAAATGACAATGTTACCCTTAACGGCACCCTTATCGGCACCGCCTACTTTAATATTCTGTTACTCACAAAATTATTGTTGTCCCATTTTCATATTTACATAGCTCATCGGAAAAAACCTCAGCTTTCCAATGAAAATAAAAAAAAAAAAAAAAAAAATACCCGAAGGGGTGAAAATCGAAAAATAAGGGTTGATTTTGACAAAAAAGGGGTTAAAAATTTTTTTTTTTAAATTTCATATACATTTTTGAAAAGTACGTGAAAAATGCAATAAAATTCATTATAGATATATTAAAATCCATTAACTTTTGTGATAGTTAAACGGATTTGAAAATGACAATGTTACCCTTAACGTCAAAACTTCAACCACCTCTACTTTCTACAAATATTTTTTTAATTAATTTATATTTTAGGGATTTATTACTATCATATAGGACAACAATTTACCAAAGTATGAAGCCAATCCCAGAACATTGACTTTTTGGGCTGGGGCGATTGAAAAAGAATCTCTCATATATATATATATATATATTTGAAAAGCGTCACTAGAGAACTGTTGAATTAAATTTTGATATAAAGATTGAAAATTGCATAACGTTCGTTCTTAGCAATTTAGACAATTTTTTTGTTTAAATCATAGAGAGGAAGTTTGACTTTTGTCCACTGTCGAAACGAATCTTCCGGATATAGAAACGGTCGATGTCCACGGTTCGTAGAATATTCTCGGTAGAAAGTATACGGTCTACCCAAAGCCAGGGAGGGGAAGTTGCTTGCTGGAGACAGCGGAAGAAAAATAGCGGAAGTCATCGACCTCCAAGGGGCTATATATCACATGGTTGCAATGGGTGGGGTGAAAACGTGCACGTATGCGTATTCGTGTGCGTGCCTGTATATTCGCACAATTTTCAAGTATCTGTGAGGAAAAGTGGAAAGGGTAAAAGGCCCCTGATTTTGGTGTGAGGCAGAAAAACGGACAGAACCTGCAAAAAAGAGAGTCGATGTTGAAAGGCCAATGGAATTCAAAACACTCATGCGATTGAAAATCCACGCGACCCAATTATATAGACGACATTTTTTTAAATTCGAAAATGAAAAAAGAAGACTTTAAACATTTATAAAAGAAACATGTTTTAGAAAAATGTTTTTCAGTTTCTAATATGGTGATTGTGAAGCCAAGCACATCGAAGGAACTTGTAGCGAATCTTGTGCTCTATACAGCGGAATAATATCATCGTTGAGATTCTGGAGCTTAAGTCGGCTTGGGAAGGTTAGAGAGGCTCTAGCGAATCGGGTGCACGTTCCTGATTGATTAAATTCGCGCAATTACATCCAACCGTACATCATCCGCCAGCCACCCATGGGAAACTTTAGACTAACTTTGCTAGTTTCAGGCGGATTTCGCACTTGTGGAAAGATGAAAGCCGGAAAAATATTACATGGAATTAATCTTCCAAGTTACCTTTATCATCGCTCGATTTGGTTCATTGTATACACATTGACAATATAGTTTATGTCAAAAATTTTCATGAAATTCTACAAGAAGTGAATAACAATAATAATCGTTTAATCATTTTTATACAGCATAAATTAATTTCAATAGTTGAACGGTAAAGGAAAATAAAGGTCTTTTTATTTCACCATACACTGAAAAGTTGGAGTCTTCCTTCGCCTGTCTCAAAATTGTTTCTTGTTTTTTCTCTTTTTGTAAGTCGGAATGAGACAACGAACCGCGTTTCCTTAAAAGGTCATAATTAGATTTTTGTGAAGTAAGATAGACTCAGTTTGAAATGCCCCCAGTGGACTTGGGTCCCGCGTAACATGAGAAGGACATTAGTAGTAACTTATGGTTGCGGCCTGGCTGGATGCCGGTGTAGGTGGTAAGAGGTCGCAGAGGTTGAGGTCGTCGGAGTAGGTGGTTGCTACCGAAGCCAACCAGCTAGCGAGGAATCTTGTTGGCTGAAGAATGGGTGCACTCGAACTTAGTTGGCGGCGACACACCGAGTGTTCTCGTTGAGTTTCCGACAGAGTTCAACGTTTCTCGTATATACCTACGACCTAACCCAACACATCCGCATACCATCACACATCCCTTCGAGTTCCTAGTCTAAAACTGCGGAGCGAGGTATGTTGTGAACGCAGACTGTGATAGATATGAGCAGTCTAAGTAACAACCATCACCTCTTCCACCATTCCGCTCTCGCCATTTTCACTAACAAAGTCTTGGCAAGATTTTCTTGAAAGCAAAAAAAAAGCTTTCGAATCTTGTTCTACTTTACATTTTAGAGTCCTTTGAAAATATCTCAAAATGCCTCAAATTTTTAAAAATAATAAATCTCTTTTACTGTCGGCAAATTATTCTTTGTAAATAATAAGAAAACTTGTATTTTAAAAGAAATTTAACGGAATTCTCTGATAATCGAACAATATTTAAAGTCTTTTCTCTGTAGAATAGGAAATGTAAGGAATTGAGAGGAAACGGAGGACGGTAATATCCTTCGAAGGTAAACTACCCGTAAAGGATTTTGAGAGAATGGAGATATCAAAGTTAGAGAAGATGGAGCTTCCACACTCGGTTTCTACGAATTTCAGAGGATGCTAGAAAGGGACGAGTCAACTCGTCGAGCGGAAAGCGGAAATGTGTTCCGGAACCTTCAACAATCCCTCGATGAAACTATTGGTCATCCACGACGCAATACCGGAAACTCCGGATCTAATAATTCATCTGCCCGCCTATGCCACATCTCTTGTCATCTTTCTCCCCGCTCTCGTATTTCAATTCTCTAAATTATTATTTTGGACCATTGCCTTTTGTTCATCTCAGCAATGAGTCAACAAATAGTTGCCAAATTACCGCAATTATCGTTTCTCTTCAAAATATAAATAATGTCAACTTTAAGCCGAGAAAAGAGTTTTTGATTTTTTTAATCTCGACACATGTTTCAAAGAAAGTCGTGGGAACAGGTTTGCTACAAAACAAGAGAGAGATTTTTATAATTATTCATATTATATTATCATCTCTATCATTATTTATTATTATTTTACAGGAATTACTGTAAGTAAAGGTAGCTACACTCTTTTTCGTATCAACTAATTTTTTGCAGCTTAACGCCAGGCAATTAACGGGCAGGTTCATTACCGCCGTAAATAAATTACAAACCTCCACACTCAGGCGCATTCAGGGGTCCCATGACGAGGAGGATTTACATAGACTTCTAAATACCACCGGTTTTACTGACTTTATTGCATTACATAGACCCCAGCATTTTTTCCAATTTCTCTAATGCCCTTAATTCTGATTTTTACCTTTTTAACAATAATTTAAGTATACAATTTTAAAAGATTAGTGTATTTAAAGAATTTTTTTGTTTTATTTAATTAAACTATTATTCTCGCAGTGCATGTTGCAAAACTTTAACTCTTACTTGTCACCTGGAGGTTCAATGGAACCAAGGTCTATTTTTCCACTTCTCAGAATAAATACCTCTTTTAAGGAAGCTACTTAACATAAATTTAAACAATAGGTACTTATAAACAGTTGATATTTGATCTAAATTTAAAGTTAGAAACAAAACTGTTAAAGTTCTGTTTCTCTAAACAGAAATTTCGAATGTTTTTCTGCTAAACTCACTTATTTATTTGTAATTATTTAATTAATTTATTAACAAAAAAATGTATTTTATAATTTTTAAAATAAATTATTTAAAAAAATTGTAAACTATTATTAGATGTAAAATTTTTAAAATAATTAAGTTATTTTACTATCAGTGTTAGATAAAATATTTGTTACTGAACGTAACTGTATGGTTAATTTGAGGTTTTTTCAAATATTTTCTACTACCTAAAAAATAAAATTTTTAAAATTAAAAAAGTGCATTATTAAAAATTACGGACCTGAAAGTAAGACCGCAAAAAGTAGAAAAATGATAGACTGATTCCAGTTACTTTTTTTAAAGTAAAAATCCAAAACTACCATCACTGTCATTCTACTAATTCTGATTTGAAATAAAAAGAGGGTTGTATTAAAATCATTGCCAGTAAAATAAAGAGAGTTGGAGATTAGTTAGTTTTCGAAGGGAGGCACTGTTTTAAGGTACCCTTTTCCCCGTTTCAGTGAGAATAGCGATGAGTTGGCGTCACGTAGACGTGATATAGAGTTACTTAGAGTGCCAATCCCCCGCGCATTATGGCCCCAAGGTTTTGAAAGGTGCTGCCATCATGGTCCTTATACGACATAGATCATACGTTAATTGAAATAGGGTGCTCGAGCGTTACTCGTCGAATACAAACGACCGACTTATAGAAACGTTATTATTTGCTGGCGTCATATAAAAAAAAGGACCAAAAAAATAAAGGGAGTTTCATATTCCCAAGGAAATTGCTCTTCCTCTACATTATTCTTCCTAAAGCGAGTCTAAATAGAGATGTCCATATATGTAGTTGAATAAGGAAATCCTTATTGTTTGTACAAAAAAGGAATAATGGTAAAAATATTTGTTAATAGCAAAGAATTATTATTAGCAAAAATCATCTGGAGAATGTGAAGGTTGTTATTTTATTTTTACAAGTATTTTCTTGCTTTAAACATAAAATTTAAAAGAAAGTATCGATTTCAACTGGTATCCGAGACTTGGAAATTTCGATCACCGCCATGTAAACGAGCGGGAGAACCTTCTCGTTAGGAGTATATAAACTGGTGGGTAGGGTATCCTCGGACGCGGAAATGGAGTCTAGGACGGTCACGATCGCTGTGGAAAGATAAGGGCGAGCTCTCGAGGGCTGGACATTCTCTCCTTCTCGGTCGCCTCGTCTTGTTCGCTCTCTCAGTGCCAGTTAGATTTTTCATGTCTCGGATCGCGTCCGGTGTATCAAGACTCTAGGTACGAGGGTGGACCTATCTTATCAGCATAGCATAATGGCCTGTTCTATCTCATCTCGGGCCTCGTTGACCGTTGCCCTCTAGACCACTTTCGCCATCAAGGCTGCCGCGTAATGGGAAACTGGAAGAAACCTTCTCCCAAGTATCCAGCACTATTACACTCCACCTTGGATGACTGCTTGTCTCATGGTCGAACGATAAGTAGGTACATACTAGCGGAATATAAGGATTTCTACACCGTAAAACTGGAATCTTATATTTGCTTATTCCCTCTTCGTGTAATTTTCAGTCAACAGTGAGCAGACTGAATAAAATTGCTGAGGCTCATAAACTTTAAATCGTTTCCATTTTCACTGATGATACTCCTTTTTAAACGATGATAGTGATCGTGTTACCGAGAAATTTATGATTATTGACTTTGTGTGCCTCCTTTTTCAAAAGTAAACGAAACATTCATTTTTTTATAGTTCCTGCCAGACCTTTCAGAATTGCTAGTAGCGTTTTCGTATTGTCAAAAAATTATTTATCAATTCACATTTATCAGTAAAGCTTGAATTTATTTAAGCATTGTTCTGGAATATTTGGAAGAGAGAATCCACTTCCAGAAGAAAAAACTGTCTTGAATTCTGGAACCAAAAAGAAAAAACGATTGCCATTTCTCCCAATTTCTGACCCAAGGACATCTATTTTATTTAGCCTCTGAGACACCGGGTACGTTAAAGCTCTTGGTGATATCCCATCAGCGACGGTGGACGGTATATCGTTCAGAGTTGAGAAAGGGTCAGGGAAAAAAGGGAGACTTGGCTGTGGACGCAAGGGGATGGGGATGGAGATGGGAACTCGAGGGATTCGGAATAAGGAGAATGGGGTGGCTGGGACCTAGATGGACACAGAGAATCGCCATTACAAATTGACAACCTTGATTGATGGCCTTCGCGAAAGGGATGCCAGGACCTAAAACTAGAGGGAAGGAAATAGAGTAAGGGTTCATTGGATAGAAAGAGAAAAAGTGAGAGGGTCCTAGAACTCCAGAAGGCTGATAGTGTTCAGTAAACGCGCGTATCTGCCCCTGAAGTAGGGATGGCCTTATCGAGGCGAACCTCTCAGCGAGTGCGTGACGAATGATCCATGTCTAGATTCGATAGGGTCCAACTTGGCTAGAGCGGAATATTCGATGAAGCCGACCCTCATGCCGGGGGAAATACTTGTAAAAGTTTTTCAAAATACGACCCATATTCGGCACCACCTTCAAGAGTCCAGAAATAAGAATATGTCCTTTTAACAAACTTAAATTATCAAATTTAATGAAATTTTCTAAAAATTGTCTAATAATTAATTAATATAGAAATTTGGGAAACTACGAAATTCGATGAGACAGTTTGAATAGAATTTCCAGGTTGTCCCGATTGACTTTAAATAAGTTTATATTCAACCGGGCACCACCTCAATCTCGAATGGTGGCAAGGCAGACGGGTGGAAATCAAGTGGCAGTCGTAAATGACAATCAGCTCTCCGTGGTGTGAGCACGGACCTCCGAGGTACAGTACCTTGTGATCTACGGCTGAAACCTCCATATGGACGGGTCTTGACCTCCGCTACCGTCATGCTCAAACATAATAAGCAAAACATGCAATTATAACATTGCCGATAGACACGTAGTAGGAAGTCCGAAGAGAAACCAAGCAACGCTGCATCTCTGAAGCGTAATGCACCCATAGGCGGAGATGAACATTGAGAATGAGCGATGTTTATTGAGTTTATAGTATTACTAGCAATTCGAGGAAAGTCATTTATTACTTTTGCAATATTACTTTACTCTCAGAAGAGTTATTATCGTGAACTCATGAGACTCAACGAAAAAATTTTCTCGTAAACTTCGGTAATCAATTATGTATGGATTTCTACACTAATTTGTAACAACCTTGGTCACTGAGATTTTAATTATACAATGCGTGATTTTTGCACAAGAGTAAAATTCCAGAATAGAAAGTTGTCAGTGTTTAAATGAACCATAATATCTATCGCCTCCAAAAAATTAGTCATCTTTTGGCATTTTTTCTGTTTTTACGCCCGTGTAGAAATTTATCGTGGCCGTCCTAGTGTTAGCCTATAGCTAGACAGTGTTTGTCGTGGAAATTTATTCTCAAATAACTGCAATGGCCCCTCAAAGTTCATGTGCAGTTTTTTATACAGTTTTCTCTTTATTTCTTTAGATATGTAGCCTTTCTAGAATTTAGCTAGTTATAGTCTAGAATGCTTATTTGATAATTTTGTACAAGTTCGTACAGTAGGCTGTCTACAATTTACCAAGATGCGACCTAGGATACCGTCATAAAAAATTAATATAAGTCCGTCAAGCAGGTGTCACTGAATTCAGTCTTTGACAATCTTTGACATGCATATATGCTTCTTGCATATATTATAAGCATTATATTATAAATAATAAGCTTAATTGATTTGAAGTTTTTATTTTATTGGGTTAATATTGACAAGTAAAACAAGTAAGCATAAATAAAATTTTATTTAAGATAACATATATTCATAATAACGATTTAAATAAATAAATCAATAAAAATATATTTATTTAATTATTGTTATTTTTATGTTATATAATTTAAATTTAAATTTAATTGATTAAATTAATAAGAATTATTAATTTTAATTTAAACAAATGAATTTCAAAATGAAAAAAATAATCTTATTTTAACCAAAAAAAGTTTTTTTACCACATGGTAAAAATAAAAAATGAAAATATTGACTTATATATGTTAAATAAATTATTTAACATTAAAAATAAATTATAATTTATATATAATTATTGCTTCTTTATTGTTCTGCTCCTGAAGTCTTCATTTTCCTCAGTCGCAACTTATCAAATCAATTTTGTATTTATTTTCCCATGTTAAGGTGGCGTAATGGTGAGCGTGTTAGCCTGCGGAGCGTTAGGTTAGGGAATTCGATCCCAGCGAGCGTTAAATATTTTCCAAAATTTATGTAAGCGATTGTGTTAAATAATAATAGGTAGGGGTAAATATAAGGTCTCTAATTATAAATAATGTGTTAAATGTATAATTCATTCCATATTTAATTTTTTTTGTGTAGGTGTTACTATATCTATTTGAAGTTGGATCGACCCTTGGGTAGATAGAAATTGTATATTTTAATATAATTGAAACTGGCTAGAAATTTTTATTGTACTAGAAAGGGATTAGACAACAGACCTGGAAAAAAACTAGCTATCCCTAGCGTCACATACCCTACTTGATTCTGTCCAGTTTTCCTCTCAAGTTGTTCGATTGAATCTAGCTCAACTGTACAGTTTCCAATACATTTCCACAATAAATTTCCACACAGGCCGTATTAAAAATGTTCATAATTTCAATATACACAAAGAAATTAATTCAATACATTTGTGTATGAAGTTAGAAAAATCATAGAAATATTTCGAAAAATAAGGTTCTTTTAGTTGTTTGGTTTGAAAATGTAATAAAAATCAAAATTTTGATACAAATCGATTTTGCACCATACATGTCACGAATATGCGGTTAAAATTTTGTAAAGATCGATTCATGAAAGTAGTTTTGAGAAATATACGTTTACTAAATCTCGATCATGGGATCAATTAATTTATGTAGAATAAAATTTAAATAAATATACATTTAGACTGTTTGGATCTTTATGAAACTTTCACACAAAATATTTGAAATGTATAGCAATAAAGAGCGACAACACTTTTTCTTTAAGTTCTGCAGTAAAGAAAGGATCAATTGACTTTGAAAGCATCCAAAGTGAGAAAATCATCAGATGAGAAACAGTTTCAACTCCGCCATAGCACTCTGACCCCTTGTTGCGCCATTCTCGTGCAATGCACCTTACGGTCAGAGCTTTACGGCACTTCAGGGCGCTGTTACGTTTTTACAACCTCGTTCCGGAAACACGTAGGGCGATTCAAGCAGTGTTACCAACTGAGCAGTAACTACTCCGGGCCATCAGTGTCTACGACAGAAGGTCTTATGTTTTTATCGGACGATAATAAAAAGAACCCTCGCAAATCATTTTTCACAACAGTTCTTAAAGAAAGTTTATTCCCTCGAAATAATTCAATCTTTCTGCGATCAATCAAAGGAATCAATTGAAATTAGAAGGTTTAGAGAAATTGAAAATTGTTTCGAGAGAAATAATAAGATAAGCATCCAATATATGATAAGCAAACATTGTCTAAAGGATTTTAGCGCTGAAAATTTATGGCTTCAATTTAATGGACGGATAAAAATGGTTTATGCAAGACGAGAATAATTGAAAGCCAGATCTTAATAATTCATACAAAGTCTCACTCCACTTGTATACTCCCACGCTTACGTAGAATAGCCCACTAGAGGGAGAAGTCCTCTCGCGTCATATAAACCTAATAGAAACGTAGGCAGGGGAGCCAACGTGGCAGCTTGTACATCGTAAAATGATGCACTGCGGGTTTATAGTTTATAGTTCGACTGGGCCGTGCGCGTGTACATACGCGGGTGTGATTGAAGGGAGGGGATTTAAAAGGGATCGTGGTTTTATGAGCGGTATTAGGAACGGGAGCATTAAACCCATACGAGCATTTACCGTTGCCGCTCGTTTACCAGCGGGAGCTAATTTTATACTAATATCTACGAACTGGTGCTCAATCAACGCTTTCCCAATTGCTCAATCTCAACCCTACACAAATTTCCCACTTGCAATTTGACAATCGAGCCAATAACGCGACTGTGTAATTCATTGAACGCGAATTGAATAAGTAGAGAAAAACTGCTGACATTGTACAATATTTTAAAACAAACGTACCTTGAATTAATTTAAATGTATATCAGCCATGTATATCAATCAAATCGTTTGCTTCGATAGAAATTCGCCAATCGGGTAATAAACTCTCGATTGGCTACAGGCAATATCGTACCTTAAATAAGGCTCGTCGTTTCGCGATGTATTGTCCACATAGATCGTATATACAGTGCAACTCGTAATAACAATGTCCCGCGGGCACGCACAGAGTCAATGCAGAGCATGCAATCTTTGTAATGAAAGTATGATTGATGATGCGGCCAACTTGGAACATCATTACAGCCAACGGTGGGATGCTCTCAGATAACTAGAAGATACTCTTGAAAATCAACTTGAGTTCATTAATATGGGTTTTTATGCACGCTATTTTCATCTCAATGAGTTTATTTCGAAGCTTTATCAAAAGAATAGAATCAATATTGAGCTTAAAAAATTCCATCTTACAATTAAGATGCAGTTATACTAAGAACATTATAAAACAGCAAAAAAGTTCAATATCGCAAAGATAGAGAAGGGACATATAATACTGTTGGACACATTTATCATTTATAGCTTCCGAAAGAACAAAATCTGCCCTTGGGGCAATATTTCGACTATTAAAGTATCAGAGAGTATCGGATCTGGAAAGCAAGGGAGGAAGGATGAAATCTCGAAGGGATTCCTGATGCAGAGATCGATGGAGAACTGACATGGACAAGAGAATCTGCCCTTGGCCATTAAGAGACAAAAATGTTCTATAATCACAAATAGTATTTTTTGTGATTTTTTAAACCTCAAGGGAATCATGATTTAGAATTACACAATTATTTTTCTAATTTTATATCAATTTTTACTTCAATTTCCATGGCATAAACGTTGCGTTTAGTATTATTCATGCAGATAAAATAAATTATGTTTAAAAAAATCAATAATTTTAAATAATTTACAAAATATAAAGAAATATAAGTTCATGCGTTTATTTCCAAATAAAAGCTGTTTTGTAAACTTTTTGTTCAAATTGTAGTCACATGAGCAGGTTCGGATTATAAATCATTTCGCCCACAAATTTTAAAGGGGCACTTTTGAATAGTTGACTGGTAAATAACTTGAATATACAGGAAAGTACTAACAAAAAGAGTGACAGAACGACAAGTTAACGGAGATCTGAAAGTACAGACCGAAATGAAGAAAAAGATAGGAAAAGGGGGACTTGGTAATGATCGGGATTGACATCAGAATAATAATCTGACGAACATGAGTTTCCACTTTACCCTATATGGGACCATGTCTCTTTTGCTTTCTCACCCCATGAACTCGTCTATATACGCGCACGCTTTTTTGATAAATCTTTAGAGGCGACAACAACCAAAATAATTTTCGAGTTCCGCAAACAGTTTTCATTTCGTAAGAATGAAAAACATCTACCAAAAAAAACTCGGCATTTCTTCCAAAATAACCACAAACCTTCGGATTAGTTGCCTAGATGAAAACAGAGTAAAGAAGTAGTCCTACTGTGCGAAAGTAATTTGTTGTCTGATGTGGCCAAAACTCTTATTTTCAACTACAGCAACCCCTAAAGCCCAGTTTCGTTAAAGCAAACAACCCGTAACTCAGTGAGTGTTTATGAGATGGAGGGTGGGTCTCTCCAGCAGTCGGGACTGTAGTCGTAAAAATAGGCGAATCGCCCTGTGTTTCGGCCGTTGATTCCGAAATACCTCCCTCGATTTGGAAGTTTTCTTAAGAGCTGTAGTTTTCCTGAGTAGAAAAAAACTGTAGAGCAAGGCAAGTTTGAGATTCGAGGAAAAGAAAGGAAGCTGTTTAGAGAAATGAGAGAGGCAGAGATAAAATTGTGAAAATAAAGAGGAGGAAAGAACGCAAGAATGATGGAGAAGGGGTTTCGAAAGAACGGACCGCATGTTGTCGGATCGTAAAACTCGCTCTGATCACCGCTACCAATTATCCTACCATTATTCGAACGTTATCCACCTTCTGCCTACTCTACCGGGAACCCTCAAGCCCTCTTTTCCGATGAAGGGGTGTGAGACAACAAGTCTGATCCCCAACCCTCCCAGGAGCCGTTGTTGTCGCCTTTTACTGCAAACGAAGTGATTCCCACCTCGTAAAGACGACGTTCTTACAGATTAGAGGGCGAAAAAGACTTTTTACGCTTTTGAATTTTCCACCCGAGGCAACATCCGAAATACGACGAAAGATACCAATTTCGTCGATAGAAAACGTTCGCGTGCATAATTTTATTTACTCCTGTCAATAAAATATAAATATCCAGGTATGTAAAGAGAGTGGTATATTTATAGATGGTAATTCAATTTGTTAATACAACAGGACAGTGGATAATGCCATGAATCAAAATTTTATTGAAAAAATGTTATTTCAGTTTTTAAATGAAGATTGTTATGTTGTATTGTGTTAGAAAACTGTTTTAAAAAACTGTTCTCGACTTACCGGCTCGATTGCTCTGATCAATCATAGGTTGGACGATTCTACGCCTCGCATTAATGAACCTGTAACAGAAAAGAAGAATGACGACATTAAACAAATTTTAATTTAGCTAACGCAAAGAAAACTCTTTAAAGAAGAGATATTAATTGTGTTGAGACACAACACTGGGGATGTCTCAGAAACTAAAATTAACTCTCCACCTGATTTGTACCACTTCTTTTAACGTTAAAATCATCTTCAACAAATTTAGGCTGTAGGTGCGCTATTTTAACACCAGATTTGGGTAAAGCAACGCGTACAAGGAAATATAGTTTTTACACTACTGAAATTTTACTTGTATCAAGAACAAAATCTTTTTTCCTGTGTTACCTTTAACTATGAGGCCTTACATATTTTGAATACAGCAAACAATAAAAGCTTTGAGTCCACAGAACAGAAAGACGATAAAAGCAAAAGAGAAGGGTAGAAATCTCGTTTATCGAAAGAGCTCTTCTTGGCTAGAGAGTAATAAGAATGTCCTCCTTAGAACATCATTAGCCACGCTGAAAGATGCTTTCGAACAGGCGATAACCAAACAATAGATTTGCGGTTGTGTTTTGGGGTTTGTTGAGAGAGAGAGAGAAGGGGGGGGGGGTAAGATGAGAATAAGGAAGGAGGCGTACGTCAGCCGACGTCAGCGTCGCGGCGCCCTAATGGGCGCAGACGCCGGAAGTGATTGGGTTTCTGCTCGACTGACTCAAGCAGCACCATGTCGACCACCACCTCTTCCTCTATCTTCTGACTTTCGATTCATCCACAAACCACCCTGGCCAGAGGGGTTCTCGAGAAATGAACCCCTTGTTTTGCGATAGCTCTTTCTTGCAGAGCTCCACGCCTGGTCGAATCTCTCGCGAGAATGCAAGAGGGAGTCTTATGAATAATAATTATTAAACTCCCGTTTATTATACAGATATGTGCGCTCTAGCACCCTTCTATTGTCATGTTATTGCCGCCCAGTAACTTCCGGTTGAATTCGGAATCAGCATCACAGCTCACTTCTCCAAATACACTCAAAGAGAAGAAGCTTTAGCTTTACCAACAGGTTAACATACTGAATAATTATTACAAACTACAATTGTTCATGAATAATTTATGAAAGCAGATTAAGGTAAAAATGTATAAGAATTAAAGGTATCTTTTGCAACTAAAAAGCGCAGGCTAATAACATACTGAAATTTGAAAGTTTCTTGAAAAAAATTTTCAAAAATTTAAAGTGCACAGTAGAGATTGATTTTAGTTGAAAAATTAGCGCAGAGTGGGAAGAAAAATAAGCTAAAGCATGAAATCGTCTTGAAAGTGGTTTTGGGTTATGGTATTATAAACTGGTATCGTCAAAGTAAAGATTTGAAAGATACATAGTCTCTGGTTATTGCTTGATAAAAGAGTGTCTTGAGAGGAGGTGCGGGAGAGAAAGAAAGTATCATAGAGGCCTCTTTTCCAATTTCTGGTGCTTCTGAGCGACTATATGGTTCCCCTTTGCCAACGTAGGCGGCATGTCACAGCCAGCTGACTCCCGCGCCCCGTCGGCCACCCTGTTGCTGAAATATCGCCTGAACAATGGCGCGCCATTCCACCCCAGAGAGAGAGAGAGAGAACCGACAGACTGCCCAACCTACTGAATTCTCACACCAGTGCGTATCCACACGACAAACAATCTGCGAGAAACCAACAAAAATAACGTCCCTGGAAAACTCGCCACCAAAGCCAGGAGAGCCGATTAAACTTTACATTTCAAATAGCTCAGCACGTAAATATTCAAACGAGAAAAATTAATATATGCAAAAAAAGAGTTTCAAATTTCTAAAAATATTTTATTGTGAGTTAATAATATGATGGGGAAAATCAAAGAGTAATTTTGCATATTGCCATCTGTACTGATCGTTGGATGACAAAACACTTTTCGTCACTCCCTTCTTCCAGCAATTCAGGCTTTCAACATTTTAATGCAGTTTTGATTATCAAGTCTGTACCCATCCTCCATATTTAAGCCGCTCTTTAGATTTCACCCTCAACCAACAATTTCCGTTTCCGTAAAGCACCCAGCGTTTATCATATTAGAAAAAGCAGCTCTTAAGTTGTGACTTTTGGCTCTTTAAAAAGTAAATTTTTATCTTCTTCCAATACGTTCTCTAGCGCATTTTTTTCATAATTTATATTTACCGCAAGAAGAGTTAAAATTATTTTCAAAATACTTGACTCAATTTTCTTCGTCTATATTTATTTATAATATTTTCAAAAGTCCATTCATAACAGTTATTGGTTAACGAATGTCGAGTGTGTTAAAGAAAAAAATTTTGGATAGGGAGAATTTTAGCTGAAAAGATCGATGAACACGAGAGAGTGGGTTGTGTGAGTTGCAAAGGACCCTGTATTTTTATGGGGCCGGAATAGGAGGCGAGCATATGACGGTTTCGCGTAAAAAGAGTATAAAACTCACCGTAACGGGTGTCTCCTGCATGACCTCCCGTACCGTGGCTAAATTTAGTGCACTCTGTGCGCATACATGAATAATATGCTTGAATTCGCCTAGATACATACTGCGGCATGTGAAATCCGCATTCACTATGGATGCATCTATAGCATAGGACAAATGATTCGATTTGTGGATCAGTGACAAACATCCTAATACTTTGCACATTTATACCACAAAAAAAGCAAAACAAATAATGCACGCAAGTCAAATACGAAAATATCATTAATTTGTAGGCACACTTATTCAATATTTCCTATCCAAATTGAAGGTTATATTTAATAAAGTATTTTTAGTAATCAAATGAAAATAATAAAAATAATTAAATATTAAATGTAAATTATTTATTAAATATGTTTGAACATATGAATATCTGCATGTTAAATTGAGTAGAATTGTCTTGCACTAAATTTTTTGTAAGAATCATATTACACAGAAAATTTAATAAAAATTATCTTGTACGAATTTTTAAATAAGAATTATATGAACGGAAAGCGTCGATATATTTTATGCAAAAAATCAATTACTCCATTATTTTCTATAAATACTATGAGAATAAAATGAGAACAACTTTTATAAATAAAATAATTTTTCCCTGTCATGTATGTACACCTCGGTAACGATGATTACTGCACACAATAACATTTACTCTCTTCGACCATTTGCAATTATCGAAGAGCTTCCATTAGTTAACTGCAGTCGATACATGGAGCACCAGGTCTCTCGCATCAAAACATCATTACTGTCCAAAAGGAGGTGGAGGTGAAGAGGAGACAGAAAGCACACTGTACTATTGGTAATCAATTTCACTATAGGGAGCTGCGCCGCGCCGACTAATGCAAAGGGTTGCCGGAACGCGAAACAGTCGTAATGATCGCCATTAGAAAATGGATTATGTACGTTAGACGAAATCGTCACATACAACGATGAAAGTTCACACCTCCTATTTCACTCGGTTCCCGGATTGCTAATTTTTAAATTAAGATAAAATTTAACTGCTTTTTTAAAAAGCAAAAATAAAGACTCAAATTGAATTCTTTTAAAATTAATTCCATATTGTTTATTAATACTATGTTTATTAACAGAGACACATATATGTAGAAGAGAGTTCAATATTTTCAACAATTTAAAATTAGATCATTCCACCTGACAAAATTGTATTTCATGATTTGGGTTACATCAATTAGAAACTCCGATTAACATTGTGTTGTTAGTTTGTGTAACTGTAAGTACAGGAACAAAAATTGTAAACCCCATGTCACTGGATTCGACAGACCGCGCGCACGAGTGCGCATAATTTCCATTCAACGAATTCAATGAGCATTACAGGGAGCATCCTCCCAGCGTGTAATCGCGTTTCCTATAGGAGCAACGATCCGAAATCGATTTATTTCTATAACTTTGCCCGGATTAAATAATAGAAGCTTTATCCGATCACGGTTGTACTGTTATTCCACTTAAGTAAACCAATTGCTAAAGGCAAGTTTGTTTCTGCTTTTATATGAATTAAAAGTACATTTTTTTGAACGATTAATCAAAATTATATTTAAATTAACCTAAAAGTAAAAATTTTACACAGGAGGCACATCAAGATATCAAATGTGAGAGGAAACTAAAAAGTAGTAGAACAAATTCAATATAGTCAGACGCAGTGAAGAAAGTGAAGCACACTCAGACAATATATTTGTCTGATAGAGAAAATAAAATTTCACTTGAACTAGGTGAAAAGAAAATGACAAGGGATACTAAAATTGAAGTTTAGTTATTATTTAAAACATTATTAATTATTCACAATAAATAATTTAAATGAAAGGTTTTTATAAAACGCATTAAATGCTGAAGCGAGTGAGTTCGGAGAGCTGATTGGACACTGTGACATCATAGCACATGATTCTATTATGCTATCAACGTGACGCACGTTAAACCGCATTGATGACATAGCCAACCCGTTTATATATATCCAGCTTGCCTAGTTGTTGATCGTCACTTGACATCCGACTTCGTTTCCTGAATATCATCTAAGTTAAGATAACGTTAACAAACTGCATATGGTCTCACTGTTTTCCCATTGGATATGTGTAAGTTTTGACAGCATGCCCGATACTACTCAATGGAACAATCTCACTTATCATGCTGCAGTTTATTTGCAATTTTTGTAAAAGAAGACAACTTTTCAACACAACTATATCCATCGATACATTCCATGTATTCACATCATTAACAATGAAAATAGTAGTATCAGTATTTTTATGTAGATTCTTTCTATTCCCATTCCGATCAAGAATCGATACTCGTTGATCGAAATTCGAGCAACACAACGTTAGGGTTTCATCAATTTAATTTAATGATTTATAAAAGCTTTTAAAAAATTTACTACAGTACACTTAACTAAGAGTGAATAGTAGAGACTTTAAGATTATTTTAAGTTAAGGCAGTTTTATTTATCGAGAACAGACTGTATATCTATATTACACTTTTAATTTTATAACAAAACAATTGTCAAAAGTCATCCCAAAATTTTAAAATAAACTCCAAAGCTATAAGTAACGTAAGGTTAGTATTCAAAAAATTGTTTCATAAATGTAAGGTACACTGTTAGAAAAATCTGTATTAGATTTAATATACCTACATGTAAATGAAGCAAATATGCAATATTGATATTGAAATCTAATATACTAAATTTAACATAACAACATGGCGGCCGCAGAGGCCTATTTCACCAATCGGTGTTTATTTCCTCACGGAGAAAAATATTAAATAGTTACTCATTTTTCTCCGTGCTTGATATATTTAAATTTAAATATTAAATTATTATTAAAATTTATAAATTTATTTAAAATTGAAATAAGTGTGAAATTCTTCAACTATTGTGTTGTTTATGTTCAAATAATGTTTTATAAAAGGGAAATTTTTCAAAAAATCATTCTGAATATCAAAATTTTAATACTTCTATGAGACATTTAGGTTAAGTATTGTTTTTAAATAAAATAAATTATTTTGCTTTACTAGTTAAAATCTTATTGTATAATCAAGAACATACATAAATTAAGTAAAATGCAATTTTTTAATTCTAATTTTTACAGGTAATGAAAAAGATACTATTAATATATCATAGTTTCTTAAATTTAAGTATTTATGTATATTAAAATTACAATCATTTCTAACAGTGTAAGTTTTTATCGAATAAGACTGCTTTAAGGAGCACTAGCCTCAGAAGAATTTTTTATTAAAAGAATCTTTTTATGTTGGCCTCATAATCGTAGGTTTACTTGAAACCTCGCCGGATTATTATAATTCATCTTAGAGGTCGTCGTTTAAATATCGAGTTACTGGCATTACTGAGTCAGCGCGTACAAGTATCCTTCAGTAATACGAGAGCCAGTGCCGCGCTCGTTGCGAATTTATATTTGAGAAGTGTCGAAATATGTAGACGTCGATATCGATTTTTTGAGATGAATAGCAAAGGAATATACAAGCTCATTTGTTGGCAAATAAACGTCATCAATCTCATTTAGTTTTTAGTATATAGAAACATTTGCTGCCCTTTTAGGAGTTTTATTAACTAAAATACATACTGCAGAAGGCGTCAGAACATTCGAATATTGTTTCTAGGAGAGTTTGACTTAAGATTCCCCTAGGAAAAGGCGATGTATCACAAGTTGTTAATAGCAGCAAAAGTGGGCTTACATTTCGCTTTCTGCTAGATTGCCACGTGGTACCGTGCACAGAAGGAGAGACGAGATAGAAAACGTCAATGAAGAGAACGAGAGAGAGAGAGAGAGAGAGAGAGAGAGAGAGAGAGAAAAGAGGTGGGAGTGTGAACGACAGTTTATAACGGCGTCAGCAGTTGCTACACAGGGTATATAATACAGGAGCTGAAGTTTAAGAGACTGTTACAAGCTGACGCCTTCTGATCCGAGGTGAGGGTGGATATACCATCCTCGACCCCAGAATGCGATGAGTCTGACCCCGGCCAAGAGGTAGCCGGTGACAATCGACTGGGTCAAGAGGGGCGACAGCTGCGATGCCAATAACTTTCTCGAAACGAAGCTGGCAGCCCCGAACAACTGAGGGTTCTCGCAACATCCGCATGGAAATGGCGGCTTGCATTGCGCTTGTTCATTACGTGATAACGCTCACCGTTCTGGAATCGGCGAAAATTAACCAACAGGACGTCTGTAATAGTCTGCGGCAGCTTGTTGTCGTCGTATTAGATTCACTCTAACCTCATAATACAGAGTCCCGACGGATGCACAACGAGCAGCAAAACCAAGAGGTCAACGCGCGACAGAAGTGCGTTACATAACGCCATGACGCGACATCCACCAATCATGATTTCGCCTAGTCCCATTCATCACGCGGCATGTGCCTCGGTGCCTGGTTATGCACGTGTTACCTTAATTGCGCTGTATTAACCAACGACCTCGCAAACAACATGTATACCAACGGGCATCAGATTGTCCAACGTCGGCTTGACGAAAGACACTGATGAAACACGTTGTTTTATGGCTTTTCAGACCAACGAAAATACTATTTATAACCTTTCGCATTTTTCCTATATTAATGACGAGCCAGGTATAATAAACTGCGTATGACTTTACTTCATAGATTTATTGTTTGCCACCTTACATTAGCTTATTTAACTGTTTCATTATAAGAAACATATACTATAGTAATTTACCTATATTACAATTTGTAATTCATTCATTCAGTATAGACAGAGTTTAGAAATCATATGTGTTTTGCTACTTTATTACATTTTAATTGATCGAAAGGTTCATATAGAAAACTATTTTACAATTTTGTATTACAATCAAGTCGCGTGAATATAATACGACTTTTTGTCTGGAACAATTAGAACGAGCATTAAATTGCGCGCTGATTAAAAAATGGATGATTTGTCTTGATGTAAATTTTTCGAAAAATGAAAGAAGACTATTCTAATTGTCGAACGAGATTTACCCATACATGCATATTTAATGAATATTTTATTCTGTACAAGAATATTCTACCAAACCTTCTCCAAATGTCGAAGAATTAAAAATTATTACTTTCTATTTATTCACCTGCTGCTTTATTTAAATCGCTATTGGACAGATAGGAGTTTTCAAACTGATTGCAAGTTTAGGTGGAACGTCAGGGAAACAGAAATAAGAAATAGGCTGGAAGGAAACTCATAAAAAGACACGTGGCGAGATGTAGAAAAAGATTTCAGAAGCGAAAGATGGCAAACGAGACCCTTTAGGGCCATCCGGTGGACAAACGGTCAATCTAAACGACTCTTATCTCTGACGTAAACCTCAGCTGCTTTCTTTAAATCTAAATAACAGTCATATCCCTCCGGATAAGACCAAAATTACAGGCCTCCGGCTGTGTCTTTATATGCACTTTAGGTTAGCGGGGGAGGCCAAATGAAGTGTTTTCACAGTCATAAAAGACTAAAATCTGCATTTAACCTTACAAATGCGTTGCGACTTTTAAATCTTTATTTAAAAAAAAAAACCTTCAAAATGGTTTTCAGCAAACTCTCCGTAGGTGTCAAGAAGATGAGACCTCAATGGCTTCTGGATGAAGGTAGATAAGTAACCATTTACATATCGTTAAGACTGCAGATAAAAATAAAGTTTATGCATACTTTGTTTCCATTATATTTTTACCGTGAAGAAATCATTTTTAAACTAATCTTTAAAAACAGTGATACATAATTTTCGAAAACTTTCTTTACAGTGTAAATATGTCAATATCTCAAAACAAATATAAACCATACAGTTATTATATATTTTCAAATTCCCAAATAACAAAAGGAACTTGAAAAACCATTTTCAAAAATGGAAAAGGTACGAAATATTTTCCCCGCATTTTGATTAAATCAACAAAGTATTTTCCCACAGGAGAGATACGTGATTAAATTGGAAGATTTAAGGGTCTGCGATATAAAAAAATAAAATTTCCATCCACGAAAAAAATAGAATAACGGGTGGTTTATGAGTTAAGGCAAAGCGGCGCCGGGCTACACTTTTTTATATTCTCGAAGCTCGCAGCGACTTTCTTTCTCTGTCGTATTTTTATTTCTTTTCTTCGTTCTTTCTCTTTCTCTCGCCGTAGGAGCTCACCCGTGTGTGGAATTTGAATCCGCTTGTAATAAAATCCGGGCTTTATGCGACGTTCGAGGTAGGTGCAGGTATCTGCTAGCACATACCAATACTGCCAAGTTACATTCACATCTGCATACAGGTACATAAAGGTACCTGAAGGATCTTACGAAGCAGCAGCATCAGCAGCAGCGACGATGTAAATAATACAGCAAAATTGCTACCAGATTTTTTCCGACTAGGTACAACTTCTGCCGAGGTAAATTTCTTCGGTCGAGGATACGTCGACGACGATGAAGAGAATAAACATGAGGTCAGATTTTTTTCTGAGAGTCTTGGTCGCTTTCGGTCACGGTGTGTCTATCGATATTGTAAGGATGAGAGGCGAATAAGAAAAAAAGAAAAAAAGCGTTAGAAAAGAGAGAGAAACTCAGAGGGACAGGCGAGAAACCGGTGCGACTGCAGTTGCTGTAATTTGTAATTCGCAGGTGGGAAGCGAGAAGATCCAAGATACCAGAGAGATTTAGAGGAAGACTGCAAACGAGAATTTTACCTTTTGTGTAGCTTTGTTACTCAAATGAGAAAAATGACAGATGTCTGCCTGAATTGGATATTATTTTTGCATTTTAAAATATACTTCTGAAAGTTTCAATAACAAAAAATGTCATCTTATGTTTCTAAGAATGTAGTGAATTATTTGCAATGCCTGCTTTTTTTCAGTGAATTATTCAAAAAGAGAACTTTTTCCAACTAGTGTCAACTAGTGTCATTTCAACACTATCAATGAAACAGTTAAAAAAATAAAATAGTTGTTTCGAAAAAACCGAAACAAAAGGAATTATGAAAATATTTTTTAATCGACCATTAGGAGAAGTTGAATGAAGAAAAGTCGCGATGACGAATAAGCACCCTCAACTAATAGGACTTTGCTTAATCAAGGGTTCTAATCGGGCGTTAGCTGGACGAATTTGCACGGTCGATGTGGCAGGGAAATGCCAACCAACACCTACCCGTCGGTATAATTACCCGAATGGGTGAGGTCGAACGTTGATAGCGAAGTCGAAGTAAATCGGATTACGTGGATATCATCTGCGTAATGTATGTATGTATACATCTACATACCACACCTTTATGTGTAGCATGACATCCACCACGAATATGGTACTCACTCACACGAGATCTAGTTCGCACTTGCACATATATGAAGTTCTGAAGGGGCTCTTTCGTTCATTTCTCTCTCCGGGGGAAATATAAGGGTGCGCGACCCTGAGAGATAAAGGGTGCAGCAGCAGGGTTCTCTTCTGAAGACCGAGGGAGAGTACGACATGTTTTTCTAGACAATTTGTTCGGCAACATTAATCACCACTCGCACGGTTAGGGGTGGGTTCAACAAGAGGACGTCAACGGGTGTCGAGGCTGATCATTTTTTAAATTTATTCTGTTCAAGGAGCACCGAAGAAAATGTTACTGGAATCGACTCACAAATTCCATCCGATAAAATTTATGGTGCAGTACATCAGTTTGTGGTGAAGATATCATTTGGTCAGACAACTTTATTTTCATAGGAAATTATTTCCATTTAATTTTTTCTATTCAGACTTTAGATTATTAGTTCCGTTTCTCTCTAGTCCTTAACACTTTTTAATCAAAAAATGGATCAAAATTTGCTTATTTTATTTAAATGTAGAAAAGTTTGATATTGAGAGTTGCAGGCATCAAAAATACGACCAAGATATAGTCAGGCAACTCATCTATCAGAATAAGCGAGGGAAAATTACTTTCCTTATCGAGAGTAATACTGGAGGTAACTTTGGATTAATCCCCATTTATATTTAAACTCACTTCTACGTGGTATTGGTTGGCGCCAGCGAATACCTTCAGAACCTACAGCCGTCCTGTAGGTAACACAATACTATATGTGATGATTATCTGGAAAACTAATTTCACAAACGCGACCGCGATTCTATGCTTTCCCGTTGCTACCATTAGTTGACAGAGAGTTGTAGCCTTACGTTACGAAGGAAGAAATACATTGTAATAAAATCACAGTGAAAAGAACAAGGAAGGACTTAGTAAATATGAATTCATCAGCAATTAAATAAATACATTTAGTACAGCTTTAATAAACAATTTGTCGCTTATCACTTTATATTTTATCCAAACGAACATCAGTCATTGTTATTTTATGCATCAACGCCCCACTTCCCTTGATGGGAGTCAAAATTCCAATTGTTTGCCCACCCCCTCGTATCACATTCACATTCGCACGTTTCGCGAGAGGTTATTTGTAATTTTCATTATCTCGACATAAAAGGCACCATTTAGCCGCCATGGCACGTCGAAAGTTAATAGGGGATTGTTGAGAGTGAGGGACAAATGTCGCTGGGGTTCATTTTGGGGCTACTTCAGGTGAGCGTTGTTGGAAAAGTATAAAAAAGAAACAGTATAACATGGAAGAAAAGTATATTTACCAAAAGGAAGTTTGAGAAATAAAAACTGTTGGAAAAAGAACAAATAAGAAAAGGTCAATATGAGGAGGCACGTGACTGTCGATGGCGTTTGTTGATTCCAGTCTCGATTCAGGACATCGTTTCGTATATAGCTAACAACAATTTCCCAAAATCTGACGAAATTGGCTACTCTCCCTAGTCATCCGAAGAGAAGTGGTGCACCCTCGGCCACGTAACGACGTTTATTGGCTGCTTAAAGGCCGTTTCTATGCGCGACACATTGTCGCTAAATAACGCCCGCGAGTCGTAGGCTATCCTCTATTCTCGTGCAAGTATCTGTATTGCCGTCGTAGCATATATGTACTATTTTCTGAACACACACACTTGTGATCACGTTCACCAAAGAGAAGCACGTACCTATAAGGGTCCAGTGAAATATATGGAATGTCGTCCATTCAGATGGTCAAAGCCTTTGAGATTTGACGTTCGAAGCCATATTGCCAGATATCCAATTGGATGTATGATGTGTTGCTCAATTTACGAAAACAAATAAGTCTTTGCAAAACTCATAGAAAGTAAAATGATTTATATTATTCTTTGTTGGTTGCTGTTATTTGCATCGGTATGCACGTGTTGGCAGACACATGAAATACGTGTGCCAGATAGACAAAAGGGGTAACCCGGAGAAAGGGTTGCACGCCCTATCCGCTCTCTAGAGAGTAAGAAGGGACGGGGTAATACTCATTCGGGTGTAATCGCGCTCACAAAACTCCATCACACTTTGCTAATAGAGCCAGGGAGAGAACGAATGGATGGCCTTCCTGGGTTTATGCGGTATAAACGGTGTTTCTATGTTGTCCGCTTAGGGAAGGGTAATGGGCACAATGTGTCGATAATAGGGAGAATATTCTCTACGAGAAAGTCAAGGAAATATATTATTATCACTGTAAATAGATCCAATGTCCAGTGATATCTAACGTAGGCCCCCTGATTTCCTTTGAAAGAGAATTACATGAAATGAGAAAAATGATTAGCTTTTCTTGGTTAGCCAACCTAAATTAATGTCCAGTTCTATTAATAGAAGTTCTTGTTAACAAAAATCATTCTGAATGTAGTGTAGTGCTTATATACTCTTTTAGATAAATAAATTTGATATTGGTTCCTTTTTTCCTGTGCAAGAAATTGAACTAGCTGGTTCTTGTAGACAGAGAAGATTTCCATATGACGATTATTAAAAACAATCGCTCCGATTTTTCTACGACGAAAGTATAAAAGAGACATTTTAGATAACAATGTATAAGGATCATCCTATCTCAACAACTACTTGGGTGCAATTATGTAATTTCATTTTGACTTCCACATCGACATTAACTTTCATAACGACTTTCACTTTTATTTTGACTCTGCTTTTCACTTTCATTTTTAAGTTCACATTTACTGAAATTCAATTAAAAATTGTATTTCAGTAAAAGTGAAAATAAAAGTGAAAGTGAAATTCAATATCGATATGGAAACCAAAATAAAAATACATAATTGCATTGATTATTCTAAAATAATCATTCAATTGTATGTAAGCGAAATTCCTATATTTTATTATAAAGAATTTATTTTCTGGAAAAAATTGTAAAGTATTAAATAGAAATGTATTAGCTTATTCTTTAGATTGATTGAGATAGACATAGCCGAGGCTAGAATTGAATTAAAAAGTAGAATAATCAAGATTATTAATTTATTAGTAAATTAATTACATGTGTATGTATATGTACATCTCTTTCCTGTCGTCGTGAGATAGGACCAACAAGATTTATTTTCAGTTTTCAAGTAATTAATTTAAGTTTTAATCATTCTAACCAATATTTAAACTTTAATTATATACTAGTCAATATATTTTATTCCAGTTGTACTAACCGAAATTTTTTTTCAATGTGTTCTTTTTTTCAACTGAAACGCGGCTACTGCGTCTAAAAATCAATTTTTAAGTGATTAATAATCAGTAAATCTTTCAATAAAACCTTTTTAAAAATAAGTTATTTTTCATTGATTGAACTTTATTTAAATAAATGTCTTCTTTTAATATTGGTTACCGTCAAGAAAAGATCAAATTGCATATTAATAAAGCTTTTTCTTTTTCTTTTAAAATGATGAAAGCATTTTTCGATTTTCATGATCATAATAGATGTAATTAGATTCATAAAATAATAGATTCTTAAAGCTCGTCCTCTTCATTGTCTTCACACCGAACCCTTTCCTTTCCACCCTTGAGTTATGAATGTGCCCAATTACATCTTAAAAGCTGTGCTCCATTAATTTTCACAGCTGCTGCCTAATTGGGAACCTAGACTTGATAATAAACCTCAGTGCTTGTACCAAAGGCCCACTGGTTTTACGACCGTCGAACTTTAAGGGACTTGACACGGTACGACCTAGACAGCAGCATCGATCGGCGCCAACTTCTGATACCTTCATCATCGTATCTCGTCCTTATTCGCGTCCAGTAACCTTGAACTTGATCAAGGAATCATGTGCTCTATATCAACCACTGTTGTCATTCGTAATATATCATTTTCTTTAAAGAAATTAACATTTTGAAGTTTATAAGAAATTTTTCAAGTTTATTGTTGAATGATTCAATACTTAAGTCGTTGTAACAAATTCAAGATATTTTCCAGAATTTTTTAACAAAGCTGCTCCTTGACATATTAACAAAGCATTTTTAGCTTTATAATGAAAATATAGGTAAAGCTAGCTATGGCTTGCTGTTATACTCTACAGTTTCTGGGTGGTGTAGGCCGAGATATTCGTGCTAACAAGGTCCGCTTGGGTGGCACGAGCAAAGCTTATGCACAGTCGTTTGCTAGCAGGTAATATTACGGCGAGATGTTTTGCAAGGCGACGAAGAAAGTGTTCGGTGTTGTACCTGCTGGTATCATGATGGTGACTCGTCTTCCATGGCGTCGTACATTTTCCTTTTTTGCTTTTTGTTCAATGTGGCGAGAAAAAATGCGCCAACAATTAATTCATCTCGCAAAGAATCAACAAAACGGCGTTAATAAACTCTACAACTTTGTTACCTAGTCCAAAATTTATTTCTCAATAATTCTCAAATTTATGCATTAATGTAAATAAAAATAAGAAATTACAATTAATTGTTACATTGTACTGCAACAGAAAACTAATTTAATTTTAAAAATGAAAATATTTTGATGACTATGGTAGTGAATAAATGGAAACAATATTCCATATCGACTGGGAAACATAGTGCGCACAGTCATAGAATGATCGTTTAATCGGCCGTGCATCAAACAATTGGTGTGTTACACAATTCCGGACCTCAGTTGTTTTGTCCCTTTCTCTCTCTGGGTCATGTAATATATGGCCTTTCTCACTCTATGGTCAATCACTCTTCGTCTTCCGCAGAGACAAATAGTGCGATATGATCCGGTAAGCAATTGATTGTCCATGTTATTATGACTGGCAGTTTTGGTGTTAACTGTTGTCCGATGACCAAGAATCTGGTAAAAACTGTGTTACTCACTAATCAAATAATTTATTCTCCAATTTAATAAACCTAAAGACAAAAATAATGATACCATTACAAATAAAAAAAAACTTAAAACCTGTTTTAAAAAAATAATTCGAAATTAAAAAAGCATATTTCACTTTCCACATCACACTGTATTCCAGTGCCAGTATTACTCTCTCTTTTATTCCTACTTTGTCGCACTTCGAAGCGCGAAAAAAGGATACAACCCGTTATATCATGGCCGACATCATGTAATTCTACGCGACTCTATGGTGCCTTTTCGTGCGGTAACTCTCTGCACGCCATAAATATCTCTGAATCATCGTTTGTGACCCCTCTCGCAATATCTCGAAAACGCAAAACATAAGTACTTTATACCAGCAAAGAAAAAAAACATTATACATAAACAAACAGTTTGAAATAAAAATCTTGACTCATTTTCAATTCACTTCGTGACAATGAGGAGAATATGTGGTCAACGTCATGTGGATTTTGGACTATCGAATTTTCTAACTATGTGACGCTTACAGTTAAATGCGATGGATGGATAATCACGCAAAGGGGAACCCGAACGGACTAGCCGACTTCCTTTATCGACATTTTGATACAAAATGGCTGCTCGCGACAGGGAGTCCCGCGTAATCTCTCCCGATTCAAATTAACACACGCAGCGCCCAACGGGGGCTCCTGGCGTGCTATGGGGAACTAGCGCGGCATGGAGGAAAGAGATAATATCGCTATACATCCTTATCTTTTTTCGCCTTCCTTTTTCCAACTCACTGGCAATCCTTCGTTCTTCCTTTGCTTTTGTTTTTTCACAGTATATAAGCAACATATAACGTCTTACCAATCGCAAAGAATCAAATAATAGGAAAAACAATATTGTGAATCGTACAGCTTAAGTGCTAAATAATTTGCTTATTATATTTATTTTTTGACAATTACTTGGTTCTCGATTTTTCTGCAATTTCACAAGTTTTTTTATGCTACTCGACTACATTATAATGTACCAATCGAACGATACTTTTAAAAAGCTTAAACGATCAAGATACTGTAGTAAAGTTACGATTACGGCAAATCGTCGGTAGCAGAATGCTTACTATGAAAATTGTAACGTCATGATGAGTCTGCCAATGTTTTACCTTCTCTTTGAATTATCGCCCTCTTGGTCTATTAGGTTTGACGTATGAATGAGTCGACCCAAATATATGAACTGATGACGATTATGTAAAGTTTATTGATCCTCGAAATCTACTTGATATTTCTTTTCAGTCTAAAAATAGATCGAATGAAAAATATGTTTTTAAGAAACATGTACAAAATGTTCTCTTCGAGTAAAGATACGAATTGTATAAATAAAGATTTTTAGTTTTTATTTCGTGAAATAAAGATTAAAAAGAAGTAGCTGTGTTACCCAAGGCTTTGTTGAAAAAGACTAAAAGAATTTAAAATAAGAACGACTGGGTATAAAGCTGTCAATAAGAACGCTGACCCCAAACGCAATTTCGGTCGAAGGTAGAATAGAGGACGGTTTTAGGGAAGCGAAAAGGAGAATGGGAATTCGGGAGGATTTGAACATGGAACAAGGTAAAGGCACGAAGCGAATGCGGAAATAAGGGAGGTGAGTGAAAGGGTGAGAGAAAGAAGGAAGAGGAGAATTTGGAAGAGAATAGAGGATGAGAGAGACCTGAGAGAGAACTCCGCTCGCCGAGTGATGCGCGAAGCGCCTCTACCGGGGGTTATATGGAAATGTTGGTCAAATATATCATTCCGGCTTGACAGTGCAATTCTCTTATCTGCCTCGCGCCGCCTGCCGCTACCCCCAAACCCTGCATCCAAACTCCAGGGGCGGATGGGAATGGGGTGGATCGGAGGGCGAAGCGCCCGATAGAGGATCTGCAAACACGCTGCTGCTACTGCTACCGTCTCTTCCCAACCTACCACCCGTTCCACCATCACCTCAGCCTCCATTTTCGTAGCACCAGCCTCTGGTCCTGTTTCATCCAGACTGCGGGTCCGACCGGATGACGAACTGCTTTGCAAAATAGAGAGAAATACAGAGAAACGAAAATACGCGCACTCAAGTACCGACACTTGAATTGTTCCTTTCTTAAAAACAGGATCAGGGCAGCTTTCACATGCCGATTTGGAATGCAAAATACACTGTATCCTCTATTGTATTTGCTTGATATATTTCATCATGTCGAATGTAAAATTGTTGAAACATAGATAATACTTGCTACCATTTTAATCATTTTTTATGTGTTTTTTATGCCGTTGCAATAATAATAATAATTTAACAGAATGAAAGTAACAACCAAAAATAATGAAAAGTGGTATTGATTTTTCCATTTCCCGTTATCGGAAAATTCCCTACTGGAGAGATATCATCCGTATTTATGCAATGAGTCGACAGCAGGATAATCCCCAATACGCACACGATAATATATGCGTGCTCTTTTGTAGTCTCGTGTTAAAACGATGGGTGTCCACCCTCTGATAAAAGGAAGCAATAGAATTCGTCCTGGCATCCATCATTCAGTTTGCACACGATTCTGCAATCCGGATGATAGAGCTTCACTGAGGGTTCCCCGATACTATTAGCATTCTAGTATTTCGGATTCTCACATGTTATTAAAGGGAAACTGACATAAACGAACTGTAGAACAATTCTTACACAGGCAAATGTAAACAAGTGATAGTAAGACTATCACTTTTTCTTATCTTGCCACCGCATATCTTTCTACTTGTAGTCAGACGATCCCGTAATTGCTTCTTTTAACTAAGATTCCCGGATTTAACTTTAGCCGAACGCCTTCCATCCCCCAGCGGCAACTTTACTTCGTCTCAGCGATATCTTTGCAGCCCAATTTTTAAATTGGTTCTTATAACTTAAAATACGTCGCCCCGAAGTTAGAGAATCAAATCAAAACCATTTTAAAAGTTTCCGCTGGCTTATCTTTGAATCTTTGCTCTCCGTTTGCTCCTCATCTTCCATCCTGCGAACGTAATCATCTCTTCGCGACTCACTCCACTACTTTCTTCTCCGGCTCTCTAACCTGTTATTCTTCACCGCTTCATCGCCTTGCGCCGTTCTAAACTCGTTCAAAGGTTTCCAAGGCGGGGATATTGGCGCACTTCTTTCTCAACTTAATTTCAGCCACCGAAAGCCATCGTTCATTCTTATTGAACCAGTGAAATATCCCTGAGATCAAAATGAATACTAAAAAGTAAGCACGTTCTCAGCATTCTGCAATTCGATTGATATCTTGGATCATATCAATTACCGACTTGTAAAAGTTGCAAAACAGAGTGAACAACTTTTTTTAGGTAAATGAATGATCAAGGTTGATAAACATCGAGCTTCAACATCGTTGCTCTTCCTGGCGATTCTCGAATTCGTAACGAATTGGAAGTAGCCTTGCAATTAAAAGGATGCATCGACCATGGTAATTCGGCAGAGGAAGCCGCGAACCGTGAACGAACCGACCAGCCAACCAAACGACGAACCATCGGTATCAGGCCATTATTTTCTGCAGTATTTTAAGGTAAAATCCTCTCCCGGATTTCTGGAGCCATCGTATCGATTCTCCTACGTTATAGGAAGGGTATACATATATTGCAAGCCTCCATACAGCTTTTCCTGTGATGCAATCTTTGAAAGGAGAGTCGCGTCATTACGCCGTGGTGGTGGTTCACGGCCCATTGCCCCCTCCTTCCCCCAAAGTCCCCTTACCGCTCAATTCCATTCCTTTGCTCCCAGTTCTACTCTTACTCTATAGGGATCTCATATACCATCGGGACATACGGCACTCTGGATTGAGAGCGACCCAATGATACATGACTCAACATGCGACAACCCCATGCATCACTCGAAACACCCGTCACCTACTCTTTCCTATATTGTAACTACTTTCATCCAAGTTTTCTCTGAGAATTTCAACTTTAGGGAAATATCCAACTTCAAAAAGTGTTAGTATTCTTTTTATATTTACTTATTCGGGACAAGTGTGCGCACTTTCATTTTTTAATACACATCAGCATGCAACAAATATAATGGTTAGGAAAATAAAGTCTTATTGTTAGAAATAAAATATAAATCGCAGACTATGTATTACATTAAAAAATTGAATAAAAAATATCTACGTTTAAGTAACAAACTTAATATTGACAACGAAACTTATTTTTAAAACTGCAGTAGAGTATCCGAAATATATAATATTAAAGTAACCAGCAGAATATTCATTGACGCCATCTTAAAGAGATAAATTATGAATTGTAAAAAACTAAAGTTCAATCAAGTTAAAAACGAAAAAAAAATTCTTTTAGTAGCTTACAATATATTCTTTTTTACCTCCAAGAGTTAAGTTTTGTCAACACTTATTTCAAATGACACTATTGCTGTTTATATTCGTTCCTACAGGACTTTAAAGAAATGTAAGCTTTACGTTTGGTAAGGAATCAACCACCTTGTATTTAGAATTTGAAGAACATTTATGCTTATTATAATAACATTATGACTCATAACTATTGTTGAAAGAGATTTCTTTTTCAGAATGTTAACGTTTCTCAAAAAAGACGAGCTGAAATGAGAGATTCGAAGAAATCCATTAAACTGAAGGAGTAGGTTCCGGTCAGTTTATAACATTTAAAAAAAATAACCGTTTCTCCACCTCTTTTTACACTTTTATTTTAACGCTGATTTTCGTCTGATAATACTACATGAATCAATTTAAAGAAATTTTTCGTATTTCCTCAGATTAACAAATTTAAAAATTTAAATCAATAAGAAACTATACCTATCTTTCCAAGAGCGATTTCATATTAGTTTGACAGAATTTTCCCGCCTCACTGGCAACAGAAAGAAAAGATTAGGGAAATTTATTTGAAAGTTTTTCTGTTTATTAATAAGAATCAGATTTTATAGACCCTAATAAAATAAAGTGAACCGATATAAATAAGAGATTACTTGTTTACAAATATTTTGAAAAATTTGAAACATGTAAAAGTAATATTGCTGGTAACGAATTACAGTAATAACTCTCTTGATGCAAATTAGTATAAGTGTAATGCAGGCCTAGTATTTTTTTGTAATCCGTGTTGAGGGTATCATAAAACACGAGAAGGACAAGAATCGAGGAATTCCACAAGTTGAACATTTACACATTCAGTTACTTTCGGACACCTATGCGCTTGAGGTTACATACGCACAAGACACACACGTGCAACTGTCGTACACCAATGAGCACGTGGCTCGTGTATCTTTCGTGTATTTCGTTGTAAATTTATCGCAGTCCGTGAAAAATATGAAAACTGGTTTGCCGACCGAGCAGTCTGACTCACGCTAAGGCGTGAGATGAAATCTTCTCTGGTTCCGGCGTGTATATTCTTATACGGATGGCACTGAACAGTACATATACCCATTGCACTGAACACGCATAGATAACGGTTATATTTTTGTTTATTTAACTGTTTACGTCCCAAGATATGACCCCGGATCTTGATTGGACAGAGTACAGCGCTTGCTTTTCAGCTAGCATCATCTTTCTCAAGATAAGACTTTCTTTTCATCAGTTGATGCAGATGAATGTGACAGGACGCACATTGAAAAAACCTGGATTCCATTTGAGTAGCATACGTTATTCAATTTCAAACGCAACTTATATTAATTTCTAAAAATTACCATCAATACATTAATGATAATAATAATATTAATAATAATCTTTTAATGCAGCTAAAACAAGAGGCATTAATAATTAATATGAGTTTCATGTGAAATAAATTTATTAAATAGATGAATTATTTCTTTTTCTTACGTAAAGAATGAAATTTGCTGATCCAAAAGTTGAATTTAAAACAGTAAAAACATTTATGTGTCAAAAATTTTATTTTTAGTGCAAAAGAGATTAATAAAAAAATTACCAAAGAAATAGTTGTATATGATATTAGATATTAATTACAGTAATATACAAGGAGAAGTGACATTTCCTTTTGAATGTTGTTAGAATAAAAAAGTTTTAAAGTCAGGAAGCCATGCGTTATAAAACTTTATCCCTGAATGAGTGAAATGCACAAACGTAATGAATTGGGAAGAGGAGAAAATTAGTCTTTATGAAAAGCAGAAAAATCACTTAAAATTTTAAAATATGACGTTGAGACACAATTGTAACAATCATGTTCGATATGCAAAAATGTATTTTCAACTCAAATTTAGACATATGAAGACAATGAACAATTTTTTAACGACAAAATGAATTCAGAATGTATTCAGCTTGATTTGTCATATTTTAATAATGAAGCGAGACTGGTAAGTGCATGAGGTTTTTTCCATTTCCACCCCCTTTTCCAAACTTTACTTTTATACCTTCTTTTTTATGAGCTCGCACCCATCGCATTCTTCTATTTCATTGTCGAGAAAACCAATTTCCTGGTACCTAAATTACGCGCGCCAGCGAAAAAGCCCCGGCGGTAATATCACAAGTTTCTACCTCGAGTCTAGCGCTATGTAGTGAGAGAGAGAGAGAGAGAAACGAGTGAGCGTACCCGTGAGAGGTTGAGGCAAAAACGTTAATTTGAAAACGTCACAGTTTAATTTAAAATTACGTAAGTAGGGGGTTTCTACCCTACATTCGCGTGCTACTCCCGTCTCCCATTTCCTTCCTCTTTTTCTCACAGAGAGTGTGTGTCTCCCTATCCAAAGAGAGCCACCCCTCTTGCACTTTTCATTCCTCACAAACTGTCCGGCAACATTTTTGTGATCTTTGTCATAATAATAAATTAATAAATTTCTCTGCTCAGGGAAAAGTACAAAAAAGTTTTTCAGTTTGAACAAGTAGGAAGAATCACAGTAACTGAACACACTTAACTTTCTAAAGTCACTTGAGAGTAATAAATACATACATACCCAACAATAAGATTTTAGTAAATAAAGAGTGGATTTAGTTGATTGATCAGGGCGAGCTTACACTTGCAACGTAATGCAGGTACTCCAAAGTTATCGTTATCTAGAGACCTACCTCATCGTGATGTGAAAGAAATTTAAGCGACCCTGACAGGATTATCGGGTACGGCTATCCGAAGATAGCGGTGAGACGGTGTTGGAAAGACAGGTTGGACGCTGCGGGGGGCTCGCATGCAACTAACATAAGAAAGATAGAAAGAAAAGAAAAGCAAGAGGAAAACGAAAAAGGAAGGTGAAATCTAAAAAAAGAGGAACGAACACAAGGCACAGTAAAAAAGTAAAACTCACTCCTTTTTGCATTTACACGCGTAGGTCACATATACAGGTGGACCTAGGGAGTTGTTGCCTATATACCTGTGAATACTGAATATGTGCACTTGCGTTTTGCCTCGGCGCTTTTTTAATGCTTTTATGCCCACCGCGAGGAGGAGCTATCGGGGATCTTGCGTCGTAAGTCTGGAACTTTATGTTTGCGCGGCTAACCTTCTACTTTGCCATCACCCTAACTTACGATTCGCTCGCATGTTTGCCTGTGCTTGAGAAACTTAGAGCGAGAGAGAGAGAGAGAGAGAGAGAGAGAGAGAGAAGTGGAGAGTTGCCTTGCTTGAGACGTTCACGTCGCGATCGAGCCCTTCCTCAAGATATACCTCGAAACGTCTATCTGCGTGTTCACTGGTCTTATCTGCTGTGGTTGGTCTGTGCTCAACGAAATTTTCCTTCACTCGAATAAATTCTCGACTCTCGCGAAACTTACGGCCTGGCCTCTGGCTGATGCTAACCCGCCACTGCTAGTGCCGACGTCCACAAGGTTTGCTGGTCACGTTTATCTCAAACACCTAATAAATTTATCATTTTCTTTTAGATTTTAAAAATTGCTTTTTTCGTTCCTCTTTGAATTTTAAACAATGACTATCATGAATTATTTTTTTTATATGTAAAGGCAGTTTACACTTGCAACTCGATATCGATATCTGTTTGAAAAGGAGGGGCTACACACTAATAGTAAAGAAGACTCTAACCAGCCCCACATCGACTAATATATATAATTGATCTATTGTGAGATACATTAGCTCTACGGGTTTCAAGATGAGTTGCCCTCCCTTTAAAAGCACAAAAAAACGATTAAGAATAGAAAGATAAAGCTACCGAATTGATATATGGTTAGTTCAGATTGAGCAAACATTCCTTTTTTGGTAAAAATCACTCTTACTTTTTCTAATCAGAAATTTTCATGACATTTTCTTAAGCAGAAAATTACATTTTTATAACGTCTATTTTTTTAAAGAAAACGTATTTGAAAAAAATGTCTGGCGTTGTTTAAAAATATCTAATCTAAAAATAAACATTGTAACAAATTAACAGACAATAAGAGATTTCCTTTGTAAAGACAAGAAATAGTTTATTCTTTTTTTGGTTTAAAGACACCTGTGTTTTTCAACTCTATTAAAGACCTCATCGTCTTTCGTTAAGGTTGTCGACACGTCATCTATAGCATGACTTGAAGTAACCCCTCGCTCTCCAGCGATAGAGAAAATCCCTTCGTGGCATGACTATGCGGTTTACCACAACCGTAAGCCATTGACATATTTTGACTTTGCCGCTGGCGAATATTTTGTTTTGTTATTTTGCGGTTTCCACCCCTACACCAGTCTTGCATATGTTCCTAAAAGGCGATTCAAGACTGAATCACAAATTTTTTCACTGACTATAATAACAGCAATTTATTCTATATTATTATAATAAATGTAAAAAAGCAAACAAGTGCTAAATTACAACAGTCCCTCAGCAACTGAAACTAGGTTCAATAGGGAAATATAATTTAAATTAGCTGGAAGCTAAAGGATTTAAGAGTTCCCAAGTGGGCGATATCTCGATAATTTTTAACAATTACTGCGTGGAACCACGTCTTCCTTCTTCGGCATGCCCAGGAAATGGCGGCGATTCGCCTCGATGAACTTTATAATACCTTCGTGTGGTTATACTTGGAAACAGGGCCCTAAGGGCGCCCAAGTTCTCTTGTGCGCCCCCGCCGTGTGACTAATTGACTTCGTGCGGCAAGCAGTCCGATTTTGTAATTATTGAGTCGAAACGATTGCAATCTCTGCTGCCCACGCAAATAAAAAAGATTTGCTCTTGTTGTTAGGCAAACAGGAATAACAATAAACAATAAATATCTGCAGAAAATAATAAAGATCAAACGATGAGAATCAATTCGTATGTTCACAGAATAATCAAAGTTTTTAATTAACGGCATTTTGGTTCTATAACTGGACTGTTTCGGAATAACTGTCAAATCTGACAGTGCCAGGAGCAAATCAGTCGTTTGAAATGAAGGTATGGTTTTTCCATTAAAGCATAATCCTCGGACGATTAGGATCGCGTGATTGCAAAATTACTTGCTATGCGCGAGGGCGCGTCGAACGTAGCGAATATACGAAAGGACGAATAAATGTGTGAGTGAAAGAAGTGGAGTATAAGGAAACCATAGCGAAAGCTAGGTGTAGAGATTGCATGACTTGGTGAGTTTACCAACAGTCGTACTAGCTTTCGGTAAACCGGGACCTATCTGGGTGGATCCACGTGGTTTCTTCCCACGTCAAAGTGACAGACAGCCATGCTTGACAGACGGATGGACGAACGCACGGACAGACAGACAAGTAGACAGACGGAGTCGAGACCGGTAGCCTGTATTTTATTCAGCTTCGGCGACCAAACAATTACCAGGCCCACTGTGGCGCACGCACCCGCATCTAGGCAGTCGATGCGCGAAACATTGCGGGACATAACAGGATGTACCAGAAGCAAAGAGGATAATTCGATCGTAATGAATAATTATTCCTGAACGAGGTTTGCGAAAGGATAATGATGATGATGATGGCAGACAACACGAAACCACCGGTGTGCTCCCACCGCGACATCCGCAATCTTTACTGAAAGTCGAATATAGATTTCGACTTTTATAAATATGTCTTTACTTTTTGGGAATAACATAAAAAGTTGAATAATAGTCCAATATCAAAACTATTCATGTTGAACGCATTTTTGGTTCTTTCAGGTGGAGGCGTTTTGAAATTTATACTTGGACAGAGTTAATGATGAAACAGGTCTACACTGAAGAGCATCTTCCAGGGGCGCGGGCGCCATCTTTCGTCAAGAACGTAGACGTAAAGAGGTGGTGGATGAAAAAGTAAAGAAGGTAGACTCTTTTCTCATGTAAATACGATGTAGCCGAGTGTAAAGACGACTGACCGCTCATGTATGTGGCACAATGTTGGCTGCCGGCCCCTACCTTTGCTGATCTAAAACGACGTATAGTGAACCGCTGCCTTGCAGAGCAACGAGAAGAAGGTGGAGGTGGAGAGGACGACCGCCCGTAAAATATATCAGCCGCTATGTGACTTCTCGGGGCGGTCACAAATCACGCGACCCCCCGGCGCTTGTCGGCGGTGTGGGTGTACCTTTATGCGCGTCCACCTCCATCGACAGCGAACTAAAGATTTTCATTTTTAATTAAAGTAAACTTTGGAATTTCACGCATTATCCATTAAGTAGGTTATCCTCCTTGATTTTTTAAATAAACGTACGACAAAAACAATTATTTTTTCCACATTTCTCAAAATGGCTTATGAAATAATATCTGAATCGAGTTCTCTTAATGAATAATAAATGCTCATCTCCTAGATGATTCAGAATACGGTCAATTTTAAACAGTTCAACGTAGAGGCTTGACATTAAAGCGATTATATAAAGAAGGACCGTGAAGAAAAAAAATATTTATCCTTGGCTACAACTAATCTCGGATTAATCACTGGAATTCTAGATTTCAAAGGTGGGTTAATTCATGGGCAGGCATGCATCATCGAAAAGAAATTCGTTAAAAATATTAAAGGTTGTGTACTACCTGAGATAGTATACAAGTGGTCGGCATAACCTGGACACCAGCAAGGAGGAATTTTCTTTGGTGAATACTATTAATGAGGCTTGTCCAAAGTGGATGGAGAATAAGAAGTAGAGGACGAGGAAAGAGGTGGAGAAGAAGGCGGAGGATGGGTTCTCCTTTTGAAAGCAGCAGCCTTTTGTTGAACTTCGAAGTGAGCAAGGAAATAATGCCTCGTGGAATGTGACCTGTGCACCTCGCGTCGCTACATGTGTGGATCAACACACTTTCGAGAAGCAGCATCATTGTATTCCATCGATGCGACCATGCAAAGAACCATGTTCTACGGACACGATTGTCAGACTTACCCAACCTAAGGTGACTCGATAATTCACATGGGAAGGTGGAAAATATTCGATTCACTATAGTGAGGATGTCAATCATACATTTCTGGCGATGGCGTCAATTTTATATAACTAATGGTTACTTGTACAAAAGTAAATTCTGTACTCTTGTGTTACTTTCTTTTTATGTGTAGGAATGTGTTACTAATTTAAAAAATAAAAAAATTAATTCATCTCGTACGTAGTCAACTTATGAAAAAACAGCATATATATCACAGATGCATTCGAGAATGAATTGTGCATTCTCTTCGTAGCTAGTCCTTGTTCTTTATCACTATAGTTATAAACGTCAAGACTCTTCGTTGTAAAGTCTTTGCTCGCAACATTGTAGGCAACTTATCATAATTTCATTACAAGCCTCTTTTAGCTTTCCCTTTGAGACTATGTACAATTTAAATTTCTTCACTAATTTTTTGAATTACACTTTCAAATTACAGTCACACAAACTATAAGAAACATAAAATTTAAAGAGATGAATTAGAATTACTTGATGTTGAGGAACACTTCCTCCTTTTTATTATTAGCTCCAAAGCAATAATTTATAACTTGAATTAGTAGTGCATAATTGAAGTAATGAATGAGGTTTAAACATATAAATTTTATCTAACATGTTAAAAAAATAGGTTCGTTTTTGAAAATGACGATTTTACATTTAAAGTAAATGTTTATAAGAATAAATTGTCTTTAATGAAAAAAGAGATGATGTGTGAGGCCCAGAGAAATTCAGTTACAGAGCTGTCGAGGAGGAATGTTTTAACCGGTAGCGAGTGGGACCATTATAATGATTCGAATCTACCGAGTCTCCCTCTGTCTCACTTCTACGGAGAGTCACTCCTGGTTGGAGTCCTGACCGCTCGTTATTAATATCAAATAACGAGATGCTTCGCCGGGCCGAAGGCATGCGTGGTTGGTATTCTTTATTAACGATCCTTGCAGTTCTCAGGATCTTCCATGAAAAAAATATGCTCACAAATGCGAAAGAGGTGTTTCTCAACATGAAGTTAACTGAATTTGGAATTTGGAAAAATCTGTTAATTGCATTTACTGGAATAAACCTCGAGATATCTGATAAGCCAAACTACGTGATTAATTATAATTAAGTTAACAAATGAAATAAAAATTCCCATCATAGAGGAAGTAATTATTATCAGTTACATTATGATGAAATAATTCTAGTTTAATAATTAGAGTTTTTAAAAATAAATGTGTATTTGAAAATAATTTGTAGGGAAATGTTTATGTAATTGAATTTGAATTGAACAATGAACACTTGCAATATTTTTCGTTCTCTACGGTTCTCTCTGAAAAAGCAAAGGTAGTTTATAAACCAAACCGAACGTGAGAATTCCCAGGTAGAAGGAGTGTGGTAACTCGGCGCGATAAGACCGTTTGCTGGGCGAATAATGTTGCGGGAACGACATTACTTCTGTTTCCAGGAGAAAATACTGGATATCGGGGAATATGAGCTTACAGGAATAATTATGGCGCCAAGGGTGCACTAGTCGTCCTTCTGTGCGCGTGAAGCAAACGCGCTTTTGTAATTATTGATAGTTGCGATAAGGTTTCTCCTGCTGAGTGAAAAATACGACACTCTTCATCCAAGGCGGATTACGTGTCGGAACGACTCTAAAAATGTCCGATAAGACTTGATCTCGAGTAAAATTACTAGAAAGAGAATGAAAACTTGTAACTTTTTTCCCAACTTGCTCGACACAAAAAATGGACAATATTCCCTTCCCCTTTTAGATTTACGAGAGACTAATTAAATCTATTCCTAATTTACAAATGACACCATAATAAAGAAAATGTTAGTATTAGTGCACAAAAAAGGAAACATTCATTAGCTATTATTTGGAAGTAAATTTAATCATCTTTACTAATTTCTGAATTTTCTTATTGGATCATTTTTCTTTTAGAAAAATTCTATTAGACTGGAGCGAAATCATGCGTTGACTAGTTGCAAGAAAATCCAGGAACGGTTATGCATACATAGAGGACGATGAGACGAGAGCACAAATACAGAGAGCGACGTGACGTGAATTGAAGAGAGATTGCCATAAAAGAGAAGCGTGGCTGTACTAGTGTTAACGCAACATTACGGACTCTCTTTACAATGGCATCGACAATGTCGCGATAGTTGCGAACATTGACCAAGCACAATGCTAATTGTACCACAATACAAGCACAAGTCGAACGAATGCTTTCACAGGAAGAAAAAAGACCAAATGAAAAAAGAACAGCTATTCTTACTAATTATGTAATTAAAAATCTCTTCTTCTAGATTCTAAATGAATTTAAATAAATTTATACTTTTACATCTCTTGTTTTTAAGAAGATTTAAAAAAATTATTCTCGAAACGGAAAGAAGAGTATGGACGAATACGGAGTATTCATTTTATATACATTAACATGGCCCATCATCATAGAATGGCTATGTTAACTATAGAGAAATGGATGTGGCAATGATAGAAAATAGATATTCCGTATTTATCAATATAAATGGATGCCCAAACCATATCTTTTCTTTCTGTGTAGACAAAAAGTGACAGAATAATTTCTCTTTACGAGAGAAAAATTGTCAACGCACATCGAATTTTGAATTGGATTTCCTTTCTGTTATATCGATAAAATGGAGCTCGCTGGTAATTGAGCTTAACGAAGTGTCTGGCTTTGTGGAAATGAATGCGCTAGTGAAACGAAGTGCGCTTGCGAGGCACTACGATCCAAATCCAATATTCCAATCGGAGTCAATTACTGACTCACAATGCTCGGGACAGCCTCGGTGCCTAAATGTCAACTGAGAGGCGGCGGTGTCATTTCGAATACAAACAGGATTACACGATCTAATTCACGGACTGACAAAAGGCTGACAAAGAAAACCACCGGAGTGGAAACTTGCAGGAAGGGTAGAAATGATACTCCTTCTGTTCCAAGCCCCTTTCACTCCTTCTGTTTTACATCATCCAATAATGTTTACAGCGAAATAACATCAATTCATCTAGATCAATGAAAACTTGAGGCGCATGATTCCTAGAAATCTTTGTTTTCAAAAAAATTAAGATATCAATTTCCCTCTTAAAGAGTTAATCTTTAGTACTTTCATTCAATATTTTTAATAAAATTTCCGGTTTATTTAAACAATGTATTCAAAACAATAATTTATGAAAATTAATTTCAATTAATTTTTTTCAATGGGGGGTTGAAAGCACGAGTTACATGATTTATTGTTTTCGTAGAAAATGTGTTGTTCTTCACGATGCACATTTTTGCGAGCTTAAAAAGCAGGAGAATAGATAATCATCCATTGTCTTACCTCGATGGACGTGCAGCCGTCGGGTCCATATACATATATTTACATGCAAAAGGATAGTAATAAGTGCATGATTATTTTCTTATTTATTAAATGAACTGATTCTGTACCCCTTGTGCCCAAATTTCTCATTCAACTACTTCATTGTCTATTGAATTGTACATTTAGAATTATTTTAGTATACTATTCAAAAAAAAGATGTTGATTCGCTTTAAAATGTTAATTTATTTAACATAATTGTAAAATATAATTAGAAACTTATTTTCAATATTTTATTCTCAAGATAAAGAAAAACAATAATAATTGAATTAACTCAAATTTAAAATCAAGCATTACAAAAAATAAATAACACTCCAGACTTTGACCATAACAAATACACACTGAAAAAAAATTTATTTGTATCAAATAAAAAGTATTTGATCCAAATACATCATTTACTTGTCTATTATCCAATAAATATGTATTTGAACCAAATACACATTTACTAAACCTAAGTATTTTATTTTATCGTATCAAACAAATAATTATTTAAATCAAATACAAAGTATTCAAATCAAATAAATGAAATATTCAAAGCTAATAACTAATTATTTCAATCAATTATGAAAATTATTTCATTCAATACTGCATGTTTTTTGATTCAAATAAATATTTATTTGCATTAATAAAATAATTATCTTGAAACAACTAAAAATTTTCTTGAATCAAATATTCGATTATTTATCATAAGTAATTGTTTTAATTGAAACTAAAACCTCTTTAATTGCGGCAATTATTATTTTATATACATAATTTATGTGCATAAAATGTAAGAATTTTTTTATTCAAATAAATCAAAATTTGAATTGAATAAATAACATATTTATTTACTAATTCTTCCATTTCTAAATTAAATTCTTACTCAAATAAATAAATTAAAAAATATGTCGCATATGTATTAGTATTAAATAATTTAGCTGACTTGAATCCATTAAATAAAGTTATTTTATCAAATACTTTTTATTTGTTTCAATAAAACGAAATATTTGAGTGAAATAAATAAATTAATTGTTTCAAGTAAATCATTATTATCGTTTCAAATAAATATTTAATTGATTGAAATATTTTTTTATTTGTCTTGTTAAAATAGTGTATTAGCATTAAATAACGAATTATTTGAATACCCGGATCAAATAACTCGACCGACGCTCGGACGCACGCTCTAATGGTAGTCGGGTAGCAGTGAGCCGCCCACAGGCTGTCACTGCTACTTGACTGGTAATAGAGCGTTCGTCCGAGCGTCGGTCGAGTTATTTGATCCGGGTATTCATTTGTATGAAATAATTCATTTTATTTGAATCAATTACATAAATTTATTGTGTCAAAGACTTTATATTTGTATCAAATAAACGAAATATTTGAGTGAAATAAATGAATGAATAGTTTCAAGTAAATCATTATTTGTATTAAATAAATTCATTTATTCTGTTCAATTAATTATTTAATTGAACCAAATACGATTTATTTGGTTCAAATAAATGCGATTCAAATAATTCAAGTTATTTGAATCAAATACATATTTTTTTGATACAAATAAAAAGTATTTGTACCAATTAAATATTTTTCAAATAATTTGAAGTATTTGAATGAAATAATTTTTTTTTCAGTGCAGTATTCCATTTTAAGAAAATAATAAACAAAACGTTACTGATTCAGTTTTAACTTTTTCTTGTATAGTTCCAAAGTTTCTCCGGAATATTCCTTATAATTACTCACAAAAGTTCTTGAAGAACTCATGAATCTTGAAAAACTCCTACTCATGATTTAGAAAATAATTTCTGATTTTTTCATGAACAATATCTGCGCGTGTACTTTAAACAATATAAACTTTAACTTCATATATTCCTGATTATTTGTAGTAATCGCTTACTACTTTTATATCCTTTATTTATATTTTGTGCATGAAATTTAAAGGAAGATGCCTCAATTGAACGTTAACCGCTGAATTCATTTAATTAATATTTTTAATTATGTATCAGTTGAAATTGAAAAACATTTTTATTAATAAAAAAAAAAATTAGTTTTCAATTTTTATATAGAATATTGCAAAGAGAAAGAGCAAGAAAAAAAAAGGAAAAACTATATGACGATTTTCGTGGTGCTAGTATCTGATTTGGTTATTTATTATATTCACCCTCCTCTGTGCACTTTTTATAGTCAAATACTTTTATTATAATGCAAATTAAAAAAAATTTCAATGACGATTATACAAATTAAAACCATAATCAGATGTGAATTTTATAATGATTTTCGTTAAAAATTTTAGCCGAGGAAAGTCAATGAGGAAAGTAAAGGGGAACTTATGATACTTTTTCAAAGCTTAAGAAACTCGATCGAAGCTTTCCATGATAGCACTCCTATTTTACGTAGAATGCTAAGGGCGACAAAAGCCTTTACGTGAAAATTTATCTGCAGTGAGAGTGCTTTTTGAAAATCGCCACCAGACGCTTCTAATATATATATATATATATATAGGTAAAGCATCGTGAATCACATTGATATACTCGCAGGTGAAAAGAATCGTTCAAAACTCCTCTGAGAAAATAAAAAAGAGAGAGAGAGAGGGAGGGGAGGTTTCATAGAAAATAGTTGGTGTGATTTTGTTTGCATACATAGTGGCGCCCTCATCTAGGGTAAAATATATTGAGTGTTAGTTTAACACCAATTCTGGATTAAAATAACATTTTTTGGATAGGGTAACTGTGGGTATACCAATTGCTGCAGTTTTTATAAAGTTATTATTATTTATCATTTATGAGTATATGATTTGTTCAAAATGACAGCAAAAATTATTCTACATCTTACTTGATGAAATAGCCAAGAAAAATGTGCATTTCGTTAATTATTAATGTAATTATTTAAATTTAAAGTAGACTATGACTGAATTCCATGAAATTATGGAATATGGCAGCCATGAACACCTATCAGAAAACGTTTATATTTTCAACATTTTCAATAATATACACAATTTAGTGTTACTATTCAATAAAGTAGGCTTTATTGTTTTAAATTAATATTTAGTTACCCATTTATGATTTGTTTATAATTAATATTCCTTAAAACTGTATTACCAGCAATATTTTCATTGCTTGTGGGTATTCCTGCGATTTTTAAATACGTTGACTGCGCAACTCATCGCATAGACATAACCTAACTTCTTTGTTGACGTTACCGGCTACTTCATGGTTACCGGTCACTCAGATCATTGTGTCATGCACAGCCTGATTTTCTGCAGTTATACCCGCACAGGAATTAGTGTTTCGTTAGTTAATGCCACACAGCAATACCGACATCTCAAAAGCAATACCCTCATTTACAATTATTTTTTAATTGATATTTTTAAATTCGGGGAGTGCCCAATAAACCTAACTTTAATTTATTAGCAAAATTTAATAATAAAACTTTCATTTGTAATTAAAATAACGACATTTAGATTAAATATGAGCTCAGACAAGCTTTGCAAAGTTAACCTACACTGAAAATAAGCAGAATTACCCACAGTTACCCTATGCTTAAACTATGTCATTTAAAAAAATATATAAAGTTGAAAACGATACAGGAAGAAAGTTAAAAACCAAAAGTTGACAATTTCTATGACGGAAAGTAATAGTTTATAAACCATAAAATTCTAATAAGTTTCTATTGAAAGCATATCAACTGATCCATGTGTCAGCTTGATTATGAGTTTATCATATTCGTCGATCTCTCGTTTACGATCTTGATTTTATTCGATAGTGAGGAGGAATATTACAATTTATTTCGATAGGGAGAGTGCAATACGTCAGCTGACCCAAGAGCAATCGCACATCTCTCGGTCAAATGTCGCACGTATTTTCCTCTTTATGGTGCCTTTTACGGTCGTAAAAGACGCGCACTATGAGCGCTAAAACAGTTTCCAAGCACCGTCACATTACATCTTAGTATATACTAAATGCTGAATGGAAATTGTAGAATACACGACGAAATATTAGAATTTCGATTATAATTACCGTTCTAAATCTGCGCTTTCTAATACTCTTAACAAAATTGAAATTTAATTCTCATTTTTTGAGATTTTTCGCATTTAAAAAATTTAATTTTTATTAAAGAAAAATTAATCCTTCTAAGGTGGATTTTTATCTTTGGAAATTTTACTGTTTTCTTGAAATTAGAAGAAAACTTAAACAGAAATGAGTTTTGACTTAAAAAGTGACTAGTTTAATTAGTAGGTAAGATTTAAAGAAGTTGGAACTTAGAAATTAGAGGAAAATAAGAAAGCAATTTGCAGTGAAATTAATTTATGAGCCAAGTTAGAAGATTGGATAAAGTTTGGTAGAAATTGTCATCGCACGTTTTAGGGTGGATTTCCGGCAAGCAGAATGAGTGTCCTAACGGAACGAACCCCCTTGACTTACGCATTATTTACTTTCATCCCTAAATTTAAGCTCTGAAGATCTATAAGGCGACCTTCGTATGTAGCTATAGCATCGTTCGAGGGTGGTCAGGTGCTCTCGCGGCATTTAATCCCTTATCCCTTTAAATGTTGTGTATTATCCTCGTAAAAACTAATACTCGTTCTCGCCTAAAGCCTGCTAACCGGACACTCAATTCAGAAAGAGAAGAAAACAAAAATACCCCAAGCATTTGAATAAATAGAGGCAAGAACCAGCGAATGCCATGCGTGAGAATTTAAATGTTCTTTAAACTTCCAGTTTACGGTTTTTAAAAAATTTTCTAAAATATTTGCAATAAACGAATTCCTGAATTTGCATTTCCTTGATGTAAATGACAGTTTCTTGAAATAATTTTAAGTAAAGAATTTCAGAGACGCTGATGGAACTTGATATTTATGGAGTTTGCAAAGTATCTATGTGAATTGGAATGTTGGAAAATAGAAGATGCAGGATGAGAGAAGTTCGCGAGAACGTGAGAGGCCATACATCAACCTGGCGACGAAACAGCCAACCCCCGGCAAGCGTTGCATTTGCATCGGTTAAGCAAGAACCTCAGCCGATCAACTGAACCCCTTCCACCCTCTGGCATACAACCTGGGCGTTCAGGGACACTCTGTCATCCCCCAAGAGTCAAGCTCTGATTTACATTTTCTTTTCTGCGCTCGACTCGATAACAGGAAGCAACTCCACCTCGATTCCGGTTCTATAAGTTTCAGCGATTCAATTTTTTGATACTCTAGAGATGGGAAACCGATTTCAACTACGTAAGTGATTCATCATCGACAAAGATTATCTTTACATAGTTCTAGCTAAAAAATAGTAAACGGAAATTATATCATCGAATCAATTAAGAATTTCGAACTACCAAGCCCCACCAACTTTTTAACATTTAGCCTCACCGTGTTTTATTATTTTTAAAATAATTTAATTTCATCTAAATTATCTAAAATTGAGGGTCCCAATTTCATAACTCGTTCGACGCACTGGCTCTCCCACTGCTATCCGACTACCATCAGAGCGTGCGTCCGAGCGTCAAACGAGTTATAGACTTGGGACGCTCAATTAATCTTTTATTATCTTATCTATTACTTTTTTTCTTCAATTTTCAACGGTGGAGCAAAACTCTCCACGTTTTTTGAAAAGACATAAAAAAAGTTTTTTCGAAAAACAAGTGAAATTTCTATATCCGTTTAGAATTTTAATTAATTGATAATTAATAATTAATAATGAATTCTATATAATAGACTAGTAAAAAAATTGTATAATAGTTTTGATCGAAAAACAAAACCCGGTGCACTCTCCCCTACATTTGTTAGACTTTTGAAAATTAATTTTTCTGTTAAACAAAAAGCTACCATGAAAACAAAATCAATACGTTAATTTTTTTTTACTAAATCCAATGATTAAGGAAAACATTGAAAATTGGACTTTTCTTCAATGGGTTACCATTGATTGGTTAAGAATTTAATCACTGATTAATAAATAATCAAATTAATAAAACTGGCCCTTAGAGTCAACTCTAATCAATATCTGTAAATAAAAAATCGATACTTGGAATAAGAAAAGAACATCGTTTGCTGGTTCAAATATAGTTTATCGAAAAAAGAAGGTTTTCGTTAAATTCGATTCTAACTCAACAAGCGTGAGCGAGTGTATTGTTGTTCCACTATTTTGAGAACTTGTGATCTCGCACCAAGCAACAGCTGCGCTATCTATCACCAACAATGATTCAGTAATCGTGTAACGAAGAAGCGCGTGCTAACGTTTATAGTGTGTAAAATGTATGAAGAAAGGTCGGAGGAGGAGAGAAAGATTCTAGACAGAGAACCTCGACTGCAGTCGTCTGATCTTCAAAGTAGCGCCTTCAACCTTTATACATTCGTTCGACTGTTTTCTTAACCCGTTTTTGCCCCAATTGTAAACGGCCAAAAATATCCCTGTTTTCAGAGTGTTTGTATCAACAATAAAAACTGCAGGATTTACTTGAAAAAATCTGTCCAAATTTATAAACAAAAACATGAAATTTTCTTTTACGTGATGTTGTTCATCAAGAAAATATATTAATCACAAAAAAGGAAAAAATCTGTGTACATTATTTTGGGAAGAATTTTATTAATGGCGCAAAATCATAGAGAAAATCAAGCGAAACGAGCTGAAATTACCGACTACAGAGTTTACGTTTTTTAGAGAGGTAAAATATGGCAAGTCGGTGACGCATTAGGATATTCGTTACCAAGCCTACACTCGTAGCTACAGAGGCGAGAGTTATGTATAAACAAAGCTCGACCATTGCAGACGTCGAGAAGAATTTTCTCGTCGCTCGTACAAAGTGAAAACATTAACGGTCAAAGTGATATTACGGGTAAATACGTATAATAGTTGTTGAGAAAGGACACACTCATACATCAGTCTCGGAACTGGCAACATTTTCTTTTTTTCGCAGTCTAAGTCAAGAGTCTACATAACTTTTCATTTTTCATTATTTTTATAAATATTCGATATCAAAGCACTAAAATGTTAAATTTATTTGAGGTTTGTGACTAATTCTTTGATACTTTATGTTTATGAAATATGTACGAGAAGTTTCTTATTCCTTAGTTTATTAAAATCATTTTAAGACTTAATCTGTTCGGCTTCATAAACAAAGAAGCAATTTTGACAGCGGAATTCCGAGAAAGTTTTGCTACTCCTTCATCTTTCTTGATTGGTAGCCTGGATCACTTTCCGGAGAGCACGCTTCTTCCATCTATGATCGCACTTAGCATAACAATAAGAGTGAGGATGAGGGAGGAAGCCAGAGAAAAGGAAAAAGAGAGAAGCGCGTGCGGCGATGCGCGTTTTGACAAATCGCTTCGTCGTCCTTTCAAAGCTCTCCCTCCTTCTTTGATCCTTTGGCAGGACTCCACGTCTAATTCCCCGGAATGTTTTTGGATGGCGTCTCGCTGGGCACAGCTTGTCTCCCTCTAGCTTTTTTTTCTTCGCAAGTTAGTCTTTTTTAGTCTTCATCCTGTTTCGTTCTGCTTATCGAATTCCAATCTCGTTGAAAAAGGACAATTTCATTTTTAAAAATTCCAAATATTTCTTTTCTCTGAATAAAAAAAAGTTCAGCAGGAGTAATTGACTAATCTCTGAAGTTATCTCATTCTATGGAAGAGAAAGAATAGGGAAAATGGAAAGGGACTTGTCGTCTCCCCTATTTTCATTTCCCGCAGCAATAGTTCATTAAAAAGGTGTTTCAGAGGCAATTCCATGAGCTATTAGGTGGCCTCTATCACCCCCCTAGGGGTCATTTCAACCCCCAGCTCCCAGAAGCCTCCCACAGCTTGCGGGACTCTACAGCATCCAGCACAAACATTACGACAGTTACCGAATCACCCGAACATTCTTTGAAAACAGTAAAGGCAATTCTCGTAATTTTATACTTTCCTCCTACTTTAAAAAGTCGAAACTGAGACTAAATCTCTGTTTAAATATCCATTCTTTCATATATCGTTTGTACTTTTTACAAATGCATTTAATCAACATTGTTATTTAATCCATGTTCTAATATTGTAAAGATTTAATCGCGGTAATCCTGATAAATTACCAGAATAATTTTTTTTGCGCAACAAATCTTTATTTTGATTTAAGGGAATTAAAGTTCATCTTTTTTGCACACGAATAAAAGGAATAGACAAAAATTTGTTTTACGTTTCAAGAAAGCTTTAGAGATTTGGGGATCAATTATATTTATTCGGATCTTTCGTCCGAAAACATCTAGGAACCAGAATCAAGTCGGACCGAAAGATTGTGACGAAAGAATGAGAAGGGAGACAAAAAAAAATGAAAGAAGATAATACGCGAAGGGGGATATTCGTCCGAGCGGAAATACAGAACCTAGAAGGTTGTGACGTAGTCTAAGTTGATAAGGGCTTTTTCTAAGAACTGAGGGTGGATTGGTCGAAGGGTGGAACAAAGCCATTTATCAAACGCGAGGGGGAGCAGGTGGCAAAATCCGCGACTGAGAAACGATGAACCTGCAGAGACTATATACGGGAGGGTTCTTTTAGAAAAAAAAGCGTGGATCGCCACTTGTAAAACGTCAGATCCTGCTGGACGAGACGAGCGTGAAAAACTAATTGGCTAAGTCAAAGAGACGTTGTAAAAAATAAAGCAAGAGTTAACACTCCACTTAATATTACACGAAGAATACTCGCTGTGAATAAAAATGAGAAAAAGGTGGTAAAAAACAATATTTATGAAAGAATGTTTGGAACGAGGATGTAGCGAAATTTTTCGAAGAATGAAGATGCTTTAAGAATGTAAAGACTCAATTTTAAAGGATAGAGAGTAATTATACGGTAGCCGACCTCCAATGAGTACTGGGAGATTCACTCCGTCTTCCTAAAGTCTAAACTATAAACTCGCCGACCAGCTACTGGGCTTCCATTTATAATATGCCCTATCCCTCATAACGTAATAATGGCATTTGTGCACGAACTGAACGAGCTGCTATAACGCCGACGTGCTTCAAGCAATTAGCCCAATGTTACGAATATTGTAAAGTTTCACTGAGATCGCTAAAATCGTTATTAGTTCAGGTTGATGACCCTTCTCGATCACAAATTTATCCAGGTCTTTCTTGACGAAATTTTAAAACTTTATTCATTCTTTATTAATGTGACGTCTTGAATTTTCCATTATGTTGGTGAATTTCAAATCAACTTGGTCTTATTTTATGTATATCCTAGTCTGAAGTTATTCCTACATAATGATTCTCTGAATTTACACCAGTAAAATTTCACCATTTCCTGTAAGTGTATAATATACGCTTTTTACTCAGTGAATTATTTGACTAGGATTTAGAGAGTAGTTCTGATGAATTGAATTATTTAAAGTTGGAAAACCGATACATATTATCATAGATTTTAATTCTCAAACACCATCTAAATTGCCTTATTAGAATGTTACTGTCAATGAGGGCAACTACCCCCGAAGGAATCAAACTCAGTAACCTGACCCATTAAGGTACGTGTGTTTGTGTGTGTTCTCGTCCAAGTTCCTGGTCAGCTGTAAGGGTTTGGATTATAGTTGTAACCCACAATGTTTACGAGCCCGCAAAGGCCGATTACTGTTCCCCTGTTACGCCCATCCCTTAGAAGCTTTACTGTGAGAAGAGACAGCTGTAAAAGATCCTCTACCCTTTTCTCAGCTCTAGCGCACTTTTAAAAAGAGATCTCAAGAAAGTAAATTTCGTAAATGAAAAGCAACTTGAAATGTGTGAGAACTCATTTTAGCTGCAGGATTATTTAAAAGGAAACTGAAAAGATGGTTTAAATTTGAAATAAAGTTAGTAACACATTTTTTGTATTCTCTCTGCGACCTTTTCAAATTTAACCCTGTCCTTGTCTGCTTTTCTCAAACCCCTAAAACTTTTTTCCGACCCGATTTCATTTCTTTCACAAGCGCCGCGTCATCATTTTTCATAGACCCTACTCACCCCAACCCCTTCTCAGAATAACACAGAGGAAGAAGGTTTTCGCGATACGAGCCACCCTCCGCTCTTGGCAACTGTATCCTCATTCCATCAAGGAAAAGATAGGTTTAATTCTTAAAGAAAATGAAAAGATTTCATTTGAAAAATTGACTTTCATTTTCAAAATTGTATATGTTTCTTTGAATTAGAAATTTTTTCAACTCACTGATCTGCTGATTTGATTGGATGCATTTACTCACCTGAAACAAAGAAAAGTTTGATTAATGCCTTTATTTTCAACAAGAGACAATTTTAACATAAATGTTTGAAAACATTAGCCTAGTTTGTTGATAAATTTAATAATACTTTGAGATCGTAAACAGCGAGGTTGACGCAAACCCGTTAAAGATGAAAATTAATCGTGCGTAGTCCGAGAATAAGCACGTGAATTATCGTGGCAAACTTGATAAATCCATATTTCGGACGTTAATAATAATAAGTTGTTTAGGCACAAATACACTCTGGTCAACGTGAGTGACGATGACGAGAAGGAGAACACAGACAGAATTAAGTGGGGACAGAAACGACCACGTGGACAATGTGATTTAGAATATTCGGTGGCGGATGTCAGCTATTGCTCGCTGTTGCTCGCCCACTGCGATGTCATTATGTCATCATCATTCTCCTTCGCGCCGACCTACGTTGACGGGAGGCGTGCGCCGAGACATCGCTCACCCGGGGTCCAAGCAACGACCTTCGCGAAGGGCCCCGAGCATTGCTTACGGCTCACGTCTACCGCCTAAACAATATTTATCATGCCCCTGAATTGGAGGTTCCGCCGCATCTTATGACTTAACTCTCTTCATCCTTCTAATCTGTCAAATTGATAATTATCAGTTTCGACTTTGAATTAATATTCCATTGCCAGTATAATTGTGTTCTTTGAGGGTTTCTTGTTGAGAAAAATATATTCAACTTTTTCTAAAATAATGAAAATTCTTTTCGATTCTTTCAATTGTGAAATTAATCAAACTTTCAGGGGAGGGACGTTTTTTTCCTTGGATGAAGCATTTGCCAGAACGCAAACGAAATCGCAATACGAGTTTCTCGAATAATCGTTTGCAGCAGAGAAACTTTGGTCGGCTCATTTTAGCGATTCCAATTTCCCTCAGCTTCCACTCCCTTGGCCTCACCATCTTCAGCGTCAAGAGCGACCGAACTCTCCGAGGAAATCATTGAATATGCAACTTAAGGAAATCCTCTGATATTGTGTTTTATTATAAACGGCGCCATCGCTAGTGCGCTCACTACTCTTCCCTCCCTCGATAGAAACAAGGAATGACTTCGCACGTGAATATTTTGAGATTCGGGAATACGTGCTTTCCCATGGGAAAGCACGTAAGGTTTCTCAGTTCCGAATGTATCGCAGAGAAAATGCTTATGATTCTATACAAGACGTTTGCCAATGTTCATAACCTCAAGGATCTTCTTTTTGCGGATTTTCAGACATGGATATAAATCTCTTCTATAAAAGAAAATATAAGCAGCTTATATGTGATACTGTTTAAGTCAAAATTTGAATTCATTTACCAAACATGACATCTTAATAAGATTAAACTATAATTATATACTACTAAAGATTTTCCAAGTCTAAAATCTAAAAAACATCTGCAAATATTTCGAAATTGTTTTCCACTTATGGGGATAGTTGTAACGAGAAAGTTCTTAGAACATCGTGAAGCAAGGATTCTGTATGAATTTAAAACCGACGATAAATAACTCAAACTTTAACACCGTTTTAATTCCTTAATTCCAGAAAGTAAAAGAATAAAAAAGCAAGTTTTTTATTCCATCTAGAACGAAACGCGCAAGTCCCGTATAGGTTTATCCTATCGCGGAAATATACGGTTATCCTCTTAAGTTAGACACTACCGAGACGGAAGCCATCGCATCCTTGTAATATAGTGTTCAATAAAAACTTAGTTACTGCTATGTCTTTCTTTCCTTATATCTTGTTCTGTAACCTTTTATGTGGATGATCTTCTTGAAAGCGCACATTACAACCTATGTCTTCCGAAATCATCTCTTTTATTGCAAAAAATTTTCGAGGTGTAAATTATAATGTTATAATAACAATAAATTATGTGACTAATAAATTTTTACATTTATGGCTTAATATGTTTCTATTACGTATTTAAAGATCAATGACAAAGTCTGGTGTGTATGTGAGAAAGGGATGTTATTAAAGAAAAAAGGATCCGTGTCGTAAACCTAAACAACGAACGACGACGCCGGTTTTCAACAATTTCCCAGAGCTGTCGTTATCGGATGTGTGGTCAACAGCTACGTGATCCGGTTTAAGGTTGTACGGGGAATGCGTCTGGAGACAATAACGACTCTACGGGTCATCAAATGAGTTTCTGAATGGAACTGGAGAGACTTGAGGATCGTCGTAATCGTATAGGACCTCTTGCCTTCCTTCTTCGTTTTCCACTCTAAAGCATATATGTAGATAGATATACAGGTCTCTTTTTCCTTCCTTTGCGAAATGCATACAGCCACCGAACGACAGGATTCACTGCTTCATTTATGATATCTAAAACACCTAAATACAACATTCGAGCTGCGCTGTAAACTTAAATAAAAATCCCAACTATTATTCAACAAGAAGAACACGCGATTTAATAACGAAACAAAGACTTTTAAAAATAATGAAAGGGAACCTTAACGATATATCCTACGAACTGCTTGGATAAAGCTCAACTATTTCCCATTCATATGCGGAATATGAAGTCCGCGCTCGAAACTTTGTGAGATAATATTGCAGGTTGGAAAGAATTAGACTCCTCATCCTTAGAGAGAAAATTAAAAGTTAAACGAAAGAAACTACAACGGAAGGAGCTTAAAAAGTTTTCTCTTCCTGAATGAAGAAGAATGGAGCAATATAATTAAAATGGAAAAAATAAATAAATAAATAATAGAAACAGAATGTTAGTATTTTATTTTTACTCAAAATGAAAAGAATAATTCATGAATGATATTTTAATTTCTTTTGAATCGGTTAGGGCAAAATTATTATTTCACAGATCAGCGAGTCGTTCCATTTAGTTGTCCGACGCTCAAGGGTCTGTTTCATTCAGAGTTCCCTATGGTTTAATCAATCCACCCACCAAGGCATATGCTCACTTGAATCGCGAAAAAAGCGCCGGCCTGGTAAGTGTGTGTTTTCGTCCACTAAAAGAACAAGGCGAAAACAACAACATCTACCACAAAGAGGGTGGAATTGTTTGATGCTTGATTGTCGCACAGCTTCGGGGGTCGTCCGATTGAGCTACCGCGAAACATCTGGCGACCTCCCGCAGGGCTCCCAAACGACAATCATCCTACAATTGCGAGGTAATACCTCGAAAGATATCTTCATCGTGAAAAAAACACCAGATGATCCAGATGAGAAAATGGAGCATTTCCAATCGACAAGTATAAGAACAGAGGGTTGAAAACAAGAATCTTTTAGTCTTCAGAAAGATATTTTTTGCCCTCGAAATGAGAGCTTCTGTCTCGCGTTCAAAGATAAATTATTAAGCAAAACAAGTCTCATTTTATTTTTAATAAATATGTGAGTTTTCAATTCTTCTAATTGTTAATAATTCCGAATCTGGTTTTATTCGATTTTTATACAGCTACATTATCAAATTTGGAATGAAATAGAAAAAAGATCTTTCGAAATTAAAAATCATAAAAAAGAAACGCAACCATTCGACCCAAAGAATGAAAAGGAGTGCGGCAATGATAAAAGCGTTCTCCTTGTTCAAACCATCTCAGCTGTAAAACACGACTACTTGCTTCCTTACCTTCACCTTCAATAACACGACATTTAAGATCATCGCTTCTTAGGTCTTTGTCGGAAGTCAACAAGAAAAAAACTTTTATCTTACTTCTCGATATTCTCGCATCAAACTCATATAATAGCAGAGTGTAATTAAATCACATTTTAAAATTTGTGTTTATTATTAAGAATTAAATTCCTAATAAAAATGATACATTACAAACTTAAAATTGTCTGTAAGTTACGGATGATGATCACACATATTTCATAGCGATAGTAATCACTATAATTTATTATAAACTTCCACTTAGAAGTATCTTGTAACACACTTTGAGCATCTAATACGGCTTCCTGTTGGATCAAGTGTCATAAAACAAACGTTTCTTTTAAATAATGATAATTATAAATAGTATTTTTTATTTTTAAATTATTTAATTCATTATATTTAAAAGAAACACACTTATTATCTTTAACAAAAATTTAAATCTATGAAAAATTGTAATTAGAATGGAACATTAATTAATTAATTAAAATAATTGTTGAAAATGAGCATATGAGAATATTAATCCGAAAAATTATATTTAGAAGTGAGTTCTTGTAAGACATGATGTCATTTGTAAAAGTACAAGAAACACAATCGACTCGAATGGGAAAATTGCTTTGAGATGTGTAGTAATTTGCAATCTAATTGAAGAAATTATTATCTTCATTAATAAGACCATCACTACAACAATAACCACAGAATAAGGTATATTTACATCCTCATCATTTAATACTAAATCCTTATCTAATCTTAAATCTAAGATCCACTCATTAGTCCAAAGCTTTACAACTTTTGACATGTGATCATGACTCGGACAAAACCAATCGTCGGATTCGTAACTTGAGATCCTGTTTGCGTGTTCTAGGAACCCTTGACCGATTCCGGGACCCTTGACCGCTTTCCCCACACTTTTGACTCTCTCTCTCTCTCTCTCTCTTTCTCTCTCCTAGCAATAATGCGATAATCCTCTCTTGCAAAACAAACGTAACGAGGGTTAGAATGGGCGAACCCTTTCGTTCAAGGGCTGGACCAAATCCCGAACGATCGATCACGATTGCCAACCTTATATACACATGCATCCAAAAGCTCACACTTAGAACAGAAGAGTTAGGGTTAGACACCCTTCTCGTCAACTCGATTGTTATTCTTTGGGCGAAAACTATTTACAAAGTCGGAGCTAATGGCATCAAGAGATTTCGTCTCCATATGCCTTCACTTCTCTCTGTATCTTGACACTCTTCGCATTAGCGTACTGTTTCTAAATTCGATTCAATTCAAATGCAGGGGCGTAGAGAATAAAAATTTCAAATCTCACATGATATAGTTAAAATTTGTACATTTGGAAAATAGTGAGAAAAATAGATTTACCAAGTAAAATCCTAGTAATAAATGGAGAAAATATAAAAAAAATTGAAGACACTGTGTGCTAAGAATTCTTCATGAATAAAATTGTTTCATTGACTCCGCAACAAAATTGCCATTAATCCGTAACACATGGTAATAGGACAAGTCGCAAGTCTTACAATACGCAGACGGTAATCAGCCGTTGCTCAATCTCGGCCAACATCCGTTCTAGAGATGCAAAGATTTTAGCAATCACGTATCGCTTTCATTGTTTTTCGTCTCTTTTGAACCGCCTACGCCAATGACAATTTCGATCCACAACGAGCGCATAGTGAGTCGACCCCGATCTAACCGGGCAAGCAGACGCACGTGTGTGTCAAGTCTAATGTAATAAGAGTTTTGTTCGAGTGGGTCGACAAACGTATGCATATTAACCCGGTCAATCTCGTAATGCTACCGATCCTCTTCATTTGAAGCGTAGGTGCAATCCGTTGACGCACTTAATGTCTTTCGCATATTGTACGTGTAAATCAATCTTTTACTTTGTATCCTACAATAAGAGATAAATATTTAAATGTCAACATTTCTTTTCTTTTCCCTTCATCCCAAGGAATGAATTTTAAACAAATAATTTCCAAATATTGATCCAATATTCGGCTAGTCTGACATATAGCAATTCGTTCATTAAGCTTCCTGTAAATATTTAACGGAGTGGAAGAACCGATTGAGAATCGTAGTATAAGACGCGAAGTGGAACAACCTTGATCCTCGTCCACAACCCTTTCCACAATGTTCTCGCACCCTTTCTGAAATCTACTGCCTCGTCCCATTACAAGTGTTCACCAATCCTACGCTGCTTCTTATAAGCCTCGACTCACAAACATGTACACAAGCAGCACAAATGGAAAACGGATTGATTAATCGCAGTAATTACCGATCAGCCCCCGCTAATTAGATATCCGACTCCTACGGCCCGCCCCAGAGGGTTTTCGCTAGCTGTGGGACTGGCGCACAACACTCAAGTTTGGTATATAGGGGTAGTTTTATCCGGAGGAGAGAAAGACGAAGGTGCCGCTTGAATTGGCCAAATGAGATTATTTGATAGAACCACCCAATAACGCTTCAAATGTCTGGCACGTGTGTTTATTTCCAAAAATCTAATTTAGAAACTATGGAGGAAAGATTATATAAGATATAAATAAAGAATAGCGCTGGCATTTTTTTAATTAAAAGTCTAACGAGTTATTGTTCAGAAATAGAAACTTTTCTAATCTGAATGCTTTAGACAGAATTTTTAGAAATTTTTTTAATTTTTTTTTATTTCTCGAATTTATGAAAAGTAGATATAAGACTTTTTAATTACAATCATGGACTTTTGCTTTGTACGAATCATTTCGAATTCTCTCATCATAATGCAAATGCCCGAAGCTTTATAATTATTAAGACGAGCTTGTCTGTCGATCTAGGGTAACAAGTAGCCTCTCACCTCATTACGTCTTCATGGACGATCATGGCGACTGGCAAAGATAATACTTAGCGTTTCCAGATGTACGAAGGAAGATACTTTTGTCACTACAAATTTTGGTGTGTCTTTGGAGTGTTTGATAAATGAAGGCAACTTCAATATTAAAAGAGATTATTGCAAATGTATCTTTGATATCTTACTTAAAATTAATAATTATAGAGGAATGCATCTTGATTATCAACAAATATCGCATTCTCTGACCAAAATGTTTGCCATTTAAATAATAAAAAAAATTAAATAGTAGAAGAAGTATATATATATATATATATATATATATATTATATAATGTTTTTGTATTCGTGTGTTGTAGATGGTCATTTAAATTCATGACTGCGGAACTATGATCCTTTATTGCAAATCAAATTTTAAATTACAATTTTAATATTACGACAAATAGGTAGATGTATGAAGCGAAAACTAATAATTTACACAAGTGAGTTTATATTGAATCAAATTTAAAGTTTATCAGCTCGAAATGGTGAATAACTCGGCTCAATTCATTGACTTTGACGGAGAAAGCTTGGGACTAACGGCATTCTCAGATGGGAATATTAACATCCGGTTGACGGAAATTTACGATCGCATGGACGCGCGTGCGCGCTGCCGCGGACGATTTTGCAAAACGGAACGTTACAGTCTCGTTAACAAGTCGGTTATACTTGCTCTTCTCAACGCAGAAGGGTGACTACCAACTTGTTCGTGGTTTTACAACGATCTAAATTACCTCTGGGACATACGGTTACGATGTTAACGATCCTCGCGGTCGCGTTACGCCGAACCTTCACGAACATTAAATAAATAAAACGTTGCAGAAGAAGATGGGCTACGATCAGCCCTCAGGCGGAAGACGAAAATGAAAAAAAATAACGACCATATTAGTCGTTATTTTAAATATACTCGCTCATCAAACACATTCTTCGACAAATTCCTTTGGAAACAAACTAGCAATTATTTTATAACTATTTCAACCATCAGCTTTATGTTATGTTTTGACATTTAGCATTGCTTTAATTTGAAAGGCAACAAAAATATGCTTAGATATTACTGTAAAAGTTATTAAAAATTATTATTTAATTATTGCTTCCTTATAGAGCATTGTAATACCCCCTCGAGTTAACTATTTTTTTGCATTTAAAAGTTTTTTAAAAATCGTTTTTTGCTCACAGCTTAAAAAAAATTTATAGGACACCTATGAATATATTTTTATTTAATTTTGTAGAGATTTTTAAGACGCGTCTTTTTGGCTATTAGTGAACATTTTACACGACTAAATATTAAGAAGTCTTTAACGTTTCAATTATTAAAAAATCTTAATCTCTATATGAGGAAGCAAAGTATTTATGAAATGTGCACAAAGCAAATGTAGGAGAGAGAGAGAGAGAGAGAGAGAGAGAGAGAGAGAGAGAGAGAGAGAGAGAGAGAGAGAGAGAGAGAGAGAGAGAGAGAGAGAGAGAGAGTGCTCAATATTAAAAAATGTTGCAAAACACTCATAATAAAAAAATTTTAAATCAAGTTTCAATTCAAAAATGGCTAGTAATTTTTTTCAAGTTTACAGTACAGCTTTTCAAATGTTCTAACTTGGTCATAACCTAAAAACAACGTATAAGTAGTGTTGCCAATATCCACGTATCATAAAGTTAAACTTTTGCTTGTCTCCTTGTTGAGCACAAGAAATTACTTAAATAAAATTTGTTAATGAAATTTTAAAAAAATTTGAAATTATCGGTTATTGTTGTTGAGAACCTATGTAAACGAAGTTTAGTAATAGTAAGTAAACTTTTTTTAAAACTGCAAAAAGTTTTTCTGATATGTCAAAAACTGTATTTTTTCAATTTTCTTTGTAAATAATGAATCAATGTGGCTAAAATTTTTGGAAATAGTATGTTTACATAAACATGTCCTGTGGACATTCGTAATAAACCGTAAACCGAATAAATAAATTTCAACTAACAATTTTATACTTCTTGGTATAAATTGGTTTCTGAAATCTTAAAATACATTTGCGTTAAAAACTTTATCTTTTTCTTAATTCAAGTCAAACGTGTGTGTGTAAAGTAAAGTCAACTTTCGGAGTTCAGAGTACGATTGTATCGTAAAGTGTACATAAAATTTGAGAAAATTATGTTCTGCACAAAGAGATGAATAAATAGCTCATCACCTTGCAATATGTATTGCAAGACAAATAGAGTAGAAAAGTGAAAGAGACAGATATAAAAAGGAGAAAAAAAGTTTCTGTGACTCTGACATTCGCAGAAATAAACTACCTAAGTGCCAAGTACCTTGGACTATGTGTCGGAGTAGGGAGGTCGATAAATAACGCCTGGTTTATTAGCGAAGTATATATTCACAGAGGAAGCTGGGGCAGAGGAAGAGAGAAAGTGGTTAAATTAGCAAGAATATTAGTACACATTTACGCCACAACTGCATCGCCACTCTTTATCTGGAAAGTGGGATAGTTGATAGTTGACATTCACAGTCAAAATGGCGTGCATTCCTCTCCTCGAATTATAACCAACTATTTTTTTTGAAAAATGTTATCATTCTTTTGATATTGGTTTTCTTGTCATCTCAAAAATGTTCTTTTATCAAAATAGTCTGAGAAATTCAACGACGGAGGAAAGTACAGGAGTAAAGGGAATAGGATTCGTAAGAGGATTTAAGATCTAGAATAAAAAAGGTAAATTGGCTTTGGACAGTTGTCGGGTTTATAAAGAGATTGAATTGACCAAAGTCGTCGATTCCGCATTCTTGGGATTTGATAGTCACCCCAGCCAATCTAAAAGCAGATTGCGCTCAATAAATTCGCATCGTTGCTTGTCAACAATTTTCCGCAATGATGCAGGGCATTACAGTACACGGATAACAAGCTGGCACTGGTTCTAACTACTGTCACGTCTGATATATGTGACGGAAAATTGTGGGCAAAGGGTATGCGGTGGCCAAGTCCTAGGAAGGCGTATAGGGAATTGCGATCCCTCTCCTGCTAAAGAGGGAAGGAGTGGAGAGGGGGAGTTTATGCAGCACTCAGAGAAAGCGTCTATTTTATTTGCGAATTATTTCATTTGTCCTACAGTATTCTAATTGGAACGGCTATTCCTAAGCCGCGCACGACGTGTGCGCCATCTAATTGCATTACGGAAACATGAGTTTCCTCAGTACAGGACGAGATATTTCAACCTAGGAGTCGCCTCCTGGAAATTGTTAGCATTAATGCTAAACTGTGCTGCAAGTGTATGTCACCTTTACTCAGGACACCTTCAACGTGAGAAAAAAAATCTTCAGCATTAAAAAATTTCCATATTGAAACGACTAAAAATTTGTAAATTAAAATTGTCGATAGAAAAATCGAATTTAGCGGTGACAAATTAATTGTGTTCTCTACAACCATATAAATTAAAAGAAACATATGGATCTGATGATCTATCCACATGTTAATTAACGCTTCTCTGTGGGCGTCCAAGAATCCGCTACAGCAGCTAGCATTTTGGAATGGAAACCAAACTCGACGTGTTTTCGGATATCTAGGACTCCTTAAACTTGATTTGTGCTCAATTATACGACACGTCCGCGATACCTCTTGCCACCCCTCCTTTTCTTGGTCAATCTCTTATAATAAACTCAGCAAAGAAGAAGAAGAGGAGGAGAAAGAAGTAGACGACTAGCTTCGTCGCGACGATTTTATTTATACACCGAATAACCACCCGCGTTTCGTTAAACGTCCAAAAACGAGAGAACATGAGAGGAGACAGGGTGGTGAGACGCATTTAGAGAAGGGGGTTGAGGTATTTGGCAATTTATTTCGCATTTTATAACCAGGCGAATATAGCGTCCGTTGATTCACGACCAAGTACTAACCCGGATTATTTCGATCTCACTTTCTAAAGTTAGCGCAAAGGATTAAACTCCACTTCGGGATCTTGGTTTCGTCTCGCTGGGAATTTTAGGGGTACGCGGTGGAGGATAGTACAATTTTAACGGTAAACAAGAGGAGGCATCGCTGCGGTAATTCGGATGTTGGAGCAGGTGTTTCGAGGAAACATCTATCAAGATGGTACGATACCGAAGTCCGCGTCGGATCAACGTAAAAGCGAAGAATAGAGAGGGTCGAAAGTAAGAGAGGATCAACCCTATTCCTTCACGAGACGCTTTCTACGAGTCTTAACCCTACCACGATCAAACCAAACCTCGAAGAATTATTGTCCACCCTTACATGTGAAGCAGATAAGTGTATGTGGGATTTCTGATCATCCTGAAAGAATAATTATTTCTGGATATGCTTTTCAACATATATAGACTATATGTTATATTCCTCATATGCATAACGATTAAAAAAGTAAAGCCGTTATACTTAAAAAAGCGTGCCGAATTTCTAACTACATATATATTGGCCTGGGTAGCCGCCTATATCTCTCTGCGTGAACTCGCCTTCTGGGCAATTTGTCAGCAAATGTGATTTATAATTCGTGAAAAAGGCATTTATCTTGAAATTATAATTCCAATGAATTATGCAGTTAGAAAAGAGAAAATTATATGGAACTCGTCAAAACGCAAACGATGTGAACTGGCGGGAATAAAATACAATCCATAGAGAGCAAGAAGAACCATGATCGTTTTTCGCTTCATAAAACCTTGGCGAACTATATCTCAAGAGTTCGAGCGTACGAGCGGAGAAAACCGACGGATGTCTGTCGACTTCAGCCGTCGGCCCAGATACGAAAATCGTAAAACTGCTACATAATAGCGACTTAAGAGTAGGTGTATAAGCGTATATAGGCAAAGAGGCACTTATCTTTTAGAGATTAAAGGCGTGTAAAATGCAAACGTAAGGTGCTTAAGATGCGCACTTAATCCTGATTCATGTACTTAAAGGCCAACATTGCGTTCACAAAAATTTATCAAATCACAACCATTGTTATTATTTTATTACTATACACTAACGAAAACGAGGGAAATAAATAATCCCACGAATCATATCTATTTAGGCTAATTGACTACAAAGCGACCATTTCTCGTTGAAAGACAATTCCCGATAAGCAACTGAGAAAATCAATTTACATATTCTTTTCTCTCCATTCACGACAATAAATCTTGAAACTTTTTTTGCTAAAATACGCTCCAGGGCAATCAAGTGATTTCGCGTGTGCCATAAATGTATCAGAAATTATTGCACGTCGATCTTTATCTGCGAAAGAATCTCGATCGATCCTGATCGAATATCAAAAGTATACACAAAACCGATTACTGAGTACTCACCAGTTGTTAACTTGAAGGATCGTCAGTCCCGTATCTTGCGCCAGCTGCTTTTTCTGGTCTTCCGAGGGATAGGGATGCTGTAACAGAAGAAAATACACCAATCAATTACAATTCTTAAGCTTAGGTTTATTTGGCAATTAAATACGTGCCTTTTGAAAAGTTTTTTAACCAAATTCACAAACATTAAGAACATAAGTGACAATTAAATTAAATACAAAATTGATAAACATTCTGCGCATCGCAGTTTTGAAACTATATTTTGATGAAAATTCAGGATTTCAGTATTCAGAACGTGGTATAAATGTGAAATGCGTGTTAGGTTAGGTTGAATGAGGAGAGAGAGAGAGAGGGGGGGGAGAGAGTAAGCAATGCTTGCCGCATTACAAGCTCTCTGTACCCGGGACACACCTGCGAAATATTATTTATTGCCAGGAAAAAAGAGGTTGGCAAAAAAGTAAACATACACAAGGCAAATAGCGGACGTTTGCTCCAATGCATTTTATCGTCTATAAAATTACAAAAAGTATTCTGTTTTAATGAAACTTCTTATATCGCTGAAAGTATAAAAATAAGAGTTGAAAAAATTGGAAAAAGCATTTTGCATACAAACATATATTTTGAATAGTTTTTCTCTTTTTTTGCAAGAAATTTGAAAGCCAAATGAAAAATTTAGCATGACAGGTACAATAGTATTGGGAGAGGTATGAACTCCACAACAAAGAACGAATATTAGTTGTGTTAGTACCGCGCAGCCGAACCACATCATATTTTTGCATAATTAGCACGTGGCGTTGGTAGGATTATGTTCCCGTAGACTTTTTGCAACGCCTGTGGTATTTTTGGAAACCACGTTAACAGCCGCAACCATTCCTCCCCTTGTCGGTATATCATGTTTCTTGGAGGTGAGCCACCGCCAGTTCTCCTGTCCACACAGCTACCGGCTTCCACCGATACAACCAGCGAATTTTTGACGAACAAGATTCGAGTGCATTAATTAAATGATTTTTTTTTTCATTGTCAGTGCTCTCTAAATCAGAAGATTGATTTTCGAAATTGAAAAAACAAATGAAAGCAATAAGATGTATAAACTCAACGTCTAACCATACTATTTCTTCGCACCTTCTTCTACTGTTGACTCTTGACTTCAATTTGAAAACATTTAAATGCAGGGAAACAATTAAGCTAGTGAATGATTCTTTTTACTGATCCCAGTGACGTTTTCAGGATCGATGCCCAACCGTAACGAGGAAGCAGTAAATTGAGTGCAGCAGGTGCGTGAAACAACGCCCCAGGAACACGGTTGCATTAGCAAGGTTGAAACTGTAAGGCGGTGAATTAGAGGACGGAGAATATTGAACATCTCTTTCTTCCTTTAATGCATTCTCCAACTCTATCTCTCTTGAATGCCAGCCGTTGGGATATGCATAAAACAATCAAGATAATTGTCGAAGCTTCGTGGGGACTGCCTCCGCTCGTGCCACCCTTGCCAGTTGCATTCGTTGTTGAGAAAGGGAGATGAACTAAAAGGAAAGAGAGAAAGCATGAGCTATCCAATTACATTGAAAACAATAGTCTTAAGTGCTGCCGGCGGCCCGTTTTGGTCTACCCTTGCTTCTCAACCCCAATGCTTTTCCAGAAGGGATCTCGACAGTGTCCCTCCTTTCCCACCCCTCCTCTCACAATATCAAGGTGAAATATCAGACGCATGAAACAACTAGTGGGCCCTTCGATTGCTATTTGATATATTGGTGTGTATTAAAATAAAGTTCTCTTTTCTAAAAACGTGACGGCATACGCTGAGAAACGAGAAATTAACCCATTTGGAGAAAAAAAGGCTATGGCAAACAAACGATAAAATGAAAATGAGCGGTAAAGAGACTGCATAAGAACCATTCGGACCTCTCGTAGCTAAAGGAGGGGGTTAAAACGATCCGAGCGGAAGCGAAGCTAAGTGTGTAAATGAGTCCATAGTTTAGTCCGATTGCCTCGAAACGATCCCTTCGTGGTACCATGTCTTTCTACCTCCTACCGGAATCCGCCTTGCTCTGAAAGCAATGGATCGACGTTAATTGGATTCATTCACCCAAGACTCTTTGACGATTGCCAACGACCCATTTTAACGCAATCTTACATTTTCATCTACTAAATACTTTTTCCACTTTTTAATTATCTGAACAAGACAAACTTTCTTATTATAATGGTCTTGGTCGTAGGTACTTTCATCCCCAATGTCTGTCACTTTAGAAATTGACTCAGATTGGTCAGATATCGAGAACGATCTGCCAACTTTCATCGACAGACATAGACACGTTATTATCGACCTCGGGCGACAATTTGCTCCGCTCGTTGCTGCGTCAGGTCGTCGATGTCAATGGGCGTGGTGGTTCGTGGCAGACATAGTCCTAGCAGAGAACTACGTCCATGGACTACGAAAGCAGAGTCCCCGGTGCCGAATGACACGTCGATGATGACCTGACTGCTGACTCTTGCTAACGAGCGGGGCGTTTGGGGCGTGGGATTCATCCGAGATCAAGCCTCGTCATCACGCTTCTCTTGACGCCACGAGTACGATCGTGAGGAGGAAAGGGGAGGACAAAGGTACTCGCTGAAAATTCAGTCTCCTATCCGACTACTACTTTTGTCACGAACACTATACAATCATATTAACTTGTGCGTAAAGTGTATCAAAAGCGAAAAATTATTAATTTTAAAAGTTTGACATATACAAAAAAGATAATAATCCCACAAACCCATTTACTACTGAAATTTAATTCAAGAATCTTTAATGGGAGTTTTCCCATTAATATATATATTTGCATATATCTTTGAAACAATAGTTTTCCAGACACTAATTCAATTGACAAGGAGTGTCCAAGCAGGGTGAATGACATGGTCTCTCTAGATTTCTCACGTGATGAATTGTCGTGAAAAGACAGCCGGTGTCCCGTAGCATGTAATTATGGGGAAACATAATGGAATGTACAAAGCTATGTGCGACTCGCCAGCTATGAGGTTCGTCCCGATACGAAAGGACTGATAAGCCGAACCCAAACCTGTGGTATGACGACTTGTGGAATTTGAATGGATACCGGCCACAGCCTCATCTGCCAAGGTATATCATCTTAAAGATCTACCTCGTCATCGTGGCAAGCCAACTTTCTTCGATCAACTTGGAGCTATGTCGAGACATGTCCTGCAAGAATGAGAGGACTGTTCTACAAGCAAAATCTTCTTAAACCCCCTCTTAGTCGAAAAACAAACGTTTCGTAACCTCAACTATTCCAATACTTTTATCAATTTTGTCTAGATTTCGATCTTAAAATGCATGAAAATAAAATCTGATCTCTAATAATAATTATTATTTAATTGTTTTATCCAAAGATAATAATTAATTTCAAGCTTGATGATAAAAAATGAATCGTGGATAAAAATGAGAAAAAGATTAAAAACAATATTTCAGAACGGTGTTGAAGATCTTTTATTGAGGACAATTGTACTAGTTCAAGGCGTGGTAGAAGTGCGATTCTATGACACGAAGGCACCTCTATCACTGTGACGCCCAGACCTGTCATTATCACGCAACACTATCTAGCAGACTATATACATGAATACCTTCCACAAGTCCAATATCCCACGATCGAACGATTCGTCCTTACGGTCAACGGATCTTAGGGTGTGGGACACATCCTCGAAAGTGGGCCACACCTCCCTCATTGTTTCATTCGGATCGAAGACAACATTCCACATACCAATCTCTTTCGTCTAGTAATGTCAAGGTTCAATCTACACCTCAGTGCGCGACCGCTCACCCCGATAAGGTCCGTCTCGTTTCTATCGTTTCGCTACGACTTTGTCGCTCACTTTCATTGATTAGGTCACCTCAAGATTATTGAACCCCACACTGATTGAGTCGCGCACTAATGAAAGGGGCAAAGGTTACGTGGGCCTAATCACGAGAACCAAGTGGAAAGTGAACATTGTGGTGGACAATAGCAATAAAAGACGGACTTGCGAAGCTTCTAATGAAACGGAGTTAATCATTGACCCAAGATTCGATTTCAACATTTAGACTTTGTGAAATTAAATTCTCTATTCACACCAAATGCAAAGAAATTTAAAAAGGTGCAAAAATTTTTTTTCAAATACAATTCAATTTATTCGAGTTTATTGAAACCACCAAATGATGTTTAGATTATATTTTCTATGCAAAATTCAAACATAACAATGTAGGTATAATTTTTTTCACACACTAACCAATATATATATATATATATATATGTATATTCATTGATTATGAGTGAGCCTATACATTTTAAAACAATTAAAACAAATTATTATTAAACATTACGAATGACGTAAGACGTGAAATTGATAAATGAGAATGATAAAATTCAATACAGCTGTAAGAATGAGCCATCAGTTTTAGGTAATAATATTCATATAAATTATTTTCTAAAAAAAACACAAGAATGGTGTTCATTTATTTGTTGTACTGTAAGAAAGTGGATCCAGAATCAACGTTAGTCAATTCCTTAGAGATATCTGTCCTTCATGATCGAATTTAATTGATGTACACTTTTAACAAACAATCTAAATAAAATGTCATTTGGTACCTTTACGAGATATTAATTAAAGTTTAATTAATTAATTAATTACAAATAAAAAGCTCATGTAATTTCTCATCCTATATAAACTATTTTGAATTGGTGGATTTTTAATATACAAATAGTTTGCATTGCAATGGTTTATTTAAAATCCACCAATCCAAAATACTTCATATAGGGCTCGTTGGATGCGGAATTACATAAGCTTGACTTTCTGGAAAAGGAAGTAGTATGCAATATATTTTAAATAAATTAGAAATTGACATAGATGAGAAGAATAATACTTTAAAGCACTGATTGTATCAGCAAATATATTTTTCCCCCACAGCTAATAAACTTATAGCAATATTGCATAAATGTTGCCAATATTGCTGTAAATTTAGGAGAAAGGGGAAAAGAGTGTTGCAAAAAATTTTGTATGGCACTCGTGCGTAAATCTGTACGGAAAAAAATTTTTTGTTGCGAAAACACTGCAATTTTCAGAATAGACAATTATATAAATTGTCATGTAGACTATAAGAAAATTGAGTTTCCGACACATAAATTGGGAATAGCACAATTCCATTTGCATTAATACAGATGCATAACGCATGCTTAAAAAATGTAAGTGTGACACACTCTATGAGATTTGTTTGTTTCCCAAAAGTCAGCTGTTTGTGAACACTTCAACTGCGATTTTTAGATGGCGCCAGAGATGCTGTTGATAACACAGCAAATTTTTTTCCGTGTGATTATACTCGTGTAATTTGCATCACTTGCCTTTGACTCAATCTGCGAAAGTCACACTCATATAATCACCCACTTTACACACTTGTATCATAAATAACTATTTTCTGAAGGTCTGAAATAAAAATTGTGTCGGTAAACTTTTTTTAAACTATTAAAAAAATTACTGTTTAGTTATACATAGTGTTTTTATGTTCTGGACCCCCTAAAAAAATTTTTTTTTTCGTTTTTTAAACAAAAATTATGAAATTAAAAAAATTAGGAGGTCCGAAACATAAGAATCACCTTGTTTAGAATTTTAAAAAAAGATAAAAAATAAAATTCTGTCTTTAAATAATTTATAAAAAAAAATTTATTTTATTCAACTACAATTTGAGGGTTATTTTATACACGGAAAGAAATAGATGGTACCAGGTACCATATTTGATCTTACATATATACGGACAGCTATCTAGATTCTATCAGTTACAATACAGATTGTACAGAGTAACATCTTGATTGTAGAAGGTAACATAACCATATTTTTTGTAACATCTTTGATAGTACCGAGTAGCATAATGATGGTACCAGATACCATCTACACTTAACCATCTTAAGATCATAAGATCTTACCATCTATTTCTCTCCGTTTAATATTATGAAAAGTTGTACAAACAGTTGAAGATATGCGTTAATAAATAAAAGTGTTGAAAAAACGTCCAATGTTTATAAAATGTAGATGTATTTCACAGAAAAAACAAAGTGTTATTTTAACACCAGAATTGGTGTTAAAATAACACACAACAAATTTTATCCTAAATCTGGGTTAAATCTTATGGGTTTTAGCATTGGAGAAAATTACCCGCAACAAAAATAACACCAGTAGTGGGATTACGAATAGCGCTAGTCGCTATGTAGCGCTTTTCGCTATTTAGGGTTAAAAACTTACATATTTTTAGTCAAATTTGTTCTAAATGATGTCCAAAATAAAATAGCGTTGACAGTTTTTTCAAAACTTAAACTGCAAGATCGTAATTCCGAAGAGAATATAAACATAACCCTACTGGATAAGACCTTTGACATAGAATTCATGTCAATTTCCTAAAAGGTTTTATCTACGTAGCAAACAAATACTACACGAAGGTGGAAACAATTCTCTAACTTCATGTTTGCCAACTGTTAGTTTCAAATAAAATAATTAACTAGTGACGAAATAAATTATACTTTAATATTGCAAATAACCTATTAATTTAATAAATAACAACTTTAAAAATAAATTATCTAGTTTAATGTTAAAATCATTTTAAACATTTTATGTGTATGCGTTCCAGAATGAAAAAACTACATTCATTGATGGTCTAACGAGGTTCAGAAAGAAATCTCCCGGGCCAATTGACAAGAATTTTTTCCTATCTGCTCCGTATTGTGCGACTTATGGGAACGGAGATAATTATAATGTTGGTAAGTTTAGAAGAGGGGCGGATGGTAAGCCTCCTTTGAAAAGCCTCGGGCGGCGAGTCCCCGTTCAAGCTCGCGCCGGAACCCAGCAATCATCCGCAGTCAGTCTTTCAGTCAGTTCTGTTGCTATTTAATTATCCATTTAAAGCATATAATTTTCTCCCGAGGCACCGATCCCCGAAGTCCGGCCCGCTCGAGCGACGACGGACTCGTGCACTATTCCCCAGGATCTGCCCCTCAGGAAGCGTGGGAGTGCCGTGTCAAAATGGCGCTCAATTTAAAGACATAAAATTTCAAATCATTACAATAATTAAATAAGTTTATTTGCATTTTTCAATATGTAATTTTTATCGTCGGACGTTTATATCTGCCAAGTCGGGAGTAATAAAATGACTGTTATCATATTTGCATGGAATAAAAAAGAATCTCGACATTATCTTTGTCTCAGATAAAAGGGAAAATGAAAGTCATGTTAACATATTCTAAATCTTTAAGCATAACTCGCCGAAATTTCCTATTATCATCATGTCGACAATTTATAAAAAGAGGGAAAAGTTTCGTGTTACATCTAGATCCAATATACGGCGCTTAGACCGGAATTATTCGTCCCGAATCTGCCCTGCCTTGTGGATTTGCCTGTAGCCCGTATATAGCCCCATTTGAGCCCGGATAGCGAATATGAGTCCACCTTCTTTCGGTCTCTTTCTTGTTGGGATGGAATGTCGGCTGAGGGGGTTAGACAGCGAGAGGGCTTCTCGTCTACGAGGGGTTACATGACGAAATAAATACAATATTATGCAAACGGCCGGAGCTGATCGCGCACTGCAAAGCCACGGGAATCTCGGGAATCCCGAATAAATTGACACTAAACGGGTATAGGAGGTTGGGGATACTTCTCTGTCCGCCCAGTTGGGGAGTCTTCCATATACGCCCCTGAACAACAACACGAAAAAGGGGAAATATATTGATAGCACCAAGCAGCGTACCCAATATCACCTAACAGCTATTTCGTTTATACCGGGATATACATATAAACGCGGGTCGGACTGGTGCGTATATGAAGGGTGTTGACTACGACCCCTGGGCCTCGAGTGTGTTTTCCGAAATCTATGCATAGTACAGAGGGGCGAATCGTTCTTCGTACCCTCGTTATGTGTCTGCTCTCCAAGACAAAAAAATTCGACATGATTTCCATGTCTGCTGGTCCTTAATCGAATCAGAATATACTTTCCATAGGGGGTGAATCTACTTCCGACACCTACAAAAATTTATGTCAAAGTAATGTAATGATTCCACTAATTTCAAATTTTGTTCAATTACTTAATCAACAATCTTTATTAAAACGGGCAAAAATTACACGGTTCTCGTGGATATCGTAATTCGTAAAAAAATTATCTCTCTCTTGTATCAGATTTTTTTCATGTGCGTGGCTAGAGTAAATTAAAGAAGATATGTACTCGGTAATTAACCGAATCAAGCAATTTGTTTTGTTCACTGTTTGTGAGGCCCTTCTGACAGAAGATTAAATTATCTTTAAAAAATATCATCACGCAAAAAATGATTCGTTACGCAAAGGGCAATAATTCTAATGAGAACACGTCCGTCAGAGAGCACAGTGCGTATCGTCAAACGAGAGGTTATGCATCGTCGATAACGAGTGCATCGAATAGTTTGAATGATTGACGTGATCGCGCCAGCTGCAACGGAAGAAACGACTCTCCCCGACGCCTTTACAGGAAATGCGGTGACCTCGTGTCACGTGAAATATCCTCTCGATTAGAAATTTCTCATTAAAAATATTGCATTAAAACAAACAGTATAGTTTCATTATTATATGCATGTTTTAAAAAGCTAAAGATTTTCATCAAGTATCGAAAGTATCATTGGAGCAAAATCAAAAAAGCGACGCCACGGAAGGGGTTCTGGTGGGTCTAGGTCAGACAATTGATCAGTCGCGTCAGACAGGTATGAAAGTTGCACACCTGTACCATGCCACGTGGCATGATGTCGGTAGAACAACAACGAGAGACAGGCAGACAGGTGATTGTCAGTGCTCTAGGCGATGCCCTGAGCTCTTCATAGATCTAATTCGAGTTGCAGATTCGACAAATCCTGTCAAATAATTACTGCAAAAGCAAAATAAAATTTACTACACGGTGGATTCACACAATTTGCTTCCTCGCGACGTCATATACATTCTCTTAAATCATGCAGGCAATGCAAATTCAATTCTCGTTTCAAATGCAAAATGCAGCACCAAAATTGCAAATTACACGTCTTCAAATTTGCATGTAATTTCACCAGTATGAAGACTAGTTATGGAAACAAAAATATGGCTACATACAGGCAAGTGATTTGCATGACGTAACTCAGTTAACCTGATGTAAAATTCGGAGAGTGGCCGATGGATTTTGGCTAATCGGACTTAAAGGTCGATAACACGCTTAATCGATTATTCGCGCCACATTAGGACATCCAACGTATAGCGAAAGCCACGTAAAAATGCGTTCGCATTCATGAGTAGGAAACGCTCGAAAAAATGACATGTCGTCAGATATTTAAAGCCGATAACACATGATTTTTATCGCGGCAATCACACATTTATCGACACTTCCGAATAAATTATGACGACCTCTGTGCATCCGCTCGTCGATGAATCTCCAAATAAAAGCTAAAAGGCGTGTCATTCATTCATTTCACAAGCGCATTCGACAAAAATAGTCATCCAACAATGTTAATGTTTTACTTTTAGCTGTGCAAGTTGTTGGCAGTACAAATCTCAACTAATTGGTTTCTTTAAGTACAAAACTACCAAAGTTTTTGCTGAAAATAATATGGTAACAAAACTCTATTTAGTTGACGTAAACGACATAAATTTTGAGATTCCAGAGGAAAAGATAGAAGAGAGGCAAGAAGAGAAATTCCTGTAAAGGGAAGTCCCGATTGCAATAGCGCGGCGGCCTCGTTATTGTCTCGGTCAATTAAGTCAGTGAAATTCAGAGGTAATCCAAGAGGAGTCCACAAAAAAGTCCTCGACAGGATCATTATCGTTATTTAATATCCTCGTCATTAGCGCGCTATAGTGCCAAGTCAAGAGTGTTGTTTATGTACACCCGCGCTCCCTTTCTTAGCGTTTAGTTGCATATAGGCAAACTTTTTGTCAGCACCCGCTCGAGATGCCGATTCCAAAGTCCCTTCTCGTGTAACAATCGATGCTCACATATAACTTCCAAATGGGTTAATTATCTCTTAAACTTCTCCCCGTTCGGATTCTGCAGAAACTTGTTTCATTTTTATATTCCCATTTATATAGGAAAATGCAATAACTTGTGAATCGTTTGATTGACGATGTACTGAAATTGGTCCTGAAAACTTAAACCGACAGTAAACTGTAATTAATAAAAGTTTTTATCGATATCAATCAATTTTAACTTTTAACTTATAAATTGAAATACAGATATTGTTTTTCTTTTTATATTGAGATGGATGAGTGACATCCATTTGTTTCATTTTGCACTTAATAAAAAAGGAAATAAATCAAAAACAATGTCTACATTCTTGTTTTCAATTAGTTTTATTAAAATAGTTTCAGGCTAGAAACAATATAGTCAATTGTTATACGGACTGTGTATTTATAGATTGGAATTTATCTTTTTCCGATTCATGATTTTACAATTGCTGTATTGAATAGCATCAAAGTTTCACTATATAACTTCTTTAAACAAACGAAACAGACCATATTCTAATTATAGTAATAATGAGAAATGCCGCTAAAAGTCAGACTTTGAAGCAACGTTATGCAGATTGACACAAGGATATTCTTATGCGAAGCCCTATTCCATAATCCTGTAAGAGTTTTATGGCTGCCGATCTCTGAAGCAAAACGCATTGTACATGAAATAATCCACTATCATGTTCTGCAAATGAAAAGTACTTTCAAAACGAATTCAATTTCAAACAAATAAAATGCTACAATCGAGTACTCGATGTGTTTTGATGTAAATGTAAATGAAACTGCCTGGTTTGCATTGAGAGAGAGAGAGAATATACTCAAGTTTTATTCACTTTAAACAAACTTGAGACACGTATTCCTTCCACCCTTAAATTGAATAAAAAAACTGATTTAAGAATACAAAATGTTGATAAACTTTTGTTAGAGTATGATTACAATTTCATAGAGCATAGCAGAAATTTGAATCGATTTCTCGATTGGATACATTTTCCTTGTTCACAACTCGAATATCGTGTGTGGGTAATAATCGTAGAAACCTGTGGCCGACCTCTTGTACATGGATTTACGAGTATTTCGCTCACGTTTATACGGTTCAAAGCTGAATTTACTAGCGCTCGGGTGCCATTACGATTCTTCTTTTTTGTTCCGGTTATTGACAGATGATGTTTTCCCGCGAGCAATACACACATTTATGCCAACTATGCTCTATGATGTGGTATGAGAACTCGATATAGGATCATAGACGAGCCTTGACACCGAACGTATTACCCTCTGAAATTGTCGATACCACAAAATTGTTGATGTTTCTAGACAATAGGATTATTTCAATAGATCATAAACGTAAAGCACACTTGTAACATATTAAATCGATAAAATTTAAAACAAAAGAATAAATAAAATTTAAAAGAAAAATATCCATTATCCATTATTTCTGGCGATAATTTGCATATAACTAAAAGGCAATTTTAACAGCGGAATATTTTCAAAAAATTTATATTTATTAACTGAGTAAAAAAAGTGGCAATGAAAAAAGACGTACAAGGATCTCCAAGTTTGTCCACTTTCACGCTCTCAACCCTCAAGAGCGAAATGAGACTTTAACGAACTGAACGTCCACTTAGATCCTTAGAAAAGGAGTCTTGAGATTCTGAAAGGATTCTTATAACGAAGCGGTGCAATCTCTGCTCTCGGATCCTCTACCTCGCATCACTGACGGTGAATTCGTGGCCACCTATGTAAGCCAGATATATTACGTTCCACGATGACCCAATATTTTAATAAAGTGCAACCACTACCCGTAACTAACTGACTAACCATGGTGCGCATAGAGTGTGTTAAAGAGAGTAAGCCTACCCGAGAGAAAGAGAGATGGAAACTGCATGGCCATGCTGATCTACGGGCAATCAGCCGCATTAATGTACCGCGTGCTGCTCGCTCTGTGTAAACCATATTTATAACACTTCGTCCCATAATATTCCCGCAGTATGCAGGGGATACGCGATTTTGCGGTGTCTGTGCTGGACTTTGGTTATCTCTCCTGCGGTTATCGATAAGGCGATAATTTTCCTCCATGGAGCTTATTTATTATTCATAGTTTACATCTCTCGGAAATTAGTTATTTTATTAACTTTTCTTTTTTTAAGTAATTTTATATACATATTTTGTTTGTTCTATTCGTGAGTATAAAATTAATAATAACATCAAGTCGAGGATCTTCTTTTATAACTTTCGGAACCAACGTGTTTTTATTAATACATACTGGAAGATATGTATAACATGTGTTGTGTAATATTAATAATTTCGCAAGCAATATTTCTTTCCAGATCCCCGATATCTCTCACGACAGTGTCAGCAGCAAATTGAGATTAATTCGACAATTTTTCTGAAGCGATCTTGCATACAGAGAGCACGAGTGCACAAGATCGATAACCTTCTGGCGGGAAGAGTCTTAGGCTGCGCAGTCTGGCAGTGAACACTTTGAAACATATCGCGTCACTGACATGATTAGCAGTCGTGTAAACTGAAATGTTAAAACATGACGTTGGTCGTGTGGTGACAAGTCTTTCTAGCAAGTAGTCGCAATACATCAAGAGATACATGAACTCCTGCCACATTAGACTCTGACGTAGACAGCAACCTGGCTCCAGAATTCTTGTTTTCCGGTATTCGTTTAGTTGTTTCTCGATTCTTTTTTTTAATTGACAACACGAATAAAAATAAAAACCAACAACAAATGCTGGAAATGGTCAAATTATTTTTATTCATATTTTCCAAAATGCCGTCACTCCTAATACATAGCACAATCCGGATGAATGAATTTTTATACCTGCGTATTTCACAAGATATTTAAAACGTCAATCAATTCGACAAAAAACGTTGATATAAAAGCTATTGAACTTATAAGAATACAAAAAATGATAAAAATTTGATCAACAAAAGCCGTAAATCAAGTTGTGAAGAAATCCATCGAGATCCGATTTTCTAGAATAGCAGCTGCGTATTGAGAGAGCTTATCGTTAAACGAGCATTCACAGGAGCGAGCTTTCGACGATATCCGACGCGTCGCAACGCAGCAACTACAATGCTATCACGTTGCAGGAATCCGGCTAAACTCGTCAGTAATCAAACAGCTACTCTCGATTCTTGTCGATATATCAATACCCACCGAGGCTCCTCATAAATTTATCAGAGGCTATTGAAAAATCCCTCTACAATATGTGTGCGAGAGAAACTTTGACTATGTGCCACATGCATGTTGATACATATACGGTATAGCAGAAAAAAATTCGTAATTATAAGTTAATTACTCTTTTTCTTCTTTTTTAGCAAAATAAAAACCGACAGCAGCCACTTTAAGCCCTATGTTAAATGGATCAAAATAGGGTAATTTCTGCGCGAGAGAGATTTCGTTGTTGAGGCAATGTCATAATACGATTAATAAAAGGATTTCGTAACTAAGAAATTATGGTAATGGAAAAACCACTAAGAGGGATCGATCCTTTCAGGAAGAATTTCCCCCCAGCAGCCAATGTCGATAAATTGCATCGAGGTTGAAAACGAGTTAAGACGCCGTTCTTCGCCTAACAGAATATTTCGACCGACGAGCTTCCTTGCTCGCAGGTTCTCTGAAACGAAGCTACTCGCATATAATTTAGAGCTCCGCAACTTTGTTCGCCGCCTGTCGTTGTAGTTCTTGCTGTTCAATAACGTGCCGCAAGTTGCTTGAGGCGAGTAATTTTCTGCGAAGAGGGTATGTGTGCATAATATGAAGAACCCAAGAAAGTGCTTCACAAAAAACAGGGGTGGTTTTATTTTATCGCATCCATGTTCAAAAAATAAAATTGTGAATTTGCCTTCATACAATAAACCTAAATGGAATTTACTTATTGTTAATGTCAATAAATCATTTGAGATTAAATATTTTTAAACTCAAACGTTTTACTCACATTTGCAATTTATAATATGACTACATATAATTTTTATAAGGTGATGACTAGATATCAGATCAGAAATACCTTGCAGTTAAAAAGAGGATATTGGGGATTTAAAATTGCAATGCGACACCAGTCATAACAAAGTGAACTAAAAAACATGGGTGTACACAGTTGTTGACATATGGAGTATTAACATTTTAATGAAAAAGTTTCTAAGTTTTTCGGAAATTATTTGCATTTTTATTAAAAAACTACTTAACATTAAAAACGAGGCCTCATTATAAAAGTTTTTTATTTTTAAATTTGTACACCCAGTTCGGCCATATTTGTTGTGAATCACTAGCGCTGTCCTGCCCGCGGTGGTAATTTTCTTTCCCAATACACTCTAAATTTGAATCAGTGAAATACCACTGACATATAGTGAAATATGACTGATTCTCAATAATCATTCTTGTGGAAGAGTTTTCTTTATTTTGATCAGTCAAATATGACTAATTGTCAGTAAAAGTTCATTGTTTATTCATTACAATTTCATTGAATTTTATTAGTAACTATTTTTACTAATTAAACCAATTAATTTGTTTTACCAACATTTAATAAAATTTTACATTTTACTAATTCTCAGTGAAATTTTACTGAATGATTTTGTAGAAGAGTTTTTATTATTTCATCAGTAACTTTTCACTGATTCAAATTTAGAGTGTACGTTTTCAAACAAAACAAACAAATAAAATACATTATTTGTGGAATGAATTTGTGTCTCGTTGCTTAAAACAAATAATAATCGACCTTTTAAGTATTTCGCGTGCATAGATAAAGAGAATCAAGCGATCGCGATACGATTCCTAATTGAGAAACGAGAAGATCGAGATTGAAGAATTCTCCACCAGATGAAATGACAATATAATGCTGAGCCTTGCAGGGTTCGTGATTGTGGTAGAATTATACGCATAGGGCTATCGTTATAGATAGCACTAATCAGAGCGAATCGCAGCATATCGTATTCTAGCAGTACATCATTCGGATGTTGGTGGAAGGACCATTGGTGGTGACATTATACTGAATATAACCGACCGGCCATTATTATTCATATATTCTGCATCACGTCTGCTCGTCCCAAACGCCAATGGAAGCCACAACATTACGCCCCCCCCCCCCCACCCTCAAGTCCCTTCGACTTTTGTGCAAACTATACTCTACAAATATATAGCTTTGATAAACCAGTATATAATGTGTTATGCAATTATTTATCTAAAAGTTAACACACTTATTGAAAATTACTAATGCAACTTAAAGAAATAACAATAATTTTTCAAAGACTGGCTCTATTTTCTAAAGGCGAAGGTGAGAAGAAAGTTTTCAGCGGACTAGACCTTTCCACTTACAAAAGAGGGAAGTTAAAGGGAAGCGGTTCCAATAAAAAATGATGTCGCGCCTCAGTGCCAGCGTCTTCCATAAGTATGTCCTAAGTGCATTTAACGATTATTTTATATTAACGGGTGAATTTATTAGCAGCCTCCATTATCGGAGTTTGGCGGTGCCGGGTGGCAATCTGTATAAAGGTTTCTCTCTTACTGCAAGAGAGAAACAACGACCAAAGAAAAGAAACCGAGGAAAAAAAGGAAGCATAACGAGAGAGTAAGAAGTCCGGTAAGTAACTTCGCTCGTCTTTATATCTACCTGCAAGACTTATTTATCTCTCTCACTCGCTCTTCGCAAGGCGCGTCTTGAATATCCAGCAAAAATTCATCCCTGAACTCCACAATGAAAAAGTCTTGTTTTTTTTAAAAAAATATTACTATCGCATAATTTAGAGAAAATTAAAAATACAATATGACAATTTTTATTTAGTATAACTGAGATTGCTCCTATTAAAATTCAGGGGAAAACACACTTCGATCTGAAAATATGTTCTTTGACCCGATAAATTGCAATTTTACCCCAACTTTAGAAATGTAGAAACTGCTCTCGAAAAATGAAGGAGGCTGTTATCGTTCCAGCAGCAATACTTCTTCCCGAATGAATCAGAGCACCCTTTCCAGGGATAAGAATTCAAGTCCTCGATTCCGCGATAAAAGCAATTCCGTGGGTATTTCGTATATGTGAAATCCAAGCAGTGAGGATCGTTCGTTTCCCAGCGAAATGCGTCTCGTATATCCGCGTGCAATCTAAAACGCATTTCGCGGCCGTCCTGTAGGACGAATACATCTCCGAGCTTATTATGGAATAGAATGGAAAGAAAACGGGATGTAGAACGGGCGGAAAAGAGTAGGCCTTAGAGGCCCATAACCCCATCAGAGTTTGTCCCAGGGGTTGCATAAACGGCCTCTCTTCTTGTCCACCCCCTCCCTCTAGGCCAGACAAGTTCACGAGAGAAGGCAAAATTCGATGGTTCTGCGGTCTAGACTGGAAAACTCTTCCTTCAAGCTGAACAACAACTCCGTTCCACCCTTGCCGAAAAAGGGATTGAAAAGAGGTCTTAGTTACCCGCCAGAGACCTCACGCCAGGTCGCGCTGAATAAAATGAAATTATCCTGTCGTACCACCCCGAAACGGTTATTAACTCGTTCCCGTCACGAAACGAAAAACGTGCCTCCCCGACAGAAACAACTGTTCTACTGTGGTTTTTAACCAATAGCTTTGAAATACACTACTCGGAAGTAAAAATTTTTATTCCTTCTAATGAATTTTTCGGTTCTTCAACTTTATTATCCTATATGAATAACTAATTACGACAAGTTTCAAAATAGGGTTGCCAATTTTTTAGTAACTTCACTGTTAAATATCACTGAAAAAACCTGAGATCAATTTGAGTATCGTACGGTTCGTATATACAATTTGAAACGCATTAAAAATTAACCTCGAAGGTGGCGCCACTTTCCGCGTAGTTTAACAATGTTAATTTGTTAGTCAGATTTCTCGTAAATTACTAAATGGATTGTGCTGAAGTTTTGTGCAGAAGTCTAAAATATGTTGGGGATCCGATGAGCAGTGAAATGAGAAAGTAATGATTAATATTCTGTTGAATTAGTGTAAGTCCGAGAGAGATAGTCAAAGTTTTTTAAAGGTCTGCATTAATGTTTATTAGATATTATTGCACATTTAATCTGTTTATTGAACAATAAACCAGCAAATAACTATAAAAATCATAAATTATTTTTTGAAAAACACGATTGACTACATCTAAAACAAACACTTTTGCACATCACTGCCTTTCTCATCATATCACGTGACCTAAGAATGACAGCTTTAATTTCAAGAATAAATAAGTTTAGGTTTTTTTCAAATAAAATATTGTCTTTTCCGTGTGTTAATAATGATTTCAAAGTTTTGATAAAACTCACCAACTGACAGTTGTTTATTATTGAAAAAAGCTGGTACACTTACAAATAATAGACATTGACTAAAGTTCACACTTTTGCACTAACCTGTAACAAAAAAGAGGAACGACACATTAGAAATATTGGTCTATTATGAAAATAACAATAATTATGAATAAATAGACAATAATTCAAAACGGAAATTGTGATTAATTGTGGAAGGAATAATTAGAAAACCTTTTTTTTTCATTATAATACGAGGTCAAGAATAATAGGTATCGAGTTCAAAGACAAAAGATATTTTAAAGCAAAAAATTAGAATAAGAATAAGATTAACCTGAAAAGAATAAAAGACGACGGAAATTGAAAACATGGAAACTATAAGGATTCTCTTGCATGTGCAACCATGTGCCGTGAGTGTAGAAGCGAGACGGAGTCAAAGTAATTAATAAACCGGTATGCTAATTTTTCGAGGACAGTACCTCGACGGTTTCTGTTGTTGCCGCGCCGCTATTGCACAAGGAAGGCGAATGTGTTTATAACTTCCCTGCACACTTGCAAATATATGTGCAATTACAAATAAGGATGCTCACGAACCTCTGCTAAATCAAAACAGCATATTATTCCATTTGACACTCATCATTCCGCAACTTTACATCTTTTAAATTTTTAAGAAAACTCTAAGCTAATCTCAACGCTGCGTTTTTCATCCTTAGAAATAATTAATTTACAATTAAGTCGGATTGATTAATTAAATTATAAATTGAATTAATTAGTTAATTGGCCTTATTCTTTTATATAAATTATGGAAGAGGGATGACTAACGAACGCAGTAGAGGACGAGTAAATTATTAAAATAGTGCCGGGCGTGAGCGTCGAGGTGGTGTGGACAGAGCAGTGTCTCACCGAGACACGATGAGGACGAGCTTTCCGGCATTCCTGTCGCAGAGGAAAGTCGTGCATTGAAACGGTAGAGCCCTTTTGTACTGTAAAGGGTGTCTTGCGCAGCCGGAGGGTGTAACCCCGGCTTATTCATTCGCAGGAAGCAAAACGAAGGAAGCGGATGATACGACATGCAGATCACCCCCAACTATCTCCACCTCGTGTAACGTCGACTCGACGAGAACCCACCCCGGATCCACAGCCTCTGCGGTTCTTGTACTTCCCGCTATCTCACGTCCGACTGTTCGACGTGCTTTATTTACTTTTCGCTTTGTTTCAATTACAATTCTTTTGTTCCAAAAGTCGTACAAAATATTTACTCTCTGGGTGCAATTATTAAATTGGAGTGAACAAAATTTCAATTCAAACACTTGTGCTTGGAGAAAACATTGAGTTCTTGAAACTGTGCATCTTCTTTTGATAATTATGTTTCATTAGGTAGAAATTAATACTTTTCTCACAGTAAATTTCGATGCGACTTGGGGAATTCGATTAGTGAGAGAAATTCGACAAGGCCTTGTTCCGTCAGGCCGAACGTTCGTCTGCGTCTGCAGCAGTCATGGACGGGCACGATGCAGTGATGCACATAATGGGCGAGATGTGCACTTGCCGCGGGAGCCAATTATTCGATACAGCGTCCGCTCGCTACGTGCCACCACTATCTCTTCCGCACATCGCTTATAGGTAGAGAGAAAAGCCTCTTGGCGAAATATACCGGCATCCTCATTTTGCTTCTTCGCCTTCGACTTCGCCCTTTCAGCTTTTTCGTTTTGGACAAACGACGAGTAGAAATAAAAAAAGCTGAATCTCGTTTCTTCCTTTTCTTATTTTATTTGCATGCAGATTAGATTTTGTGATTAAGCCAAAATCGAATTTCATGAATTTCATAGGAAAAAAAATAGATGAGGGAAATGTGAATTACAATACCAAATGCGTATCTGCAGAGAGATGCGAGGGCGACAGACGGGACAATGGCGAAAACCTTGAATTGTATTGAAATCTATACAGAACAAATGCGCGGCTAAATTCGTCAATAAATCTATAGTCGCAAGCACATCCGCAGCCAGTATTTACATCAGCGTCGATTGACTTTAACATTCAAGTCCTTCAAAAGAACGAACCGTGTGCAAGAAAAATTCAGGGCTTCCTTAAATGCACTAAAGGCGTCTTATTAGAATGCACAAGGATGACCTCGTTTCACACAAAAGGATCGAATAGCGTTGCCAATATTGCAAGTTACAAATTTCCGTCACTTCATGAATATTTTATTTTCCTCTCATTCCAAGTGCTCTTAAAGAGTAACATTGTAAAAAGGTCTTTAGAATAAATTGCATCTGCAAATATTGTTCATCAACATTTATCAGAAGAAATCGAATAATAATTGTACAGATTTCTCGACTACTTGGAAAAAGGTAATCCTGGCCTTCGATATATTCACATATTCTTGGATTCCACATTATTTGCAATAGTGAGAAATACTGTGTTCTTTTTTTCAGTTTTTTGACAGCCCTCTATGCTAAGTTTATGTTTCACAGAGGGATGTCTCCCTTGTTAAACTATTTCTTAAGAATCTACGGCACGTACATCGCCATTTCCACACGCGCCATCATCCCCATCCGCTGAATAATATATGAAATCCATATCGTTCACCCGATCGGTTTATGGTTTTATATTCCTGTTGGGGTTTTACAATGATTGGAAACGCAGCGAATATAGATGTTGCCACCCGAGAGGCCAAGGGGGCATCAGAAATATCGAAAAACCCAGTGGAAGGAATCAGGAGAGCGCCATCAAAATTGCATAACCTATACTTTCTAAACGATTCCCAATGATCCTCGGGGAATCGTCGTGTCCTGCAGGACGCATCGAAACGATTACTAGCCATACATTTTTTAGACAGCCAAAGAGATCGACCTGAACTCGAGACGCTAAAGTTAAAAATTAGAGAAGCACTTGATGCTATCAAAAGTGAATTCAATTCACTTCTATGAAATATTTCTTTGAAAGCTATTTCAAGAGTTGTACTAGTGGTGTAGTTCATCTACCACTGGCGGATATAAGCGATTGAATAATATTTAAGGACGCAATAAGAAAGAAAGTTAATTTTAACTGAAAAACGTGAAAATTGATATATATCTTGAATGAAGGTGGAAGAGGGATTGTCGACCGCAGGCGGTATAGTGAGCATTGGTGGGCTTGAGGAAAGCCGGTAATGCACGTATGTGTATATACATATATATAATTGCCGTAGTTTCAGCCACGATCGTAGTGCCGGGCTGGACTCACGGCTAGTTGCATTGTTGGAGCTTGCGGTAGCAAAGGGTGTCACCACCCCCTTCCTCCACACGCCACTAATCAAATTCAAATGCATATACCTAACGTGCGCGCCCTCTAGCCACACTGATGAAATTATGGTCGACTGCACTCTCTGTTAGTATAGGTTATGTGCGGGCGATTGGTAACATTGATGATCGGAAAGTGGTTTTCTCATTTTCGAGTTCCACCTACAACCTTGTACGTTAATTACCATCATTAATTATTATGATGAGTTCATTAAAGTGATAAGTTTATAAGTTGGACAATTTATGAAAGGCTTAAAGTGGTAAATAAATACATGTTAGCAGAAAAAATGATTATTTATCGTTATGAGATAAGTGCATCAAAGTTAAAGTTTAAAAAGCAAGTTTCGCTGTTTGTTTTCATACTCTTGAGGTTGTGAACCCAGTTTCCGGACGGGTTTAACGGGTGACCAAGTTTCTCACCACCAAGTTATATGGAGGATGATCACTCAATCCCTTGACATCAATCACGCCCCATTCACTGAAGGGGCGCTCTAACTCTTTGCAGCACCCAGTGTGGGCAACAAGTCATATGGCAGTAAACCGTCTTTACGAGCTTTCGGTCTTGTTTACTGGGTCCACTTTTGCTTCTTTATTCCACAATTTCTATTTTATTGCATCTTCTTCGAATTTCTCAAAACGTTACTTTCATACTCTTCTCTTACAGACATTTAGTCAAAGACATTAAACTATTACAATTTTATTCCATCTAATTTGATTTCCATTTTCACCTTACGTATATGTCCTTCTTGTTTGAATTTTTTGTTTGGGACTATTCGTTTCTTCGTTGAAATATTATTAAAAAGAGTGAGAGAGTGAGGTTGACCAGTCTGCACGAGACTCTCAGTATGGCGTCCCTTGATTCCCATCTGACCAATCCCTCTTCTTCTTGGTTGAACATCACCGAGAAAGAGAATGAGAGAAAGGCAATCAATGTGTTACAAGGAGAATGAGAGAGATGCACATATACCGCAGTAATAACGCCGAGCAGCAGACGCTAATAACAGACCGTACCGGCTGCCCATAGGCCATCTCAGGCAATGAAACGCAACCAAATAAAAATACTCTGCAGAATTATTATGGTGGACGGAAACGAAGGAGCTCGAGAAGACAAGGTCTTACACGAAGCATACGAGATCAAAAGTCAATGTATTTAATTTTCAAACACATCATTTCGCAACTTGACAGTTTAGACATTTTTCATTTCTTCCAAATATTGTTTTAGAATAGCCAATTTTATCTAGCTCAAGAAAATTTCTCATTTTCTTAACATATACTTAATTAGAGGGTTGATGCGCGGATCATTTTGGTCGATGGGATAAAAGGAAAAATATCGATGAATACTTTTCACAACGTGTAATCATGAGCAACGTGGGAAATTCGAGTACTTACATTCCTGTGAGTGCCTGACGGCCATTCGCTGTTCGAGAAGCATACTTAAGTACACGACCTTCACGTGCACGCATCGATGCCCTTAGGTAGTAAACGAACAGCAACGTGTCAGGAAAGAGGACAAGCGAGAAAGAAAGTGATTGTGAGCATCTAGAAGAACTGAGACAGACGCAGCCGAAGAAGAATGGCCGACTGCAATGAAGATTTTAACTGGTACCCTCCTTGCAAACCGACTTCTCTTTTATTTCCTCGTCCCTTCTTATTTTTTTGTCTTTTTAAAATCTGCAGATTTACCGAGGCCACAAAAGAGAGAGTGACCTGAGTCGAAATAGCCATCCAGACAGAGGTTTCGAAAGAAAGAGCACAAAAACTTTCGTGTACTTAAGAATTTCGCTATCAACAGGAATACATATTTCCCAATTTGTTTACGATCTTTTTAATACAGTGATGCGTGTGTGACAATAACCCGAATCATGTTTTTCACCTTATAGCAACACCAAAATTTACTGGCACCCATAGGGGATGCCATGGACGGTTGTGCCAATTTAAAAAAAATACTTTACATTCGCTGTAGTTTAACAATTATTTATTTTGCAATGCGATTAAATTACAGCTATATTATTATCTAGTTTTGAAAAGACATAATTGTTTTATCTATAAGAATTTGAGGGCCATCGTGTAAATTGTGACAACCGTCCCTATGCGAAGGTCAGTTGTAAAAATACAAAAAATACTCTAAATTAAAGACAAATAATTACTTATAATCATTTTTATTAATTATTTGTACTTTCAGGACAAAAGAATGTTAAAAGAGTAAAAAATTTCCCTTTTAATTTCATTAAATAAAAACATTTTGGTCCAAAATATTGAATTACAAATTTTTGATACTATTTTCTAACATACATAATTCTTAATATCAGATCCCAAAAATAATATTTCTTAGGTAAATATTAATGTAATTTATCACTTTGTTAAGAAACCATACAATATATATATGAATAACCAAAGCAATTTTATAAAATTGATATCATAAAGGACAATTTTTTAAATAATATTTTTTGTTTAATTATTATTTACAAAAGATAACCCCAATAAACAATGTGTTCATTTTTTTATTTATACAGCTTAAATAGGAGAACCAACGATATTGCAACAGGTACGCTTATCAAAACTAATCATCTTTTTCATTGAACCCCATCTCTATGATTAACAGTATCGGAGATATTTCACTTGTTACTACTGTCCCTTATAACGACCGTTCCTAGTCTCCAAAAATAAAAAAATATCGTTCTTTTGATGCTAACAGAAACGAATAAAAACAGGCGTTAACCGATTAATTGATAAACAATAATTTGGCAAACAAAAAAAATGTCATTCCCAATGTCGTTCCTCAGTGTAACCTTTAGGAAACTTTTATTGGTCCTCTTTAATGACTTTGGTGATAACCTTACCAACGATTAGGTAAACTAGAGTTAGAGTGAAATTATGCATACAGATGTGGATAAGTTCACATCCACACGGGCTTCGACACACGCCCACATGGATTTCACACGTTGAGGCAACACGCGATAGTCGGAAGGCAGGTGCTCAGTCCGCCATTGGCCACCTCACAAACATGGCCGTACCCTTTTCCTTCACAGACTCACCACCAACTCAATCGCGCACGCGGTGTTAACGCACAACACTTTTCTATATACACTTAGGGGAGGTACCGTTGACTTTAATTCTCCCTAACATTGTTCAGGACAGAATTTTCAGAAAGTGGACTTTTCTTTATTAGCAATTCATTTATCACATTTGCCTATGAAAAATTATCTCCTATAAAAGTTTACATGTATTTTATACTTTTTCGTTGTTCAAAGGGCCATAGCTATAACTGTATTCAGTTGATAGGTCTGTGAAATGATGAAAACATTTTAGATTTTTTGAGCCAGATGAGTGGCACCTTGAGGAAAGTGCAGCAGATCGAAGCTTGAAATGAATTATTTCGAATTTAAGTCTGAAATAATTATTGCCTAGAAGTTTCCGTTTGGATGAACGAATATTCCGCTGCGCCGTCGGTAATGGCCACCTTGGTTGGGCCCCAAGCAATTAGAAGTACGAGGTAAACACAGTGTTGCACGGGACCTATTATGAGAGTAGCACATTATTTCCCTCGCAACTCCAGACCATTCGAAAGGTGTAATTAAATATTTCATTGGAGAAGCCAAATATAGTGATCTTGTGAGGATGAAGCATTCTAAACTCAACGCGGATTGAGCCCAAACTTAAATGTAATTTTACACAATTTTTAAACTTCAAATTTTTATTGGGTATTAATTGACATCCTGATAAACGCGCAATTTTAGGATAATAAGTCATTTATGAATAACTTATTTTTAGTTGCAAGTCCCAATTGAGGAAAATCAACAAAAATCATTATTTTGCGTTTGAAATACAGCAAAATATTTGAAATGTGTCGACTACTTATTAGTTGTTACCCTTAAGGCCTTACAACTTTGAAAATAATTCGCTGCACGCAGTTGGTGATTTATGATTATGATCATTTTATTTTTTCAACGCTTTATTGAATCGAACGGATAGAATTTGGATCCAATTTAGCCTAAGGGCCATCATGAATAGCGAAAAATAATAATGAACAATAGGAATGCAAAATTCAATTAGGAATAATACCTATATATAAAAAAAACACTATAATAACTTAAGAAGCATAAAGTTCATTACTGTTTAAATAGTAGGTTTTAATATCCAGTTAACTCGAAATGAACCGTCTTCCTGGAAACAGACTAAAATCATATTTAATCTTTTTCAATCGTATTTTATGTCTGCGATGTTTTGGCATTCACAACGCTCTGCCTTGGAATTTGGAACCTCAGGCACAGGAGCAACAGTTTGAGTTTAACACGATACAAAAGGTACAACAAATTTAATATCACTAGAAATACTTTCAGAGGCAAATGACAGCAATTTAATATCTATGGCCCATCAAGATTTCACATAAATTAGTGTTTCGTCACGTATTCTAGTTTAAGAATACCGTGTTCACAAATATTATTTTATTTTGATTAGCTATAAACTTGAATATACACACGATAATTTCTTCAAACTACGTAATTTAGAAAATGTGCAGTTAAATTAAAATTTGAATGTTATTCTAAAAAGTAGTGCACATCGTACAATAATGTAATAACAATGTTAGAGTTTCAAGGTCGAAAGACAACGACAATTTTATCTAGAGCTCAAAGCCTGGAAGCAAATTTGTGAAATTTGTGGGGGAGGATGGGAGAGGTTAAAAAGACCTTAGGGAGTTAAGTTTCAATAAATCATTTTAGTCTCTCAAATCCCATCGACTAATATTTACGACTGTCCAAAACCTCCGTTCTGCCGCCTATATATAGTCTATTTTTTTATATCCTTTCTTTCATACTAAGTTCTTCTAGATCTTCTTTGTATTTAACAGTGAGACACATAAAAGGCCACAAAGTGTCCGAAATGCGTTCCGCCTATTCGTCGCAAAATTGGGCCTCATCCTGACGGCTCTGTTAAAAAGGTTGAAACTTTCTAGGAATCAAAAGTTAATTAACGTATTTTGCATCACTTGACGTTCTTGGAAAAGAAATCAATATGCAAACTGAGGCATCATTTTATTCTGCGGAAATATACGAGCACCAAAGAAATTTTAATCTATTTTCATTTTGCAAACAAATTAAAATCGAACCTCGAAATATTTGAAACTATACAGTTGAAAATATTACCACTAAAGTGCCAAACTGAATTTGTAATATAAGCGACTCCAGAAACTTTTTTTTATTCTTTCGTGTTTTTTATAATATACGGTTTGTAAAATTTGTATCTTTTGAAAAAATCTACCAATGCAATTTTTGAAAAATTCCATAAAACATGCCAAGTTACTTTTTCTAAATCGATATGACGAGAGTGCATACATATATCTGACCAAATGTACACCAAGTTTATACGGGTGTTGGCACACGGACATCCGGATCGGATTCGACGCATGGTGCACAAGCATTTGTAAATTCAGTACCATTGCAATCATGCATACAGCCAGCATGCACGCATGCTGCAATTGAACATGGCGCACAATCATCTGCACACACAAGTATATAGTATCAAGTTAAAATCACATGGATACATATTTGAAACTTATTTGATCGGGACTTTTAACTGGTCAAAATTCATGAAGTTGATTTGGTCGAATGCATATCAAAAGAGTCACGCGTAAATACATGCTCCAATGTATGTTTCTTTAATTGTAAAATGCACTCGCGAGCGGGATAAAAAGCAGGCTGCACTCTCGCTACTGGACCGCTATGAGTGTGCAATTGTGTGTGAGTAGATGTACGAGCGCTTCGGCTAATGGCACAGAAGGGTGGTGAAAATAAAGAGAGGCGGGCAGGAGGCAGAGAGGGAACTGTAATTAAAACAGGAATGTTAATTACTCTTTGCATTACCGAAAAGCGCGTGATATTACCAACGGAAATGCGGCTCTGTCGGCTTTCCACTCGATCTGGTCTTGTTGTGTTTTGTCGTTTATCCACAATCAAGTCACAAATTTTTTGACATAATTAATTCTACGTAATTAATTTTAAAATTACGACGAGTCTGATTGATTGATGATTATAGTGACCGAAAATTTATATAGATTATGAAATTTAATACAAATGCTGGATGTATAAAGAATACTTTTCTATGGCAAAAATGTGGCTATCTGCAAATAAAATTATTCCTAAATGATAACAATAGCGTAGTACTGTGCAGTGCTGTGAATATTGCTGCAGATGATACTAATTGATTTAAATTAATTATTTTAAATAATTCAATAACAAAAGTAAAAATTACCAATACCTGGGTCAAGTTAAAAAGTAATGAGTAAAACAAAAAATACAAATTTATCACAGTATTTGCTATGATCGGGGATTTTCAAATTTATATACAATAGAATTAACACAAACAAATGAGCCTAACACATGAGCAGAATTCAACATACGCACTAAAACATTGTTTTCTTAAAGTTACTTTATTTATAACAAAGCATAGATTTAGAATAATTCGATAAAAAAGTAGGATTCTTTTAAAGGTATTGAGTGAAATCTACATTGCCGACAAACAATAAAACAGCAGGTTCTGGTTTTTCACGTTACAACTCCAAAAGAGATATGTTGTTCACAAGCGGTATTAACTGATGGTTAAACTCATTGACTTGAATCATCTTTGGAAAAGCGCGTTACACTGAAAAAATCTTCAAATTGACTAGCGTATGCTATATTCAGTTTGAACCACATAAAAAATGAACATCGTAGGTAAACAAATATTCTGGATAATGATTGAACAATTGGCGCATACCCGTTGTAAATGTGGACATTTTTCCCATTAATTTGCATCGATTTTTTATTTTCTCGACAAATGGAGAATTTATCTCACAAATTCGTTGTAAGATAAATGCAATTTTTTTAATGAGCAAGAAGCGAATTCAAGAAATACGATCATAAGGCGCAGTGCGTGTCGCGAATTGCGTGTTAAGTATTATAGATATACACGAGCGTGAAACACGCTTCTAGCGATAAGATAAAACCCAATCGTGAACTCGTCGCACACGCAAAGACGACGATGTCGTCGTCATCGTCTTAATCAGATATGCAAGTTTTCCACGAGCTGACTTACAACTGCCATTACCAACATTCCTGTCATGCTTTCATTATATGCTTTTTTCGTGAAAAGATCAGCTGGATAAAGCATACCTACTTGACAAGGATTAATTTCGACTGGCACTTCTGTAACACTGCACTTATGTAAACGGAAATTCGATATGTCTAAAAATTGTAAAATACTTCCTGTCGTACGACATATATGTATATACTAAACGAACGGAAATGAGCTGGGCAAAAGGAAAAAGGCTGATTCTTTCACTTATGCGAAAACTCAACCGATGAAGTTGTATATCTGATAAGCAAACAAGACTACAAAATTAAGCTTAACCAAGATATCTTGTAACTTTGTAAGTTTACAAGAAATGCAGTAGAAAAATGTAAGCTTGGAGATTGCGATCAAGGCGGAGAAGCTTAGCATAAACTATCGTAATTACAAGGAAAGCATTCCAAAAAAAAGAAGCGCAAGAAAAGTTCTTTAAACGACCGTAAATCCAATTAATAGTGTAATTAAAGATTGAGTAAATCAGTTTCTTTTCTTCTCATTATAACCTGACAGAAATGTCGGATTTAATTAATTGCAACCTCCAAATAAGATGAAGCAAAAAATAAGTTAGAATCTAAGGAACTGAAAATGCAAACGCTTATTCCTGGCGCGACTCTCGAAGAAATGCTATGTAACTCCTTTGGTTTGTTACAATCTTATCGGTGGACTACTGCGGCTTTTCTCTGGGTTCCCCTACCGTCCGTGACTCGAAGAGAAAAGACAGAAAGTGAAGGAAAGGGGTGGAAGAGGAATGAGAGAGGACGATTGGATACTGAAAGAGAAAGCGAAAAGGAAAGCGACCCCAGCCTTGATCCACGTTGTACCCGCACCCCCCGAGCACAATGGGGTGAGTGCGGAACCCCCTGGCTGTAGGTAGAGAGAAGGGGGTGTCGTGATAACGTCACGCTCTGACAGAGTGCCGCTGCTATCGCGCCGCCACACGCCGGCAGAGAAACAAAATGGAACCCGACCCATCGACCCTCCACAAACCCCTTTTACTCTATCCGAATATTCCACCTTGCCTGCAATGACCCTAGAAACCTTTTGCGACCCAAAAGTCTCCGCAATTCAAATAGAGAACGTTTAAACTTATATTTTTTCTTACCTCACTGATATTACCATTTTCTGACTCTTCTCAGAAATACCTCTAAATTTTAATGAAGCAATTTCTGTATCAATATAGATATGCTATCATAGTTTAAAAAACTTACTTTTCAAACTGAATTGTTTCAAGTTCAGCTGTGATAATTTCATTAACAGAAACAAAGTTCTCACGCATTGCGAACAGAAGAACGTAATTCCTGTAATGACGAACCTGCGTTTATACATTGCAAATTGCATTCGAACGAGCATTGTCTCAGCGCGTGCACATAAATTGCATGACACGCACGACCCACGACATAATTCAACAACTGCGAGTATACATGATGTTCAACAACGTTCTTCGCGAGAACGACTTCCTGACGCCAATCAAGAAAAACCTTTTCTATGCAAGAAAAACAAGCGATAAAGTGCAATTTAACGTCATTAAATTTCAGAAAAAATATTCTCCCCGCGTTGAGGGGGTATTTATTGCTCAAAAAAATGAACACTTATATTATATTTATAACCACTAATACGCTATTATTACATTTATAAATAGTCGTGTGACTATAATATTATAGCTTATTTAGGGGGAACCCTCTGAAAATACTTTTTAATTTCACTCATGCCACTACCTTGATAAATAGTAAAAGTTTTGAAATCTGATTTCATTTCTTAACAGTCCCTTAACAGTTGAACAAAACTATTTTAAAAATGTTATTTCTATCACATTCTTAAATCGATTTTATTTTTCCGTAGATCGGGGTAATTATTCCATCCCAGGGCCTATTATACCCATCGTCAGTTTTTAATGAGAAAAATAATTGCTGTCCATAGAATATAAATGAACCTCCCAATTCTGTAACTCGTTTAGTGCTCGGACGGACGCTCTATTAGTAGTCGGGTAGCAGCGAGCAAGATATTGAATTGAAAATAAATAATTTAATACACAATATTACAAATATTATATAATATTATATAATATTACAGCAACTTTTATACCTACCATATATTAGTAGAAAAAATTAGCAAATAATTTATTTTAGTTTTGAATGTACTGACGTTTAAAATAAATTGACTTTAAAATCAATAACGCGAATTAATGTAGTTGGTATTAATATTATATAAATAATAATATTTAATTAAATTGACAAAATAAAGAAGAATTTACTAATAATACTTAAAGGAAATGTTTGGTTTACCAAACCAATGAATTGGCTAAAACCTCAGTAGTTTGTTTCAGTCACAATGGTGGTGTTTGTTGTGGTTACACGGATCGATCAAATTTGGTTTTTCGGACCACTGACCTCAAAATTACCCTCCATAACTCTTGAATTATATATACATATATAATTCTCGATACAGACTTTGCCCATTCTAATTCATTCCTACCTAACCGGTTACAGGTATAATGCAATATGATAATGGTTACTCAATAATTTAAGAATTTAAATTCCTCTTCAAAATTAAATTGCTGATGAGTCAAAAATAATATTCGGAAGAGAATGTCGTGATTCTGCAGGTGTCGATGGAGGTCGCGAATTCTGAAAGCGGTGGACAAAATAAACGGGACACATATATGATTTCGGATCGGAGCCAAGAACATTTCAGAGATCCCTCTTGGATCTATCCAGGTATGCAAGCAACGAGTTGAAAATAAGCAGCGACACGCCATCGACATAGCATCGCAGAGTCGAGAGAACCTCGCGTTTGACTTTTTTGCCAGCTGGCAGCCTGTTATAGCAGCAGATGATCTTCGAGCAACGTCTTCACTCTTCTCTCTCTTTTCCCTTGGTACCTTACTTCAGCCATCTCTCTCACTCATCTTTCTTCTCATAGCCCTCAGACTCGTAATTTTCTATCCATTCCTTTCCCTTTCTCACCGCCTACCCTTTTATTTGAATTCCTTATTTCGTTTTCTCTTCCCACCTCCACCTCTTTTTCAAAAAAATGCACCAACGAGAGTGGGGAAGTCCATCCTCTAGAATATCAGTCTTTCTCTCCATCGCGATCGTAAAAACGCGTCAGTTTCGTGCTCTTCGAGTAGGAGGAGTCAAAAATCTAGTTATTGTGCGCCCAAACAAAGCAAACTCTGCTTTAAAAGAGTAACAACGGAAACAAAATTTATTAGGTATTGATTGCAATTTCATTATAGGCGACGATTCATCAACGCTAAATAGTATAAAATTCTCAGTTTAAATCAATACCAAAACAAATTAGATTGTCATAATTACATTGAAATAAGCAATTTTCATTGTTTAAAGATTAGAGTAAGACATCTGTAGATTTCAGATTCCCCTTTCCCCAGATTTCACAGGGTAAAGACAAGCAGGGCATCGATAAGGCTGATTTCGAATCGGTGGACAGAACTGTCTACATATATTATCTGGATCGCCGACGACGAGGACGTCGCGTCGCATTGACAGGCACGGGGCACTGAGATCGATGGTAGATTTCAAAAAGTACTTGTTCACATTGGCATCACCCACCCCCTTTCTTTCGAATCTTCTTCGCAAGCAAGGTGAATCGGCGACAATTACGAGACGCCTGGAAGATTTATAGGAAAGAGAGCAGACGAGATAAAGCAACAGAGAAAACAATCCAAGAAGAAGGATGGACTGGACAAAAGAGAAGAAGAAAAAAGAAAAGAGCAACAGAGGCTCAAGAGAAATCGAGCGCAGAAGTTGCCAAGAGTCACAGGGGAATGGGGGTATCCGTGAATAAATAAGAATTCGAATATATTTTCTGTTGTTTATTATTTCGGTTTAAGATTTAGAATCCGCTTCCCGAGACCGCGGTCAATTCCTGGAAGAGATCAAGTTTCTATATTTGACGCATCTTTTTCATCAGTGCCAGTATTTAAAAAATTCATTTCAATCAAGGACCTTTTTATCGTCTTATTAGCTTTATAAATCCATTACAATTAAACAATTGAGTCTGTAAATGGATTTTGTAAAAATTCTCTAAATAAATCGTTAGGTAGGAAGTAATTTGCATAAATCGTTAAAGAATAACTTATCCCTCTTTAGAAACTTCAGTAAAGGCGAAGAATATCTTCTTGTTCCAAGTGTTCAAAATGAATAGCCACTAGACGCAACCCAAGAAGAGAATGACGATTATTTGGAAAGCGATCGAATCGCGATTCTCATAAAGATAGATTGCCTAGTCAGACATAGAATTGAAGGTAGATCAGACTCGAGAACGACGATGTTTGACGTTTATGTTATAGGCTCAACAATAATAATTTATTTTCTTTCAAGCCCAGGCGATTACGAAAGAAAAAAACTTTTACCTGTTACTTCGATCTATTTTCAGGCAGAAAAGAAATTTAACAATTACACTTTATCAATGAACATTTGAAAATTTGGTCGTGTAATTTAGGAAACGATTACCTAGAAAATAGATGACGTAATGAAACAAGAAAGTGCCATTCGATTGAAAAAATAATTCAAGAATGACGAATTCTTATTTCTTAAAAGAAAAGAGAATTAAAGAGCAATTAGTACCTAAATTGCGAGAACAAGTGTAAAAAGTCAGCGGTTTTTGGGCCGTGAAAGAGGATTGAAACGTTAATGTGCCCAAGTGCAGGAATAACCTGAAATCTATGGTCACGAAAAAGCAATGCGCAGCTCTTTATGTCAGCGTGCAGAGAATGTTCCTAAACGAGTCGAGGGATCGGTAAATCGTGAAAGGACGTATATCTCGAAAGAAAAAGAAAAGGTGCGAGGATGCTGGTCCGACATCGTCAAGGAGATATCCTAACCCGATCGATGTGCTATAAATATCAGGGACCCTCTCTTCCCTACGAGCTCAGATCTCTCGCGCGCTGGAACCAGAGAAGGATCGGGACAGAGAAATGTGATAGGGAAAGAAGAAAAAGGAAAGAGAGAGAGAGAGAGAAAGGGGGGAGGAGAAAAAACACTGTTCGAGAGAGACTCTTGTTTGCGTGTACGACAGAAATCTCCGATTTTTATCTCGACTCTCGGACGACTTGGGAACCGGTAACGAGAGGATTCGTAACCCCGTCAACGCTCCATCAGACTTGCCATCTGTTAGCATCACAAAATAATACATGTCTCTAAAAAAAAGGAATTTCATTTCTCAAGAAGATCTGGATATATGTTTATTGTAGATATTATCTATACTTTTGACCTCCAATAAGAGTCTGAAACTTTTGTTGTGAAGTGAAGTATATATATATATATATAAACTTCAGAATTTTAATTGTATTTAAAAAAGAGTTCCTTTTCTTTTTAAAAAAATCTCATTAAGCCAAAAAGCTTTCATTTTTTATATGAGAGCTTTTAAATTTCACGTACTTAGAGATTTTGAATTTCGCTAAAAGAATTCGGAAAACTTTAAAAATCTTCGTTTATGTCACACGAAACTATCGATCACATTTCTGATAGATTTGTATAAACATAAGGAAAAATCAAGTTTTCGCTATTAAATGGAAAATATTTCTAGAGATCAAACTAAGTAGTTAAAATTTTATTACTTAATTATGTTTTGTGACTATACTAGAGATAAATATGTGAATAAAAATAGAGATAATAATGAAATTTGTTTATGTTTTTTTTTTTTCAAATTGTGGCCTGCGGGAGAATTCTAAAAGGAAATGGGAGAATTGTGTCAGCCAGGAGAGTTTTCGTTACCTTGCTAGTGTTTTTCATTATTTAAGTATTTTATAAAATGTGATATTGTTGCATATTTAATTGCTAATAATCTATATTTGTGTTTTATTGACTTAACTAATTTATAAAATATGTTATTATTGGATATTTTAATACTAAAGAAGCTTTTAAGTCGGGGAAGTCTTTCGGTCTAAGTCTTTTTATATCTTAAATACTTTGTAAAATGTTCATCTGTCGATAACTATATTGACAAAATAAAAAAATATTTAAAGAAAATAAAAATAATTATATCATTTTTGTGAGAATCTTATATGTATATTGTATCGCTATGAATGTCGACCACAATGTAATAGTAGGGGAAATACGAATTCGGAGAAATTCGGAAGATAACGAGTCAGTCAACGATAAACCTTCTGTAAATTGACACGGTTTTTACTTTTCTGTATCTATATTATATTATTTTAATAAAACCTTTTATTTCTTATATTTTATTGATATTCCAAGTCCCCACAGGTGGGGTAATAGGGGAAGAAAGATTAAAGAAAGATTTTTTTTGCAAATTTACTTTTTTTTCTAAGTTTTTAATTAATTATAATAACAAAAGGAGTAAAAAATGACAAAAAACAATATTGTATGATAACAATAAGTTGGTTTTTTTTAATCATTTTCCTTAAGGAGCTCCAATTCCCCCACACTCTCCTACTTTTCACGTATATATATTATTTTCGCCGGGTGTTTGTATAATCAGTTTTCGTTGTTCTAAATATAAAATTAGAGTGAAATATTTAAAGTGAAAGAGTCACACTTATATATAGGTATATATTTACCTCTCACTGTAGTCGACTTTTCTGTGTGCAAGAAGCAAATAATAAAATGAGTACAGTATGATATTAGAATGAAATGAAAGAACTAAGAATGATGATACTCGAGGGTGGCCATGATTAAAGCACTTTTGTTAAATAAGGTGCGTGTTAACAGGGTTAACTAGCTATGAAATAAAGAGAAAAACGACGCGATATACTCAGCGGGATCAAATCCTCTCGTCTTTTCTGCCCAGAGTCGGCTTTTAATTAACGTGCGTACGGATATGAAAAAGGCAAAGGTCCCCGACAGTTTTTCTTGCCGCGGATGAGGAGCTCGTAAAAAAAGAAACCGGAAAGAAAAGAAGACTAAAGCGGGAAGGCGCCACTCGTTAAGCGCTTTAAAATCGCGGGGGAGCAACACGTCGGAACAACGGATTAACGCGTTATACGCCCAGTAGAGGACCTTAACGTCACTTATTTTCATCAAGAGTCATCCGACTCTCATTGTCAGAACATTAAAATCCCTTTGTGTTAGCCCACAACTGAACTTAGTTGACATTAATTTCCACAATTATACCGAGTTATTAAATATTTGATGAAAACTATTAGTCTCGACAGGTAAGGGAACTATTGATATGTTAATTTTAAACATTATTCGTAACTACTACTGATGCAAAAGGATCTAGGTCACATGGTGTCCTGAAAATGGTCGAGACAATATTTATTCCGTGTCATCTACCGGAATTTGATTGGCCCTTTGCCATGACCATCACAAACTTGGCGCAGTTTGATTGCATTGAACGTTTCCACATATCACAGTCACTCACCCATTTCCCTTTCATTCTGGCCATTAAAGCACTTTGTAATTTTGGCATCGTCTAAAACTAATTAAGGAAATTGCATGGTACATTGCAAGCGTTTCGATTCTAAAATGGCTACATACTTTTTTTCCCTTCAAATAATGGTTTTTCACATTTCTTAAAGGGAGAAGAAAAATTGTTGGGTATATATTATCGACCTGAATTTAAGTATGACAGAAATGGACCGAACCTATGTCGCATGACGAGTCTACTTTGCCAAAGTTGGGATAAACTGGGATAAATGTTCCGGAAATATAGTAGCTCCACACTAGCACAGGCCGGAAATGGAAGCTTGTGGTCGGATGTGGATATGTACCGTCGATATTTCGTTTGACTCGGCGAATTTTTTCTTCCCCGGTGCGTTTTCTTGCCCTCATAACAATTCTTGATATCCGGAGGGTCGACTCCAAAACGCTTTTGGTCACATTCAACGATTCTTCTCACACCACTGAAATTCGATTCCACAAGAAATTTTACCATGGGCAAAAAATTATTCTCTCAAGAATTTAATTGGCCACCAAAAATGAATGTTTCAGTCCATTCCATGAATCTGTAATTCTGCGCGAAACTTATTGCTTCAAAACCCTAACCATGTGAACTTTATGAAATAGCCTCTCAAATGAAATTTGTCCTAGCTAAATTTTATTTCTCTTAAAGCAACGCATAAATAATAAACTCTGTTCTCATTTAACGTACCTTGGGCTGCGATAACCACCTACATCTCGCATCTTTACGAGCGAAGATAATGGCGTGTACAGGGCTGTAGGACGAATTAAAATCTTGAGAGAGAGGATGCCGCGGCGCACAGCTGGTAAAGGTAATTGCGCCACGTGACTGTTGGTACATACACGTTATACGGTACCCACCCCTACCAAAACGAGTCTCTCACCCTATAGAATCCCTCTCCGATCCCGGGTTCCTCTCGGCTCTCACCCCCGAGAAACGAGCAACGAGCAATTTCATTACTGCTTAACGCCTGTCATAAATCTCCGCACCCCCACCCCCACAATCCTCGCATTCCCACACCAACATCACATCCTCCCTCTCCCACATCCCTCTTTTTCTTCTCTTGCTGCTGTACTTTTCTTCCTCTCCTTTTTATATTTACACTGTTTATACACAGCTTTGGAATAATGAAACCAATTGGAAAACTTGAAAACCGACTTAATAATCTAATAATTTCATTAAGCAAAATTATATCTACTCGAGACACACCACACCAAAGCCATGATTTTTAATTATGTATTCAATATTACAAAGAAATATAATCACGTAAAATCACTAGCACTTATTACTTATTTTTAATATTTACACAGAAAAAAACTAAACTCAGAATGAGCCGTGTAGGCGGCTCATTTTGATGTGCAACAAAAATCAACCAGTTTGGTGGCGCTACTGTCTATGTCGTTTAGCATTGGCTCATTTTGATTTGCAACAAAAATGAGACTAGGTTTTTCTGTGTACTTTAAAATTTTTTCATATTCTCACTTTCTAAACCTGAATTAATTAAAACATAACTAAATTATTTGGCAAAAATCCAGTCATTAATTCAAATTATTTAAAAACTTTACTACTTTTCCCGTTTCCAACAAACTTTATGTCTAATTTAATTTTGAAAATATTATAAATTTGCTTTTTTAATCTAACAATTATTCGAATAATTCGAAGGCTGTTTTTAGGCAAATTAGCACTAATTCATCGATATCTTTCTTATAATTGAATATAGGGTCTCTCTTACGTAATATTTATATTTCGTTCTTATGACGCGGAGAATCTTCTGGCGGATAATTATTTTTATTACTTTCTTATCTGACCGCCAACAACGCCGCGAGGCGGCAGAGTTCGCAAAAAAGAAATAACCCTAACCTCGTTAAACGGGTTTTTCGCGCAAATCGGAATGTAGATAGCGTTGTCGAAGGGTGCCAATGGTTAGTTTTCGGAGATCCTCAAGGCGTTGATGAGTTTGTAGCGATCCTTAAATGTTTTCTACAGCAAAGCTTCATCCAGTCGCTCATTCTCACAACGAGCGTCACTGGAATGTCGCTAGGTCCTAGCTGTAAAATTGTAGTCTTTTTTTGTTTCTCATCATTCGCAGATTGAATATTTAACACACAATTGCGAGTTCAAACCTTTCGTTTTTTAAAATCATTTTTTAAAGTTTGTGCGGTTAGTTCTGTGTCTTATTGTCTGCTTTGAAGTTTCAGCTGCTGTTGCATTTGGAAGTTTACATTTTCACTTTTAAGACGTTTTTTTTAATATTGTTCGACGACAATTTTTATCGAATATATACATTTATAAAACATTTATTACCTTTAATTTCTATTTAAAAATACTTATAAAGATAAAAAACAATAAATTACATTAAGTGAGCACAATGTTAAATTTCATGATCTACTGTAGTCATAATACAAAGTGTAAAAATTATTATTTATTAAAACTTAAAACAATAATGAAGCTGTTGATTTTTTAACTTTTATTTATTTTGCTTCTAATTCTACTCAAAAAGATGAATATTTTTTTGCCTAATAATTTTTTTAGAATACAACTTTTTAATTAATAAACAGCTTTTAAATAAAAAAGGCTGCTTTTTAAGTAATTGAATGTATATGTTAAAAATTAATACAAACAAGAAAAATATGTAGCACCACCTTATAATACTTGGTCGGACAACTTTTAAGAGAATTTGAGCATCACTAAACCAGATCATAAAAACTGTCTTCTTGTGAAAGGACATATTAGTAACCTAAGACGATGTCAACGATACTGTCAACGAGAACACTGGATCGGTTTACAAAACTTTTGGAAGTTGATCGACTATAATATCAATTTCTAAGTAAATAATACTGTAAATTGCGCATTTTCTTTAAAATTAAAAAATTCTTCTGTAAATAACCAACTGTAAACATAAAACTTGTAAAATATTTTCTTCAGAAAAGATTTTGTAGTTTACAATTTCACTAGCGAAGTCTTTAGTCGTCTCTTTCTAATTATTTAATTGCTTGAATAAAAATTATCTTATTTTTTATTTGAATCAAAATTTAATGAAATTTTAGAAAGATTAACAAATTTTATACAACTTGCACTAACTCTCTCATCAGGTCATTTAGGATCGCTCGTCGTCAGTTAGAGATCTCTTGCAGTCTCGTCGTCTGACGATATAGTGAATAGCCTTTCGTTATTATCATTATTACATATTATTACACTTATTACATAATGACTAGTAAAATCATGGCTATAGAAAGAGAACTGAAAAAAGAGTGAAATTTTATTATTTATTTATTATCATTATTATTGTTTATTTATTTTATTTAATTTTTTCTAGTTAGTAAACGGAATCAAAAATATTCAAAATATGAACAAAATTGAGAGTTAAAAAATACAGTTCAGTGAATTTATGTATACATCATTTTTCTATGGGAGGAAGTTCTGAAGTATACGTTCCTGGAAATGCGGGAGAGGGGCTGCGAATTTTAGAAAATAAAGTTGAGACTAAAGTAGAAAATTTTCATAACTAAATGTTTCATACACTATTTACTAAGAAATAAAAATTGTACACAAATTTTAGTTTATAAGCAAGATGCTTCAAAAGTCTTTCCAGATTTGCCATTAAGTCGTTGAATCTTTAAGAGGAATAATCGTGGGTGTCGTTTCAACTGAAGTTACTGGTAACTTTTTTCAGAATATCCCATTCCGCAGGAAAAGTGCGCGTTTTGCTGTGTAACTATTCACGTAAGTACTATATCTCGCGCCTTTAAAAATCTCGTAAAAAATATTCATTGAAGTAGGGGCATTCCGAGTTCTATACTGCCATTCTCAGACCACCCCATTCGACAGATATAGATAGACCATAAATGTTAAATGTGGTGTCAATTATTTTACATAAACTTTTTTTCGCACATGTCAAACAAACATTGAAAAAAACTTGGGCTCAAATTGTCTATCGGTAACAAAAACAATACCACCTTTTCTCCATGTAGGTTTTTTCTGTCAAATGCCCAATACTATTTTTTGGACAAGCAATAATTGTAGTGAAATTTTATATATCAGCAATAGCATCAGTGAGAACTAGAATAATTTAGCTATAGTTTAAAATGCAGAAGATCAATCTTGCAAGTGGAAGGAAGAAAAATAGGATTTTCTTATTCTAGAAGTTAACAGAAGTGAGAAGAAGAACGTCGGATGTCCATTACATTCGCACCCGGTACATTGGGAGGTTTTCATAGGAGGCGGGATTGCTTATATAGAGATGGCCGCTCGTGATATAAGATCCGGTGGATCCCGTAGGAAATCCCGGGAACGGATCTATCTTACCCCGAGGGATAGCTGCGGGGAAGTGAGTAAGAGTTCACCTGTCAGCCTGAATTAAAGGATGGTCGGGTCGTCGTCGTGAAAGAGAAGAGAGAGAGAGAGAAAGAAAGAGAGAGAGAGAGAGAGAGAGAGAGAGAGAGAGAGAGCCTAGCTCTGCTATAGGGGATGCTCTCTTTTCGCAATTCAAGTGTCTTCTGGGTTGGTCTGCTAACACTGAAGTGAACCAAGTCACCCGAGGGCCGTTCCTCAAGGACATGAACCGTTTTTGGCGACCGTGCGAGACTCGCATGGAATTCTCAATGCGAGCACAATTCCTACCTATCTAAGCGCAGAAATAAAATTGTGGATAAGTGGCGATTTATAGCAAAGTACTGGGCCAATGGAAAATGCACTCACTACCATGTCCAAGTGGATTGTAACGTCCGCTTTCTCAATGCTCGTATAACATTGTAAACCATTAAAGAATTAATAAAATGCAAATCATACTTGGTACTCGAATATAATTTTCCCGTAGTGGCAATAGATTACGCTATATAAACCACTTTAAGCGAGGTTTCAAACAGGAATCAATTGCAAAGGTTGGAAAATAGCGATCGATATTGAATTAAAGGAAAAAGATTCCTCGGTGATCGTGAGTGCAAACCGATCGAGATTTCTCCAAGTTTCAGAGCGAGATCAGGCGATCGAGGATATCCACGTCAAGTAGCATTAATCGTCATATTGTTCGAGCAATAATCTGGCGTTCGAGATGAGTATCATTAGCCAAGGTCAGGTAAAAATACTCCTTCGCATGAATTAATGGAAAATTGTTAAAACGCATCGGTGTATGTTATGCGTGTAAGTGTAGTGCAACGTAAGATAGAAATCACATATTCAAAAGTTTCAAAAGTGTCATCGTTCATGAAATTTTTACTAATTTTCGGTACGCATAATTGAAAAAGTCAAAACAACATCGCAAGATATTGTGAGGAGAATATTACATTAATTCTTTAGAGTGGTAACGGAGAATAGATATAACCATTTCAGCAAAGCTGAAAATTAGATTTAAAAACGTTAAACTACATGGAATAAGGAATTTATCGCAAGAGTTAATGGCATAAGGAAGCGAGAGGCGAGGTATTCATGACAGCGTGACGAGGATCGCCTCTAATCGTCGGTAATGGCGATTGAGAGCGGCGACTTGATCCGATATCCGAACACTATACTATCGAAGATGCGACACACGTGTCGAATTGGCAAGATATGTTCGCGTTCCCGCTTCGTTAGCCGACCAATCACGGCCATGTACCTAACTGACGGGCGGTAAGTACCGCAAAAATCGCACTCGCGCCACTTATGCTCTTAAACTCTTCCACCTCTTTTCCCTCGTAAGTCATCCAGGACGAGCGGAGGAAGAAAAAGATAAGGGAGGAGGGCACGATGCTCGGAAAAAACTAATGACATCGTGAGCATACGGTGCGGCTTTCGCTCGGCGAGTCACAGATGTCGACAATTTCATAATTTATGTTCCGGCACACACATCAGTGTATGTAGCGTGTACGCGGCTTTTACATATCTATAGTATATATATATACCCTCAATTAATTGACCTAACATGCGTATTTGGAATTAATTAATAATTCCTCAATCAACTCTGCTCAAATTTGAAAACTCATCATAACAAACAAGTAATTGCGTTGTATAGATATAGTACACAATATTTTTAAAAAATTAGTTAGAAATATTTAAACTAACATTTTTAAAAATTTATTTCAAAAAACAGTTCACGGATGTAATTCGTACGTCCGATAAGCTCTGAAAATTCCCTACTTATTTTAAATTTGCTGCAATTTTTTGTGCTATATTAACAAGAGCAATACAGACAGCAAATCCAATTTCATATTTAAAAACAATCGGCATAAGCTGCCACTGTCGATACCAGTGAGTCTTGTTATCAGTACTTTAAAACAGATAAATTTAATTAAAGTACCGTAGCCGGTTTTAATTTCATGACGCATAAGCATACAGTATGCATGCCACACCAAGATTGCAATTATGATGCTACAAGTGATTATATATTTTTAACGCTATACTCGACTCAATTTTTTGTAATTAAAAGGTATTTGAATTCCAGTTTTCTTTCAATTTCAATATCGTATAGTAATTTTAATAATGCCACTTCCCATAAATGGTGTCGTTTTGCGATTTTTTGTCTGATAGATTATTTCGATTCATTTAATATATGACAATAAGAAGAGTATTCAATGATGGTGAAATTATTTCAAGATAATCATCAGCTTCCCTTTTTGAAATCTCCTGTATTCATTATGTTCTCAATTCGCCAGCTCTCACACTAACGAGGTAAAGTGCACTTTCGTATATTTTTGATAATTTCAGAGTACAACTGTGTATGTACTTAACGACGCGACGGTCTGCTGAAAGGTACTCGAGCGTTCCAAAGAGGATTTAGGACAGATTATCTCTCGCGGATTCATTTAGCATTGACGAAAAAGGTGAGGACAGATAAGAAAGTGAAGTCTTCCTTAATTTCATAAAGTGAAATAAAAATCCGATAGGTTGCGACACTGGCCGTAAATTGGCCGAAGAATTACACTGATAAAGAACTTCCGTGTAGCAAACGAAAAAAATTCAAAAATAAAATTCCTGCCAGCTCTTGAAACAATAAAATAACTATCCATAAACAAAAAAAATGAAAAGAATGATAATTATTGAAAGAGGAAAGGTATTAGAACCCATTGCTCGTTAATACAACTTTAAAGGACAGTGCCCAGATAACTAAAAAAAATAATTTCAATCCAAACTTTAATATAAAATAAGATGTCGGAAAGTTTCGTGAAATATAAATAACGGTTTAGAAAGCCATGACCCGAGGGATGACACTCGATTTCAAACATTTAACAGGACGAGCATAAAATATTTATTCAGCAAACTGTTCCGTGTTTTAGTCTCGCCTCCGGCGGTCGATCGAGCGTGTATGTTTGTGTGAATGCTTTCTCAAAGGTGGTATCACTGTTTACTGGGAATCCTAACCCTCGGGAGACTATTAAACGCTCACCGGAGATTCGACGGTCAAGTAATCCTGCCACTACGAAACCTATACATTAATAAATTATACTTGTCTTTGATCATTGCTACCAAAGCACATGTATCGATTCGCAGTTCGTAAAGGGTATTTGGCTTCGGTTTTAGTTAGTAGAATAAGTAGAGAAAACTTTTCACTTCTCGAAAATAAGCAGGAAGTATAGTCGTTCTGCAAGTTCAATTAAAAAAGAAGGTTAAAGTAAGCGCTTCTAAAAGAAATAGCCGAGAATTGCTTCATTAGTAAGCAGGTCGACCCCTTAGAATCGTATGCTAAAGCAACGTAGGAAATAGGAAGTGCATGCTAACACAGTCGTATAGCACCTCATTGATATAGAGAGTCTAGTGCTGAAATAGGGGATCAGAGGGCGGCATGAATTTGCATTCGTGGACAGCTTTAAGTTGCTGGCGTCATGTTTTCAGATATTTCCATCTCGAAGGACGACTTGTAACTATTTCCGTCTGCTCCCATTGCTTACACAATGATTTTGTTGCCTTCTAAAAAGAATCGATTTCTTCAGATACTGAAGATAAAAATAGATCAAATAGCTTTATATAATTATATTTCATAGTTTATACGTAATGATTGCGCAACAATAATATCTCAATACGTTAATTTAATGTCTTTTCAAAAAAAGTGTAACTGCAATATTTGAATAGGTACCAAATAGTTGGCTCTAAATAAAATTAAAACAGAGCAGAGTTTAATTTACATTCACTCAATTTTGAAGTTATCAGTTTTAAATTAATCCCATTCGGAGAAGGATTTATAATCGCAGTACATATCTAAACATTTGCTATGAAGTTATAAAAGAATCTATTAATATACTTACATATATAGTTTATATTTTTCAATTACATTTTGAGTTATGATTTTATAACAATCTACCTCGCAAGTAGAAAATGGGCTCAAGATCACACTTGTCGGAATGAACAAGATAAAACAAACGGAATTATTTTCTTGTTACCATTCGTAAATAGGAATTGGGATCAAAAAGATTCAAGACAAGTAGAAGACTATGACAAGACATTATTAGAGTCCTTACGAGTCACCCTTGGCGTTAATGATCATTCCGCGAACATCTATCCCATTAAGGTGTGTTGTCACAATTCTCCGTAAAGATCTGAATTCCTAGTAGACATCTGTAGGGTATGTGGTATGTGCATGAAAGAAGTTGCAGAACATTAACGTGTTGTATAAAATTTGGATTTATTTTGCGATGTGCCTTCTGTAAATTTTGATATGGTGACTATGGTAATATACAGAGTTGATAAGTGTGTCTGTTAAACTACTCACAACTACACGAGAGGTTTCATGTATTTGTCAACGCAGTATATAGCCGCCTTTTAAGTATATGTGGACGGTCAACCAAGTGGCATCAATACTTGATACGTTCCACTCTCGTAACGTGTAACACAGGGGACATGCGAAACGCAGGAGTGACTCGCGGATTATATTATTCACAATACATTAAGCACTTTCACAGTGGTCGCTGGGAGATTTGGGAATGGCACCATGGGATACATCAACGTTGGTGAAGTGGCACCAACTCCGAGGGACCAAGCTTTCTCGCTTTATTTTGCAGGGGTGACTCGAACCGGTGGCCAAGCAGGCCGAGGTGATGTAATCGATACGTCGTGTTCTCTGTTTAGTGATTGTTTGTAGCACCGCATAAATATCAAAACTTTAAAAATAAAGAAAATTGCGTTTTAGTTATAAATTCATGTTGAATGTGATTTCTAAAATCACATAAAAACGGACATTCTTGCATCTAATGGAAACCATCTAAACTGAAATTCAAGGGATTGACCATGCAGGAGCGGATGGATCGGCAGAGTGCGTAGCAGGAAAATAAACTCAATGCCCCGTGGGGCGCACACATGGGATTATGGTAAATGACAAGTGGAGGACCAGTAAGGCTAAAGAGTAGCCAAGTTAATACTCGACTGATCTCTTCGCACTCTTCCCTCCTCTTCTCTCAGCCCTTCTTTGGCAAACCCAGTTAAACGGGTCGCGATTTAAACCTACGAATGCATATTCAAGATACGAATATTTTAAATCCAACGAGGATTACTCAACGAGAAGGGAAAATGAATAGTGGGTGACTGACGGTGCGATGATGAGCAAGGAAAAGTGAGAGCTTCAAAAAATCTCTTTTAAGAGACTCATTCCGAAAAATTCTGATAAGAGGGAAAAATACCTTCGGTGTGAAAAATCCCGATGAAAAACTCGTGAAAATTGCGTTAAGGGAATGAAAACTTGAAGTTGGTTCTTTTTCTTTTTATCATATCGACAAGCAAGTGAAAGAGGAGGCGAGAGAGATACAGTGTAGCGGCCATTGCCGCAGTGTTGAGGGATTAAAGGCGATAAATTTCGCAAAAATGGGAGCTTAAGCTGTCTCGCGAGGGCGACAGTCTAATCCGAGGCTCGCGCTTCTCGTTCGCGAAAAGATAGGGGTACCAGGATAATTTCAAGAGGCGGTGTCGTTAGATAGTAATGTACTTTTTGCAATTGTCTACTCCCTTTTTCAATCGCGGAATACACTATTGACGACTTTCCAGAATCGTTTTCTCCTTACTCTAGCTATAAATTCGCAGAACTAGAGGGTCTTGGGAGAAGTAATTTTTTTCCAATGAACTAGATAAGGGAAAGAATGTCAAGTTAAGGTTGAAAAGAGTAAGAAAATGGAGTACTTTTCAGTCGCAATTCGAGACCATAAGCTGTAGAAACAAGAATGGGTGACTTCATCTTGTAAGCGTGGGAGGCTTTTCGGCCATTCAGTGGTTTGCGCACAATGGGACGCGCATCAACATAATTACAGTTCGCTCTGTTCTTCGTTCTTCGCTAGCCAGAAGCGTAAGAGCGAATAGAGGATGGGCAAGTGAGTGAAAGAGAAGAGTGGACGGGGCCAAGTGTATTATATTCAAATGTGAGCGCGAGGCGGCGCCAGTGTTGTGTGCGATGGGTTCCCGTGCCCGGGGGCGACTGGCAGAGGTTGAAGGTTGGGAGTTCGAGGTTGTCGACTAAGAGAAAAGGGACGTACGAGAGCGAGAGAACAGAGAAATGCCGCTTCGAGCCAGCTAGCGAGCCCCAGGAGAGGAAATTACGTCGTCTGGCTTGACCCCTCCATCACCTCTGAAGCGTTTCCTCGTCGGCCAAAAAATAAAAGAAATAGGCAGAGAATGAGATAGAACGTTTCAGCCTTTGACCACAAACAGATAGTATTTTCTTGCCCTTCATTTATGTCGCCTTTTTGCAAAAATTCTAAAACAACTTCACTTTTACTCACCCGAAACGCATAATTAAAGATGAAACATTTCAATGTCTAATTATACGAATTAATTATTCGAGAAAAGAAGACAATTTTAATTTTCTCTCATTTCAAGTATGAAAGTCACTTGCGTATTTGTCACCCCTTTCGAATAAAATTTCAAGTCTAAAATAAGGCGGGAAGTAACTGTAAAAAACTCTTCTGGAAGAACGAGGTGTAGCCATTGACTTTTCCAAGCGGCGGCGGCGGCAGTTGCCCTCGAGGATTTGTTCGTGCGGAAAAGTGCCGGTCGATGTATGCAAACGTCTCCTCAACGTCCTTTAGAGCCGATAGGGTGACAACGGGCGTGTCGTGTCGCCTTCCGGGGCAAAGTGCCAGTAGAATAAGAATTGTCGTTCAGGCAAGCCAGAACTGTTTTTCTTCTTTAATATCTCTTTTAGGTGGCCCACTTGCGACAGATAAAACTGTCTTACATAAGCACATGACCTTGATAATTCAAGGTCGATAACCGCACGCCGGAAATGTATGTTTCGGTCATCCGCGAAAGTTTTCCGTAAGGACAATAGATGTCAGTCGATTCTTCCTCCCGTTGAAGGCAAGATAGCAGATCTAAGTGGACCATGCCGCGCTATGGTTATTGCAACATAAAACGTTCTCCGCACAGTTTCAAGAGAGACGGTATACTGAGGAAGCCCCTTTATGACCGAAAAAACTGCCACTATGATTGCCTATGCAAATTGTTTAAGATATCCGTACCAGGGCCATTTTCAGTGTTGCGGTCATGATCAGCAGAGATTCTCAACCAAATCATTTCGCGAACCTTCTCTCGCAGAGCGCAAATATTTTCAATCATCTGTTTAACAAAAGCAGATGTACATATTTCTACATTCAAATTTACACATTCTGTTTTTCTATAAATCAGAAAGGTGCTTTAAAGTTGAAAATACTTTCAAGAAATTCAAATTTAATTTTCGCAAGTCCATAAAATAGTTTTTCTGTGCGCCTGGTGGACAGTAATGCGAGAATGGCATAAAGCATAGAGCTGGCAAATGTAATTCCGCAGAACGATTCAATTGATACAAGAAGACTATATGGTGCGGTGTCTTGATACCAGGAGAGTATAGGGAATGGAAAAAAGGAAAGAAGAGAGAAAAGAGTCTAAAGCAAGTCGTCGGAAACTGCAAGCTCGACGGATATATCTCCCGAGTAAATTAAAATGGATTATATATGTCGACTCCATCTTCAATCTTTCGTCCCTCTTTCCAGGTTTGGTTTATTACTTGCCAAGAACTCCAGCCAGCTGGATAATTGTTATTGCACAGAAATGAATTTGCACTTTTATACAACGCACAGCTCGATGCTGCATTTTATTTTCCTTCTTTGTCAAAATAAAAATGAATTCGTCACTTTTTTAAAATGAAATTCTGAATTATTGAAAAACATTTAAAAATAAACATTTTTATGTGCGTTTGAAATAATTTTTTGATATAGAAATAATTTCATGAGTTTAGCTTTAATCTCATGAAACGAAAGCCGAGAAAGACGTGGGGAATATCAGTGATAACTTTACGAGAAGGTCGAGGAAGGTGGCTGGTAGGCACCGAGTCGACCATGATGTATGCTTCCCTTCCGTCTAATTAAACTTCGGTAGAGTCACACGGGGTTGGTCGGCTGGGTAGACGAATTGCGAGGGTTGTTGGAGGCTGATTTTCAAAATGACGATTTCGTAGACGTTCAAGAGACGATCGCTAAAGACAACTCTATTTCACACAATTAGCAAAATTTATTGAAAGTTAAATAAAAATTATTATTATTAAGCTAAAAGTTAAATTAACATTTCTTTTTCATTGATTTCAGTACTTGGATCTATAAAAGAATATGAAGGTGTAGTTTCTAATGCGTCGAGAAAATTGCAGAATAATGTAATTAAAATATTTGCGGGCATCTCTCACACACAATATAAGCGTATATATAACATGGAATCCGCATAGCAGGAACGAAATTTAATCAAACCGGTGTGTCGGTAAATACGACATGGTGGAGGTCGGGCAAATATGCGCTAGGATAGAATTCCGCCTCCATCAAATTAATTTAATTTATATCTGGCTGTCCGAAACGGCTTGAAGATGCGGTCAGATCTCTATTCTCCCTCTTCATCTTTAGCCCTCTAGTTTCTCTTTCTCCACTGTCAATGCGAGACAGTCTGGTATTAGAGCGCGAGCCCTCATCCGCATGGGGACGACTATTGGCGCTTCACGACGGATTTCTTGGCGCGATTTGAAATACTTCGACAGGGTAGAAATTCCTCTGCGACAGCAAAAACGATTCTCTCGACCCTAAATAACATTCTCTGATTCAGATGGGAATTCAAAAAATGTAAATCTTGATTTCAAAAGAAAAGCATTCAATGAAAATTGGTTTCAACTTTTGTTTCTTCCGCTGAGTTGACAGTTTTCAAAGTTATTTCAAGGTCGATGCAACTGAAAAAATGAGAAATAATTGTCGAGAATTTTGTCATTAAATGTGAATTTAAATTGAGTGGAATGGAAAATATCGTGTTTTCCGGTGAAATCGAAGCTATCGGAAGTGGTGGACTTAAAGTGAAATCGATCGAACGTAGTTCCCACGTATAGCCAGTACACATGCATTAGAGGCAAGAACCCGCAGTGTATACCCACGTCATATCCAATTTGAGCGCTTTTAGTACACGCAGGGAGAGTTTTGTAAGGGGGTCGGTCACCTCGCCCCAGCCCCTCAAATACGACGATAATAGCATTAACTGAGCAGCAATATGATTACCGATCTCGCGAGGTAACCTGATCGTACTCGAAATTCACGTTACGCAATCGTGCAGGAACTCTTAATCGCGTTGCGCTTTTTGGAGGCTCAAATTACTCATGAATCATTATATGATTATGGATCAATAAAGGGACACTCCTTATCTCAACATTGTAAATTATATTTCAAGTCCCCCTATTCAAACAGTAAAGACTTCTAAATGACAAAAGATTTCTTTTTTCTTACTTGAGTGCTTCTGTTTCCATTGTCACTGAAAGCCTTAGATAAACGACTGGTTCATCTTTTAACCTATTCCTTGCCCTCAATTACCTTTGACACTAAAGTCGACTGCAGGTCTCGCGTTTTTACCTAAGTGTTGATCGACGAACGACGCGTTCGAAAAACGGCGCTCAAGAATAACATTTCTGTAGACAGAAAATGTCAGCGGTGCAAAAAAAGAGACTCACCGTTAGGTGTTGAAACAGCCACGCCCTGAGGATGTTTGTCGCGACCTTGGGAAAGATGCCCCTCTTCTTCTGGTTCTTCTTACCCGACGAGTCATCGTCTTCTTCTCCCGTACCTTCACCACTACCGATACTTGCATTACTTGCATCACCTGAAACATAAAATAAATATTTTCTTGCATATTATTTTTAATATAGACAGGAGAAACATTTAATTCACATCTTTAATTTGACATTTATAGGCAGTTTCCATCTTTAAAACATACCCGCAATCACCCTCGGACGTAACATTGTGACTCCCCCTCCTCTCTCTCTCTCTCTCTCTCTCTCTCTCTCTCTCTCTCTCTCTCTCTCTCTCTCTCTCTCTCTCTCTCTGTATATAAATAAGATGAACAATTTACCCTCATTCTTCCCTTCAACTGAGCATTAATTCGCCGTCATTTATCAATCTTAGCTCTTTAATTGCACACGAATCTCATTCTCCCGAGTCTTCCAATAAATACTAAGGAGTGATGAGAAAGGCTAATAAGAAATTCAAAGTCGTCTGAGTTTACGCACCTACGTGAGTCAAATGTAATTTTCTTGACTTTAATATTCTTGTTGTCAAGACAACAATGATCCATAAAGTCCGACAGGAAATAAGAGTATTTAAAAAATATTACCCTAACTACTATTATATTAAATTCACAAATAACAATTAAAGATATCTGTTCGATAATCTCTATGAACTTGATTTTCATTCTCTCTTGGATATCAGATTAAATTTTTGGGAATTGAGGAGCGTTATAAATGACAAATGTTATCGCGCGGTCCCTTTCCTCAGACCTTATCAAATCAAGTCACCTACTTCCCAGGGGTCTCAAGATGTCGGAGAACTCTATTATCTTCCCGTCCTAGTCTACCAAATGCACAAGAGCTTTTTGTTTTAAAAATTTTCAGATATACTATACCAAAATACAGTTATTCCCGGAATAAAACTTTTAAAACAATTTATCAACTCTTGAGTATATATTGTTGAAAATGTAATATTGTGAAAATCCATGTTGGTTTTTAGAAAAAGGACCTTTAATTTATTCTTTTATTCTAAGGTTATTTGCAGATGGCTGAGAATTTAATCTAAGAAATTAGGAAGGAAATATATCAAGACGGAGTAAGATTCTTGGCGTCATGGTTTTTCCAGGGCTTGTTTTCATCCGAGGGTTGAAAGCAGTTAGCGGCGGTGGTTGGCATGCGACAAAAACGACAGTTACATCCTCCCGTACTATTTCTTCATATCCCTATCCCTGCTGGTCTTCCAGAAACGGATAGAACGGTCGTTCATGTCTATAAAGCAATGGCGAAATGACCGACCAAAGTCCTCTGATTGCAGTTAATTTACTCGACGAATCAAGTTAATGTAGCGTACACACTTGTACCGAGTGGCGCCGCGCTACGAGCAGAAAATGTCATGCACTATTAGAGCTTGCAATACAACGTATCAAAATAAACTTTTTTCTTACATTCCAACTAATAGAATTAAGACAAAAAAAAAGTTTAATTTGTCTGTACTACTTATATAAAAATTAGTTATAAACTAAATCTATTTTCTAGTTTAAAACTTAAGAGATTTCAACTTAAGTCTAATTTTTTATTGTGCTAAATTAGCAGCAAATAAAAAATATTCGTCAGTTGTCGATTGGAAGTGGAGTCTTATAAAAAAGGTTACTGTCATAATGCAAATTATTTTTAGTACTTTTTCATTATTTCTGCATTCTAATGAATCCGACTTTTGATTTCCATCACACACGATTTTGACAATCCATTTGCCAGTAAAATGAGTCTGTGAAAGAGAGGGTGGTTCAGCGCCATATCATTTTAGTGTTGATTTACACAGCGTCCAGCGCTTTTTTTTACTGTTCTGTTATTGAGATTTAAGTGCAGTCAATTATGCGTTTATGCGCTTGTACCCCAAACTTCATATCCTCGCCTTCTCTCATGATGCTCTCTGTTGGGTGAACTCGTTTTAATATCATCTCTATCTCTCTCCACCCTATTTGATGAAATCTGCAATTCCAATGAAAGAGTCCATTGCCTTTTTGTGATTCAGATAACTTTAGTTGAGTGATTTGAGAAAAGCGAATGAACTAAGATGACGTTTTGCTATTTTGGGACTTCCTAAACCATCTTGCTGTTGTTGGGTTATTAGTTGAAAAATCTATATTCAATTTAATGTACAAGTATCTAAAGCAATATACAAACACAATCTGGTAGTCTAGTGTAATAAATGTAATAATATTGGTAATACATGTAATATTAGCGTAATTCGGTGTCAAGTGTACACCTTTTTAACCCATCAACGCCATCAATTAGTAAACTCCCTCTCGTTGAAATTTAAGATGCAATATGTACCTTAGATTTAGCATATACAAATATACAGACTCAATTTTTCGAGCAATGTTCATTTCTTTAATCTTTAAAATTTATTTAAAATTAAAATAATTTATAATTCTTTAACGAATTTGTTATTTATGCCAAAATAGCATTTTCTAAAGAGGCAAATTTTTTAAAAAAATATTTTAATTGCCAGAATTTCATTGCAAGTATTTATAGATTAGCTATTTTAAATATGCAATTACGAACATTTCTGCAGTACTAAGTAAACTGAGTTTATATTTAAATGAAAGAAAGTATTATATGTATTTTATTGGATAAACCTTATTTTGTAAATAAATTGAGTAAATTGCAATTTTCAATTTTGTAACATCATTTTAATTTCTTATCTGTAGTGACTAAAAATTAATAGGCTAAAAAGTCTGAATCCTGCTGCTATAGATACCAGATGTTTCAGTAATTTAAGCTCTGCATCTCCAACTATAATTTTTCAAATAAATGTTTACGCATTGAGACGATATTTTTAAGGAAATATAGTTCTTAAAACTGTACAAGACAGTTATTTCTGGGACGCGGCTGCTCATACGTCAAAGCGTCACGTACCGAGGCAGACGCTTACATACATCGGCGACTGGTTATCTCGTCGAACCGAGACATCTTCCTCGTCGGAGAGTGGCCGTTCTAGCTTCTATTTAGGGCCCGACTTGGGCGCTCGTGCCACCGTCGAAATAACTGCACATATGGCAGCCGAAAATAAACCTCCTTATTCCCTTCTCGTTGATTCCCCCGACGGCGACGACTACGACGACGTCGGTTCTTCTTGCGATGAAGCTTAGTCTCCATTCCATTCTTGCACTCGACGTTAACACGCGTTGGTTTATCAGAGAGTAAGCTCAAAACAGATGGTAGGGCCAACATTAATCTTTGCATCTTGTAGCAACTTCCAAAGTTTGTGCATTTTTATTTCAGATTACGATCTAAATTTGGTTTTATAATATTTTCCTCTTCCGCAACTAGACTTTCTATTAAAACTTATTGTTGTAGTCACAAATGTTGTATGACACTGGCAATGTCAAAAAGAGTGTATTACAATGACGGAAAAGCAACTTTCTTAAGAAACCATAATTTTTTTCAAGATTTCTTAACAGATTATTTGTCATAAGATTATTTATTTATACGAGAATATTTTCGTTTATTAAAAGATCAGAGGGAATGAAGATAGAATAAAAGATGTCAAACGACAGAACAAGATGAGTCACGATACATATCAGAAAGGACTGGTATAATAAAGATCTGACATCAAAGGCAATTTTGCGGTTTTCGCCTCGACGTCGCATTTACATTGAATAGGATCCGGAAGAAGATCGGCAAAGAACTCCGCATTCCGCCGACGACTGACGTCGACGAGGCGCAACCGTGCGACGACGAACTGGAATTAAGTGCGCTCACTTAAAATGTACGTCATACGGTGCGGCGTCGAGGACTCGAATGCCCCTGGGAGACAGCTAATGTTTTCGCATACTTTGAATCGAGGGAGGGTCATTGCACCAAAACACGCGTTTTGGCTCGTAGTTCGAACTCCCTCATTTCAAGAAAGAGAGACAGAGAAAAGCATCTTCGGCAATTGCGTCGACTATTTTTGGCAGTGAGGCAACGAAAGTGCTCACAAGCTTTCTGAGACTCGTCTCCATTTCATTCAAATTGTTTTATTCATCTGAATAATATGAAAGCGTCTATTTAAGAAGAAAATATATTTCCTACAGTAGAAACGTTAATCTCGTTTAAAAATCAAGATGAAGTCACTCAATGATGTAATTAAAGTCATGTGTCTTTAATTGGACATCGCAAGAGGAACTTTTGAATTTTGCAGATACGTTTTCTGCTGGTTTGATTCGAGACCTAGTTAGTGAAAAGATTAATTGTCGATTGTGGGTGAGATGAGGCACGATGAGCAGTCGTCTTTATATGCAGACACTCGAAATCCAAGAGAGAGATGCAGGAAGAGAAGATGAAACTGTGCACACTGTGTTGCACAGGAAGAGAGACAGAGAGGCAATGAGGAGTTTGTCTTACAAATGAGCCGCGCGACGCAGATGATTTAGTACACGGCATGCATGCGTTAACCTTTGCTGTAACTGACGAAGCGTGGGTGGCTAGTTACACTTTAGTTATTAGCCTTCCCTGTTCACTATATCTTTACTCGGTCAATGAACAATAAATACCAAACCCGCACACTCTCTGCCGTTTAATTTCCTACTTGTGTACTCGCTTTGTCAAAGCAATCTCTCACTCCCATATTTGTGCACCGCGATTATCAAACTCATCTGCCAGAGCTTTCTTTACTTTCTCAAGTTGTTTCCAAGGCAAACGTTAATATAATAATCGAGGACTGTACCCAATATATGATTTCCATTTCATTCATTGTTTAATTATAGGACAAAATTCATTTAAGAATCCGACGACGATTTAATTTCTCGACTACAGCCATAATGGAGATAGAAATAATTGAAAAGTGTAGATAAGAAATATTTGCATTACTCAATAGTTACAAGTTTAAATCAATTGTAAACAAAATCTGATATGTGCTTTATGACGATAAAGAACAATGAATGATGGACATAAAGTGAGTTCATGCGGATTTTCGTAATCTCAGTGTAACAAAAAATGTCGCCACGAAGAAAAAAAGAAATATATATCGGAATAAAGAAAGAAGAGAAGTAAAGCTCGGATGAAACCAATGAGTTATGGAAGTCATACGGATTAGCTGATAGCATCAAGGCATCTACGCCTTGTCTCAACTCCTAATACAAAAATAATAAAAGAATGTGTACATTAGATATTGCTTTTTATATTATTGTTGTTTTGGTACTAAAATTTTAACCAAGTTAATCGAGACTGTTATTTCCCACAAATTGGAAAATTTAAATTTAAAGATTTTGGATAAATCGTTTTTCGAAATATATGACTCGCATGTTATAATAAACGACTATTCCTAGATATTTCTGTTATCTCTATGTACCTAAGGAAATGGAGAATTGGATATTTAAAGGAATTGAAAAGAGATATTGATAAATACTACGCAATAAAATAAGAAAAACTAAAAATATTAAGAACGACAGAAACAATGAAAGTGAAAGGAGAAAGTAAAGAAGAAAGAAGTAACAGCGCAGAGGGAGGAATCGAGCCGCACTTGATTGAGACATCGCTCGGCGGAACAGCTCTGACAGTTATCTGATTCATGGACATGCCGAGTGTATTTTATGCCGTACGACCTATGAATACAGATCGATCGTTGCCTGCCTGCATCACACAGAATGAGTGGCCCGAGGAGATCATAGGTACACTCTGGTATGGTTGTATCAATTACACATACATATGTGACTACGAATGCCTCGCATTTAACATCCAATTCGTAAACAAACAAGTTGTCTTTTTATTGTTATTCATCTTCCATCCCATAACCATCAGCATCTAAAGACACGATTACAACTGAATAAAAGTCTCGTAAGCGACACTCATTTCTACGTAGCTAACGAAACAACCTTCATTTGTCATTCATTTCTTTTAACGTTACAATCTTTTCTACATATTATACAAATAACAAAGAATGCAGGATATCGAACACTGACTCCTCTAAAGCATGAATGAATTTCGCGAGTCACACGGGAACGCATGCAAACCGGCATTACGATTCGACGTGTGTGCATTGTGCTATGCAGTTTTACGAGAATTTACCATGTGATAAATCGCAGCTTTATCCGGACAGTGGCGCTATTATTTGCCTAGATGCACGTATGTCCATGCTTTCGGGATGTACGGTGCTTTTGTGCGGGTGAGCTGCGCGAATGGCACATTCAATTTTCCTTTCGGCAAAGCTATGCCTGCAATGAAAGAGCTATGAAAAGAAAGGAAGAAATATTGAGATGCTGAGAAGATTTGCATTCATTTAATGCAACTTATATCATAGAAATCTACATCAAGTTGCTTTCATGTAATTAGAAATTGTTCTTCTATATTAATTCTCCTCAGTTATATATATATATATATATAATTACGATTAAGTAGTAATTTTTTACTTTACCGACAATGCGAAATCTATTAGAATAGATAATCGGCAGAAGTCCCACGATAAGCATTATCATTAATAGGGGTTAGAGTTTCCTCAGATGTATGGTGCACTCTTGCATGGCTTATTATCGATAGGATAATTATTTTCTAAATTAATTAGAAATTACTTTTTTTGACAAGAATGCAAAAAGAAGATCAATTATGTAACTTTCCCTCAAGTACGAATACTTCAATTAATTTTCTTTCATTGACAGTTACGCAAAACGTCATTTTCATTTACAGACCGAATATAAAAAAACTAGTTTGTGAAAATAAAAAAAATAATAAGCCTCACGCAGCTTGAGATAACTCATAGCTTTTTATTTTCATCCTGTAAATACATTTAAAAAACCATTTCATCTAGAATTTACCAAGTAGCCCAAGTAGAAATATCCGTAGCTCGCCGTAATTAAACACCGGCATGGTACTGATCCAATACTGGCTGTCGGTATTGACTTTCAGTACTGGCAGTGTACTGACTAATACACCGAATCAGTACTATGTCGGAGGTAAAAAAATATTAAAACCAGTACTGGCAGTACACTGTCATTCACACCGAATCAGTACTATGTCGGTGATAAAAAACATTAAATGAAAAAGTCTTTAAATTATTCCAATAGGTAGAAAACGATGATTTTTTATTTAAAAAAATGTATATTAATTTCTTTCGAATACTTTCCCTCAAAATTTTGGATGTAATTGTAATGTATTATTATATACCTATATAAAATATATTTATGTTTTTTTAGTTATTTTAGTACTCATTGAAATATGTGCATTAAGTTATTTATCATGCATACAATAACAATAAGTTGAGAATTTTTTTCTAACAGTTTTAAAAATAAAGCAAATGTAATTTTTTCACTGTAATTTTTAAATATTATTAATAATTAAATATTAAATTTAAAAAATTTTTTACCATTCATATTTTACAGTCGTCTTTTATTAACTTATTTTTAATTATGTAATTCATCAATCATTTTTGTCTGTTTTAATATTATTTACGGTAAAAATAATTTATTAAAAATATTTAACTGAAATTGATATTCAGTTTTATTTCATTAAATCTTTGTAAAAATTGAAAAAATTTTGTGAGTTTAAAAAATTTAAGAATAAATTCATTTTATTTTCGTGATCAATAGATAATACAAACTTTGAAATCAAAACTTTTGTATTAGGTGAACTACTTCAAGTCAGCACTTCAAGCCAGCGCGGCTGTGCGGTATGCGTATCTGACTTGCGTTCTAAGGGTTTAGGGTTCGATCCCCCATGCGTGCGAGATTTTTCGTTCTTAGTTTTAAGTGTTATAAGTACAATATTTGTTCATGTGTAATATCAATTATTAAATAATTATTAAATTAAGTATAAGTGCAAAGTAAAAAAAATTAAATATTATGAATTTAAAAAAATAAAAAAATTTCCAACACAAATTATTTTTTGTAAAATAATTTATTAAAAATAAAATAATTTAATTAATATAAATGATAATTATTATTTTAATTATTTATTGTTAATAATATTTTATATATTCTAAATAACATTAACTATTATTGGCTTCACATTACCTGTTCGTGGTAAAAATGGGAGTAATAAGCTAATAAGGATGAAATTTGCATTGGAAAGCGTGTTTTAGCATTTTGTAAAAAAGTGAGATTTTAAGTCCGGATGAGTACTTTGCCAGTATTATGCCAGTATTATTCTAGTACTACGTTAGTACTGGTGAGCGGGACAAAATCAGTACTGGACAGCGTTACCAGCCAGGGTTGGTCCACTACTGGCCCAGTACGGCAGTCAGTACTATTATACTGACTGGCAGTGTTGGGTCAGTACTATGCCAGTGGCACATTTCTACTTGGGAGGTAATAACTTCCACGTTATATCGAAAAATATGTTGTCTCATCAAAACTTTGAAATTAAAAATTTATTTGTGAAAAATAACATTGAAATATGTTGCTAAAAATCATAATTTTCTAAAATAGAAAGCATTTACGGTTCTTTTTTTTGGCGGTTGTTATTATTATTTCCTTCATTTACATTTATGAATTTCATTGAATCTATCTAATTGCTAATTAGGAGAAAGCTGCTCTGAATAATATTCAATTGATGAACAAAAAATACGGCATCAAGAAAAAATTAATTTTGACAGGAATTCTCATAAACTATAGAGAATGGTAGTCGCGGGATATTAAACAGGTGTCTGTGGAACTAATTAAGACAAAGCTACACGTCCCTTCTTGGCAATTATCATAGTAACCGCATCGTTGCTAGCAGCACATCACCAAACTAGCAGCAGACCCAGTTCTGAAGCATTAATTAGCGCAATCTTCGTACGTGCTTGCGGAAGGATCTCGAGGGTCACGATATCGTCCTCGTCCAATGCGAGGACGTGCAGCTCATCGACCAATTTTACTAGAACCTATATTACCTACATGTCCCTAATAATATTGGTACCGCCATATAGTCCACATTAGGACAAAAAATAGCATTTTCTACGATAGCGATAGGCAAGTGATTCGAACATCATTTGCATAGTACGATGGATCAGTAGGTTAAGGAGACGAGTCAATAGACGAGATATTGGATTCAAAAGCTCGAAGCCTTGAATCATTTGTTTTTTAAACCTTGATTCCTTCCAGTAACTTATATACTTTATTCTTTTAAAAGTTCCGTTTAATGGATCAATATTGGAACCAATGGTTGTTTTCTTGGTTTAGTATTGTTAATTATTCATTCATCAATGGCAAATAATAGTAAACAAAGACATTTGTTTTATTAAATAAGTTTTTCTTGATCAAGAATGCTGCCTCTTTTTTTACCTAGTTGCAAGATATCTCAATAGGTGAAATAAGTGTACGATCGTGGACGATCGCATTTCAATTAATAAAATATTTAAAAGTTATTACCATTGGTGATAGTCAATATTGCACCATTATTAGAATAATTGATTCCCATATATTATTGGCGCATTAATCATAGAGATTCATTTCTAACCGCGTAGGTTAATTTTACATTAGAAAAATAAATTGAAATATGTAAATAAAAATATAATTTATTACATGAGACTAAGTTATGTAAAGTTTTAGGCTTTTTTATTTGTTCTTTTTTTAATCCACAAGAGACTATGCAGTCGAGTTGAATTTGTATAAAGTCAAGTGCTCGTTTGGTGGGTCGTTAACGCAAAGATGTGCCAGTAAAATCGGTCGTTCGACTAGACGGTCGTAAGCGCCGAAATAAAAGTGCTAATGGAAACGCGCCACGGCACCGTCGACGTCGTGACTTGAAGAAAGAAAAAGACATAGACGTAGACATGTGAGTTGCGCTTGTTTTCGAACTGATCCCGAGCAATATTGATCTACGTGCATCATGACTCGACGCAGATCTCATATCTGTTATTACAATCTATGTACGTCTCTCTATAGAGTAAATCATTACAATATGTAAATATCCATAAAGATCCTACTATGGTTACTTTCAATTATCTAGTTTCTGAAGATAATAATTCAAAGAATGTTTATGATCTAAATGTATCAAACCAATTTTCCTTCTACATAAGTAATAATAATAAACTTGATTTTTAAGTTACTTACGTTAAAAAAAACATGTATAGAATTTTGGCGCAGGAAGAGAAGAAGTGATCTTCGGAGGATAAGCCGGGAGAATCGCCTCGCGCGAGGCAATTTGAGGTTAATAGTCGACGGAGTGTGCAGGACCCTTAATGTCGCAGATTTATCAAACGGGCGAAGAGACGAAACAAGAAAAGCTTGGCGACCGCTTACTCCTCTTGCCTCTGGTCCCCTGGCCACCACCACTCAGAGAGAGGAATGGGCGCCGCTGGACAGTAATGAGCCAGAAAACTGGCGACAGCTTGCTATGTGCGCTATCCATGTGCTACGAAACAAACTTCGTATGCTGCTTCAGAGTGTGTTAAAAATGTAAACGGGTGTGAGTCGTCGTATTATGTGCAGTCGGTGTGCGGCAAAGCAAGGGCCCATAATTCACACAAAAAGGGACCAGGCAATCTTGTTAACGCGCCCTACAGAGAGCACTGAGTTTCTTTAACTATGATACTATATCAATGATCTGTGTAATCACCTTAGAAATGCAATTAGATTGCATTTTTAAATTAATGTTTCGCGAAAGTTGGCTTTAACTATTGTAAAATGCTAATCACCTTAAAGAGACATTTGTAAAGTTCAATATTTAATATTTCATGCCGACTGTAAAGAACAAGGAGATTGGGGTTTGTTGTATCAGATATCTTGGAGGACGAATATGTCTAAAGGGCCTGATTCTATCAAGCCTGTGTGGCGGCTCAGACCACATAAAACCCGAAGCATAAATGCATAACTATCTGCACACCCCATCTTCCAGTGGAACGAGCGAACGAAAAGCGTTATCGGGTAGGTACCGAGCTGATAAATCCGGCAGAAGAGTAATGAGTTGAAATTACTCTTGTAATCTGGGTGACTGCTCGTCGGCGTTCATCGAATTGTCAACAAACTCGATAACTTATTTGCATTGCGTTTCAAAAAAAGAAATCACAGTCAACATTAATATGTTTTTTAAAACAAACAACTATAATTGTAAGTGCTGAATGATCAAGGTTTCAAAGAATCAAAATAATTTACCAAATCTCACATGTGAATTCTTAAGTTGATCGGTTTTTAAATAAACCTCGGCATAGCCGAGAAAATTTGGAACAATCAATTCCAAAAAAGCATTTAATGACTGCAGACGGGGATCAGAGTTAATAGGTTTGTAGAAATTAATAGCCTGACTGAGCACGTGAAGCTGTTAATAAGAGAGAAAGAGTGAACGCGATCCAACGCTCAGATTGTGCCACCATGTGCCTCTGTGCTCTGGCAGATCGGTGCCAGCAACATGACGTTGAGTGACACGTTTAACGCGTCCGTTTTATTGCAAGCCCCTCTTCTCTTGCCAAAGCACATTGCACCCTCCTATTTCATCGTACAATAAAACACGTGGCGACAAATTCGACGCGCAGCAATCACGATCAAAACCACCCTCGTTGGACTAGTGGTGGCGCTGCTGGTTATTGGTACTGGTTTGCGATGGATAACGTAACTCTGCGGTCTTTGGTCGATTTGATGATTCTGCAATGCGCATGTGGTGTACTATGCAAGCGATGACTTTGCGGGATTAGCAAATCAATCAAGAATTTGCGGTCCATATTTGGTAAAAGTAATTGAGCATTTGTTGCAGTCGTAAAGTTGCACTTTTACATTCTATAAATGTTTTCACTATTTAAAAAACTCTACTATTAAAAAAATCCATCAGTTGAAGAAGAAAACTTCCTAATGGTTGATATTGTCAAAACTGAAAAATCTTGATAAATGTTCAAATGTTTAACGATTTTAAAAACTGGGTCATCCGAATCTGCATCGAAATGGTTCGTCGCCTTTGGAGGCGGATATCTTCCAATTTACGAATGAATCCATGTATTTCTGAGGAGTAGTGCTTCTCGCTCGGTAAATTCACGATCAACTTGAGCAGCGAAGCATCGCCAGTGCTGCATCATCTTGAAGGTTTATCTCTTTAGGATCTCCTATCTCTCGCTCCAAACGTTCCATCGAACAATGCCTCGTGTTCCGATACTGTACCCTAAGTCTCCCTTTTGCATTCTACACCATTGACCACGCTCAAGTTTTGTCTACCTCTTCGAACTCGACGTCCCATTTAGAATAGTTGACATTAGAGGAAAATAAATCATCAAAATGAATTCAATTATTATCGGTAACTTTTTTTACTTCCCCAAAGCCAAACTAGAACAGAAATTAAATATGAACACTTAATTAATTTCGAAAGATGTGGAAGACAAGACGCTCGAATGGAGTGAATTTTATCGAAAAGACGATCCGACAAGCATAAAGTTGACGACGAACTAAGGGTGGAATAGGGGTGATGACGTGGGCCAATGGCTGCATTTTTAATACGTAACCAAAATAGCGCAGCAGAAGACGAAGAGTGTATTGCAATTGAAGAAGAAATAACGAAAGAACGATCAACCGCAGACAAAACAGCGACAGCTGCTACGAAGAAAACGGCGAGAACTAAATCCTAACTCTTCTTTTTCCCTCGCCCTTCAACATTTCGAGGTCCTCTTCTTTTTTCCTAAACTTAAAGACCCCATCGTACGTGTTCACACATTCTTTCCTCCCTGACGTTTCACACTCCTTCTCCTAACACTACTACTAATTCGCTCCTATCTTTACCAAGCATGACGAGTATAAACTACGACGAATTTGACATAGTCTGTGGTCCAAGTGCACGTCTCACAAAAAAGGAACGGAAACAAATTAAAAACTGTTTTCTCCCTGAAAAAAATGCTCGAGTCAAACAATCACACGGTTGAGTTTATTTATATAAGAGTAAAAAATATAACATAAACTTTGGGCTTTTATAAATCCTTGTAAAATAATATGCCCTATATACTTATCCAAGAATTCCTTCATGTCAAGTTTGTAAGATTCGTTTTTAAATGAAGGAGCCTCTTGACTGACACTTCAAAACAATTTGCAACTGCATGCTAATAATAGGATGCACATTAACGATGAGAGCTCTAAGGTAAATGACGCTATCAGACCATAGGATTGCGTAGCAAGAGAGTACTAGAGAAGTATTCTGGACAAGCTTACATGAGAGACTGGAAATAGGTACATAGGTGTTTGGCGCGAGGTCAACAGAAAGGAATACAGCAGTATTATCGGTGTTCAGCTTCATTTCCACTCGTAAACTTAAACCTTATGGCAGAATGCCACACTAGCAACAAACTTATCTCGCAGATACCGTCATACTACCATCTCCTTTTCATCTTCTTTCAATGATCCTTCGTTCGTAAAAGTATTCAGCGGATATGTAGAAAAATATCCTGCCGTCTGCGTGGGCGTTACTCTCCGTTTTTTTACGATTATTTCACCCAAGATTCTTTAAGCCTAGAAAATTACTTTGAAAACGTTGATCGAAGAAAATTATTTGTATTATTATCGATTTTAAGTCGAGAGACTTGATTAATTTTTTTCCTTATATGAATACCCGGATTAAATAACTCGACCGACGCTCGGACGCACGCTCTAATGGTAGTCGGGTAGCAGTGAGCCGCCCACAGGCTGTCACTGCTACTTGACTGGTAATAGAGCGTTCGTCCGAGCGTCGGTCGAGTTATTTGATCCGGGTATTCATATGTAGTAATAGTACCTCGATTCGCGCGGGAGCAAGATTCTTCTGTAATGGGTAATTCCAAATATTCCAAATATTACTTTTTATTTTGTACCTCTTACTGTTATACTTGATATTTGTCACTCTCGTTTAGTTTTTTTCGATTAGAAATGATAGCTTGTATATTCCAGGATCTAGAAAATTTCAGATAATATATGGTTTACATCGGGAGATGGAATTCAATTCACATACTCGTTTGTGTGTCGAGACCACCAATGCAGACACGACGAGACGTGTGGACAAGATGATGTCCTCGTAAATCAGAGGCGCTTAGATTGCGCCGTATTAGCGCCAGTTTTACGATGCACTTAGCAAGATATGAGGCCATGCGTTCTCAAGGGTCAGGGCCTTAAAAATGATGGTCAGCAAAGTAGAAATTATACTTATCTCAATTGCTTTTAAAAAAGTTGATTGTCACTGCATACAATTAGAAAGAGGGTTATATTTCCGTTTCAACTCTTTTCACTGAAGAATAGTTTTGTAATGAAGATAGGCATTTTAAAACTTTTTCAACTCTAGTGACAACCCAGAATTCTATTCAACTTGATTTATACTTATATTTTACTGCAAATATAAGCTGTGATGTAAACAATAATTACAGCTTCAGAAACTGCAATCGAATACTGGATAAAAATACTCTGATATCAAACGCATTTTTTCCAAGTCAACGAACATGATGCGTACACGACAAGGCAACGCATAAATTGATAGTTATTCTCGTGACAAGGATCCTCATCAGACAGAATGAAAAGTAATTTTAAGAATATTTTTCCCCTATTCATAGTCCTGAGATATAATTTAAAAACAATGGTGATATACATATATGTAAGCAGAAAACATATTAACTATAAATATATATTTATAATTCTCATTTGTATTCGTAAATTTATTTAGCCAGTTGGATCCAGTTACTCGTATAATGTTAACGTATGCAGACATTATCGCGTATGTAAATGTAAGTAGTGCACCTGCAGTGATGAATCGATTACTGTTGTGCCTTTCGATTTAAATTATAATATGAAATATCCTTCCTTTACAAACTGAACCACAAAAGCTGTAAGTTCCCTAAGGGAAATGAAGATGCAATTCAGTAAATCAGACAAAAATGAAATGAAACCGCATTTTTCTTTAATGAAGATAAGTTACTGTTAATCGCGAGAAGAATATTAGACTCTGGATGTGTTGATATTGTATTGTTTACCTGTTGTATGAAGCGCTTCTTAAAAGCATGCAGAGAACAGTGACGGGACATATTAGTAAGGGAGATCCATGTTTTGGTACAGAGCAGTTCGAGTTGTCATCCCTTGTATGGAGATCTGAGTGCGTCGCAACAGCACAGTGCATTCCCTGGATCTGGCATTGTTTCTATGCTTCCCAGCAATCTGTTTTCTGCCCTTGAGTCAAGCACCCTTGTCTGCCCTTCTCACATCCTCGAGCACTAGGGCTTCTAGAACCACCACCATTTCCCCTACGAAAACCACCCTCGGACCCTGTCGACAATTAGTTCCCTATTGACCTACCAAAACATCTAAACGCCAAAACCAACAAATATAAAAACAAAAAAACTCCCTAATAAAAATTGCAACTGATAAAGAGAAAAATTAATTCTAACAATTGTACACATAAAGTTGAAAAAATAACAGACTGTAGGAAGAATTCATAACAGGCAGAGAAGGTATATATGTATTCTCAAGATGCAGGAACAAATAGGCGGAGAAAGAAACAATCCAACTTGTGCCAAATTTATACAAGAACCACTTTGACACTTTCGATGTCATTCAGAAATGGTTAAATTTCTTAAAGGAAATTTCATATTTGACATCTTTCATTTTCTTCCATAGGAAAAAAAAATCATAATCTAAATTCCCGACATTTTTCGAATTTTTCTCCTTAAAAAGTTTTTTCTAAAAGGCAACGTTGTTACTTCGCCTGCCTGAAAAGGAGATATGCGTGGGCAGAGAAATGAAAAGGAGGATGTCCCTCGTCGAGATTGAATTCAACGGGTCGCTCAAAACTCGTAGGATGGTCGCGAAACCACGAAAAAGAAAGAAAAAAAGACAGACGAGAAAAAAGAGTTCATTGATACCATTGTATTCGAGACTTGCACGCCCATGTAAGACCAAATATAACGTCGTAATAACAAGACGAGTGCACAGTAATATCGTGCAAGACATGCGAGGTACTTGTTAAGCAATGTAAACAAATGAAATGTTTTGCGATCAGCTATCTTTTTTTTAAATATGCAGATATATTACTTCTCTGTTACTATTACCACCCTTAGGTGCACACCAAGTCTAAGTTTACGTTTTTTCGTTCAAGATGTATGCAAAGTACAATTTTAACCAATAAAGAAAAAAAGTTTTTTATTTAAAAACAAGTTTAATTTAATTTACATTGTAAAAACACACGTAATTGGACATTTAGAGTACTTAACCCAAATGTCACATACAAGTATTAAAATTCTGGTACTTAGAATAATTTTTTTTTTTAATTCTCCCCTTATAAAACATTATTTGGACATAAACAACACATCGCGTGAAAATGGAAGTATGCCTAAAAGCTAGAAAATTATGGGTAAAGACCATAATTTGTAAGCCTTCAGCCATGGTTCAATTTTTGGGGGAAAAAATATTTTTTCTTCTCCCATACTTTGTAAGCTTTCAGCCAAAGTTGAAATATCAATAACAAATTTTTTCCCATGCTTGAACTTTCTAGTGGCCCTGAACTGTCCCTGATCGGGACCAGATTATTATTTACTACCAGGGCCTTGGTAGGGAAATTTTTACACGGGAAGTAAGTGGGAAATATTCTTAAAATAAATAATATATTCTTGACTCCTATTTAAGTAGACATTCTTAAATCTAGAATATCGATTTTTCAGAATTACGTACTGTTATTTCAAATTTTCAATATCAAGGAAATAAAGACCGTTTAGTGAAATACACGGAAAGAAAGTTTGTAGCAATATTTGATATTATGGTGTTACTTTTTAGTATATTTGGTTACAATTGCGGAACATTTTGGCATGATAAAGATTTTCGATACTATTTTTAAGAATGATTGAGATTAAAATAAGAATATGTAATATAGTTGGAAAGAAAATTTGATATAATATTTACGAAATCTGAAATCTTTTTATTGAAACACAAAAATGTCAAATTTTAATAACCTCTTTATCAATTTTTCTAACCAAATATTTCAAATTTCGTAATTAGAATTGTATAAAATGATATAATTATTTCAGATTTTGATATATTTGATATGAAAATTGAAAAAGAAATATCAAAGTTAACGAGATTCGACGAAATTTGCCGAAGTTGAACGTTCGGAATTGCCCGATCCTCACCGAGTGGTAACGAAGACTGACGAAGCTCTTTCGACAAGCCCCTTTTTACCATTATCTTGATACAGACCTGAATTTCTTTTATATAATTAATTTCGAAGATTTTACCCTCACAACAAAAGGATATTCAGGATATCCTTGGGACGTCCTGGGGATATCGATTTTTTTTCGGTGGTTTGGATATCCCTGGGATATCTTAGAGATGTCCATGGATATCCAGAGGATATCTTAGGGATATCCGAATCGCCAAAAGCAAATGGATATCCCCAGGACGTCCCAGGGATATCCTAAATATCCTTGTGTTGTGAGGGTACAATAAATCAGTAAAAAAAATTGTTCTTCAAAAAATAATAAAATATTTAATTATTTCCCAATAAATAATGATTTTTATTTACATTTTTAAACATGTTTTGATATAATTTCACCTTTCTCATAAGCGGTGAAAAATATGTCTGGTTAGTATATAAGAATGGTCACATCAGTTTTTCACATGAGCGTAAATTTGTATATATGAAGCGTTATTCTGCGAATGTTATACGTATTATCGTTAGTATAGGTTAGGAATAAAAATAAGCCAATCGATGTAAAACAATGCGGTGTATGTGTGTGTGTGTGTGCATTTAAAAGTTCATATCCTCGTCTATCTTCGAGATGAGAAAGAGATTAAACTTTGGCGTAGAATCTATTGGTGTTTCTGTCGTCATCTGTCACGACTGAACCACTTCGAATTTTTAGTATAGTTTTAACAAATTTCGAAATAATCTTTCCAAATTTTCATATAAATTTAGTAAATAACAAAGTGCGCGTCGGTTTAACTTACTTCTGGTTTTTCGTATAAATTTATCAATTTACGAAATAATAATTTCAATTTCTGGAATATATTTACTAAAAAGACTATTGGTAAAAATATACCGATTTTCGTTATCAAACCCAAATGTTCCGCGTTTGAAAAAGAGAATACTAAAATTTCCTATCAGATTTATCAAATATTGCAACTAAATTTCTTTCCGTGTAGGCTTCTGCAACCGCCATGTTAGAACATTACATTTCAATAGCTGTAGTGTATATTTGCTTCATGTTCATGTATATATTAAATCCAATACAGATTTTTCTAACAGTGTAAACTATGTAACCATCACGGTTGTATGACAGATAAACTTTCGAAACAATCTATTATGTATTCCCTTTACAGGACGTAAAACGACTAATGCAATTGAGTAAAGAGGAGCAACAAAGACCAAAGAGTTTTCTTCAATTATGTGAAGCAAAGTACTCTTCAAAACATAAAGATTAAAATAAAGACTAGACTTAAAAAGAGCAAATGAAGTCGTTCAGGCCCTTTAATTAATGAGTACGGCCATCGAAAACGTCAAAGAAGAGCGAACACATACGCCTCGAGTGCTCACACGACATTCCTTTGTTTGATGACGCGAAAGTCAAAGCCGCTCTTTTGCGACGCACGCCTAAGTTCTCTTGCTTTTTCATTAGTATTTCTTTTATTCCTTTTGCTTATTTTCTTCCTAGCTCCTCTTTCCTCTCCAGTCCCTTTCCACTCATCTTTCCATCATCGCGAAACGATTACTGATCCCCGAAACTCCATGTGACAGAAATTTATGTAATTCGTTTAATTGAAATTTCGTCCTACAAAAGTTTTCAATAGCAGACTTTCCTTTGGTCAAAATTTCAGTGCAATAGTAATAGAGACATCAACTTTTTTAATGTATTTTTCACAAAATTCTCATTTTTTCCTCGTGATTTCTCGTTCGAATGCATTTTACTTGGCATACTTTGGCCCAGCACTGGCGCAGCAAAGCAGAATTAAGAATGATCCTGGTAGAAAAAATTCGTGACGTTAGGTAGGTCTCAGTCTAGACTTCGAAAACACTATAATGGCGCTAGGAACATATGTGAACTGATATTCTAGCAGAATCGACTAGCGCTATAAAAGGGTCAAGATGAAATCGCAAGACTAGACTAACATCAAGAATCCACTTGATTAATTCTGCCACAAAAACTTACGACAAAAAATCGAGTTTTTTCACGTAAAAGCAGTGTATTATTTTCTTGAAAACAATTCGTTTCACCCAAAATTTATTATTAAACAAAACAAATCCCAACAATGCTATGTATATTGATACAATTTAATAGATAAAACCTATTAAAAATATCACATTCAAAGAATTTAAAACAGTAATCGATCCGCATCGAACATTTAAAAAACGCTTAACATTTCATATGTAGAAACAGTTATAATGAAAATTAAACAAGATCGATTGATAACTTCCATTTAAACATTCCTGGGACATACGGATATCCAAACCGCCCGAAGCCGAGAGACATGCTTATAGGACGTCCGTAGGATATCCTGAAATATCCGTTGCTCAGAAGTGGCAAATTCCAAGCTTCATTTTATAAGGGAGAGAAAAAGATAGCATACTATATGGATTCAATTTTTTTTAATGGGTCCCTCTCTCAAAGCCTTGTGTGGATCCACCCCTGCGGTGTTGTGAGGGATTAGACTATAAATAGCGATATTTCTTTCTTCCAATATAAAATAATGCTGCTAAAACACAAAAAGGCTGTATAAGAGTAACAGAGAAACTGATTCTATAGCAAAGTTTTTAATTTGCAGTTGCAGTTAACGAACATTGTTTAAAATTTTAATCGGATAGAAAAAGTGTAGGAAAGAGCTCGTTTTGAATTGGCTCACTTTTAAAGTTGTCTTACGTTAGCAAATACTATCTATATATGTGTATCAGAAAAAGTAAGCTCGTGTTTGTGCGCACAGATGTACGTTCGTACGTAGATGCGACGGAGGATACGGTACGCAGGGCACTCTCTTCATTTCCAGCCTGTCATGAGCAGAAGAAGATTCGGGCTGCGTTTGACAGCTGCAGAGTCTGGGTTGGGTTCCAGGACAGAAGAGAGACAGAAATAGAAAGAGAGGAAGGGAGAGAGACGTATGGGTTAGGTTAGGGAACTCTGTATAATGTTCTGGAACACAGTGTGCCCACGTGACTGTACACCCCTCCGTTTCCTTTACCTACTAATGCTTACTCTGACGCAACTAATTACAAGGTCAAGGTTTCTTTGATCAGGACAAAGGTTTTAAAAATTTAATAAATAAAAACCATTTGTTTTTCATATTGTTATTAATTTGCATTTGACCTGTCCTTCTGAACTTGTTAGTTCGATTCGTTCAGTTCTCTTTTATTCGTCGCATTGATTTTAACCTCTTTCCCTCTTGGTTAATTTTACCCTTTTCTCTAACACATACCATATTTTTATTATTTCAAAGCTCTTTTGTCTGTTTTTACATACATGAAGTATAACGAAAACTAGAGGTTTAAGCAATTTTTTTTCATAACTAAAAAAATGAGAGTAAGATTTAATATCATCCGACTAGAAAATGAGACAACTATTGAAAGGCAATGTTTAAAAGAAAAGCATGCATCTGAAAATGTTTTTATAGAAAACGACACATAGTCTACTTTTGTAAACTATCCTTATTTAATTCGACACATGCTTGCATAAAAACATTCTATACAGAACTTATTATTAATTAAATTATTGTATATTATATAAATTATTATTAATTAAATGTTTACTAAAATTCAGTAAGGAATTATGTATAATTGTTCTAGTGAAATTCTACAAAACATTTTTTTATAATGTTTAAATTACATTATTAATAATTAATATTGTCGCCAGCTAAATAGTTATTTCCTTTTGAAGTTTAAATGTAGTAAAATATATCCCGACTTGTATTGAATTCTGAAATAAAATGTCATTCCGTGTTTAAAGCCAAGTTCGGAAATCAGTGACGATGTTTGAAGAATGTACTGTATTATATGAATCTAAAGAACGATATTGAATATGCGCACTATCCTAAAGAGTTGATACTGTAGCAATATTATACTTTATGGGGCCATTGAGCTTGAAAAATAATACATTTAGTCGACATTATAACTCTGGCACTATTATGCGCAGCTGCTTTTCAAAGCACTGCCCATTCCTATGACGAACTACAGCAGCGTGAATTTCATATTTCGAAAAATATCACCTGATAGTCGCGAGATCCCTAGAATACAGGTACGTCCGTAAGTACCACTTGGCGCAAGTGACTTTCTCAGACAGTCTCAGCCGGTTTCACATGCACATATCCCCAAGTCAAGTTTTCAATTCCTTCGCCTTACAACGAAGAACATTTCTCGTCCTGAAGAAAATGTTACTTGCAGTAGTAGTGGTGAAGGCGAAATTTGAGTTCCACAGGACGCACATATGCAACTCTGCAAGACGAGTATGAGTTTCCAGAACGCGCAGATGCCTGTTTAATATCAGAGCCGCACATGGTTTCGCTCGGAGACACATTTCACTAATATTGCTGCATTGCGCAGGGTAGAGAACAGACGGGAAAGAGGGGATTTAAACTCCCTCATACATGCTTTACATATCTCTCCTCGCATTAATATATTCAACACGTATGAATATTACACAAGAGTCGGGGGTGAGAGGTAAGAGTGAAATAAACTTAAAGGGAGAGAGAGAGAGAGAGAAGTGGATTCGTTCGCGTGCGCGTTCAGTAGTACACACATTGGTTAAAGCATTGTACCCATCTCCACAAGCTTCATGAAATCTGCGGCTTTCATTGTTCCACGATGGAGCTTTGTGCTTTGTGGCTCGGCATAACTCCGGAACTATTCCCCCAGCTTTGAATAAGGAACTAATGAATACCCACGGACCATGTCGCACTGCTTTATTTCGTACACCGTCTATCAGGCACAGATTCAGAAAAGTTGTTTGAAAGACTCTTCAACTTTCGAATTTCAACTGAAAATAATTGTCAATAATCACAATGGAAACCAGACAATCTTCATCGATTTAATTTTTGCTGTCTTTCGTATGTATTGGCGAGAGAATTTCAAATCAAAAAGTCCTCCTGTTAGAAAAAAGAATTTGAAAAAATGAAAGTATAATCGACCAATTGGAGAGAGAAGTTTGGTTCTAAGCCGATGCAGCAACGGCAGACCACCTCATGTTCTTCGATTAGTCGAAGAGCGCCCCGACCATGACCTCTTCTCTTCACTCCTCTCTTTGGATGTCCTGTGCTAACCTATAGGTAGACGCACGCGTTCTCTCTCACCTCGTGTTCCATCTTGCGGCACTGATTGGACGATCCATCACTGCAGCCTGTAGCCTCATCTCCTCTCCAAGTTCTCTCGTTTCTCGTTCTTCTTCATCTCTCTTTCAGTCTATACTGTCTATCTCCGATTCTCTGTTTCAGCGGTCAGGAACTGGACGCACGCACAGGACTGAGAGATTCTCACGTGTATACCATATGGGAATTGCTTCACGCACACAACCTACAAACAGTCTTGGAATCACGCGTGCGCGCGAGGAAATGGCTTTTGAAAAAGGCCGGGCGTGTAATTGGTTCTTGTCGAGGCGGAAAGCGCGGTGTGTTCACTGAGAGAAGAGGAATTTTCTATCCTTTGTTCGTCCCAGTGAAACGCAAACACCGACGAGAATACACTGGATTCCATGTCAGTGTTTGCAAAAAGGCTGCTTACATATAACAAAAGTCGGCTTGATCTCTGACATAATATCGATAAAGAACAAATACTTTTATTCAGTAGGATCTGTGTATGTTAATTCAACTCACACGTTCAGCAGATGTCTCTTGAAATTTTTACAATACCATGAGATTGAATTAGTAATTTAAGATCGCCGAAACCCCCTAGATGGACCGATAATCGTATTTTTGGGTACTAATTATTTGATTTATTACTTCCACTGCTGAGACAACTATAGTCACTGCAGGAGTCACATAAGTTACTGGAAAGGAAGTCAAGAAAAACAAATCTTCTAAAACTTTCTTGTTCTTTCAACTTGACTACATCACCATATTTTGCTATTCTTGAAAAGAGAATCGGCAAGGCGCGAGTCTGAGCATCGCTCAAACTCTGCACAATGTTAAAGAAACAAGGAGAAAAAAGAAATCCATGTTAGCCAGAAGCCAGATCGTGGAAGTGGAGCGAATATATATGAGACTCGGTCAACAATGGACACGGAACATGGACGTGAAACCTCCAGGTTGTTTACTACTGAGCTACGCTGAAGCTTATCTCGAATAAATGTCCAAAGATGCACGCTTCTGCTTTTTATTAAAGGTCCATTCAATAGGAGACCACATGTAACAACGATCTTTAAGATTAATAACAATATGAACATAAATAAGCCATGTGAACCTGATTGGCAGCTGTGGTTTATGTCAACTTTATGACTATCCAAGATTCATTAACAAGCGAAATAATTGATTCATTCTATTTTCCTTCCTTTTTTGGTGCTATTTATGCCTATTGACTGCTTTTAGTACTTTTTCTGCGGCGGTATTTCTCTACGCTAGCCGAATGAGTGATTGGAGAGAAGAATAAAGAGAACCGAGGATAACAATGGCTGCCAACCAAAACATCCGATAAATCTAACCGGCCCGAACCTCAAGCCCCCAGGGGTTTTAAACTCTCTCACCCCTAACGCCAAACACAACCCTTACATTACGAAAAGGGAGCCTTCGGTGTCTGGTCGAGATGTGAAGAGAGTAGTGGTAAATGGTAGGTGGAGTTGGAAAGGGATGACATGCGAGCCTTGAAAAACCAAACCAAGAGGAATTCCCATTCCAGGATACTTTTTAAGCAAACTATGCAAGAGGATTTGTTGTTGCCAGGTAATGAGATCATCAGGGTCTCCAAATTGCTGCAAACTTGTTTGCGGTTGCATTCTGAACCTTAACTGCGAAACATTTGACACGTCTACGCACACGAACATTAATATAATTAATTAATAAACAATTAATATTGACTAGAAGAATGCCAGTACTATTGGATGTCCCTCTTGGTATAGAATCGTATCAATTTAACATATATTCACCAGTTCAATTACCAGTGTTGTGTTGTCAGAATTTGTATGTTGAGATTAAACAGTAAATTAAGAGCGATTTCTTTAATTTAAAATAGAAGTATATTAAAGTTCGATATGAAAAGTCTGTAAGTGTAAAGCACACGAAGATTATGGTAGATGGCGATCTGTCCTGACATCGAGCGAGGCGTCGAGACTTGGACACCATCGAGGATCTTTCTTTCTCCATTCGCAGTGCACCGCTCCTCCTCTCCACCTTCTTATTCACCACCTCCAACAGTGAAGGGAGTAAAGTTGCTACGTGCCCGAGAGTAGTCCGTGGGCGGAAGGAAGAGGTATAGATGAGGAGGACGAGGGACCAAAAGAGGACAGACAGGTTGGCCTGAGAGAAATCCGCGGCTGCCATGGTTACCGTCGCATTCCCGCCTCGCCTCGTTGCCATGGAGACCTCTCGCAGCGTTCACTCTTGTGCGCTAACCTCTCCGCTATAGTCCACCTAGTCCTTCCCTCATGCGAGCAAAGAGTGTTTCTGGAGGTACACAGCGCGACAGAAAAGGATACTGAATGCAATTTTTAACGCACGCGCGAAAACATTACCTCCTTTACTTTTCTTCTCCAACTAAACAATGCGTGTCCTTTTGCCACTTCAGCTTTTGCTTCATTAAAAAGATGGCTTCATTGTCACGTTAAAGTGTAATGTTGAATTAGAGAAAGCAAAAGTAACTAATACAGGAACTAAACAAAAATCACCATTCACAATCAAATGTTGAATTTTATTTATTTATGTATATACTCTACTTAGGATTTGGTAGATATTAACTAATTGAAAAGGAGTGGATTCGTTAACTTTGGATTAGTCAAGAATTTCAAATTCAATATTTCTAACTTTAAGTCGCAATAAAATTCCATCACGGAGGACATTCATTTTTCATTTTAAAAAATAATATCATACTTTACAAATTGGTGTTTTTTATTTTCAGTTTCACAGACATCAAAGGTTTACTCAAGTTAAATGAATACATACACCCAGAAAAATGATATATATTTCTCACAGCCTAATAAATATTTATTTGATTCAGGTAAATTTTTATTTGATTCAAGTAAATTTTTATTTGATTTAAATAAATTTTCATTTGATTTAAATAACAACTTTTCTTTACCCCAAATAAATAGACTAGTATAGGCTGTGAGACAAATATTCGTTTATTTAACTCAAACATATTATATATTTGGTTCAAATAAAACATTTCTCTGGGTGTATACATAAAGAGTGAATTTATATAGTAACTAAAAAATTAGTAGTGCTGATCTTGAATTACACAAAATTTATATATATATATATACGTAAAGTATTATTTATGTCACATTTTATTAATAGTCACTATTCATAATGATTATTTAAAATTTATAAATAATTTTTCTGATTGAAAGTGAATTTTAAGGCAGATATTTTCAACTTTTACTTTATAATCTTGAATAATTCTAATTTTTAAATAAATTTCAATGAAATTGCTGTAAAAGTTATATAATTTATTATTTATTTATAAGATTAAAATATTATTGTTGTATATTAAAAAGTAGAGATTCATTATAATAGGTTTAGTTAAACAATTAGTCACAAAGTACTCAACTACTATCGGAGAAAAAAGCTGGTATAATTTTTGTTGCATAGACAGCCTCAACTTGAGTAAAATTTGTTGCATGTTGTTTTAAAAAAAATTTCTGAGTTAAAGTGAAACTTTGTTCTCCTGCGTGAGTTGAATTAAATTAGTCAAAATTCGACTAATTCAAATTTAGAAAGTGGTAATAAAATTCCTTCCTCTTCATATTCAGAGTATACGTTAAATTTATGAAGATTAGATTAAAAGAGCCTACGTTAGACACAGTGAAAGCCGCATATAAAAGCGGTGCTCTCAATGCGGTTTATTACCATTGGTTCAGATTGATATGTATTATATATAGATATACATGACAAAAGTTCAAGCCAACATTTCTTCTAATACATTCCAATCAAGAGGAAAAGTTTAATAAAATATTACCAATAAAGACATTTCCATCGCAGAAGATGGGATAAAATAGGCAAATAGAACTACAATCAGAATTGCAGAAATCAACGTCATGATAAGAGCATCCTGAAATCTTGACTATGATTGGTCAACGCATCACTCGATATCAATATTTATTCATCACGGCGAATACCGGGATGTGATTAAAACTTGTTCATGCCATAAACGAGTTGCTCCACCCACCACGTAAATATGAGTGCTACTAACTCTTCTCACTTACTAACACCAAAGCAAGCATGAATGTGATCCGTGTATTTTTATTTTTAACACTAAAATTCATATACTCGCGATGCTTTAATGGCTTTTTTAAAAGCCGTTGCCTCTCTCTTCGGGACGGTCAAACTGCTATTTGAAAATGAATTAAAATTGCTTTGATTACTTGAAAAAAAAACAACTTACCAGGACTGCCGAGGAATACGGAAGAATAAAGAACTCCCCGACGAGCAGCGTCGCTTGCTGCTCTTTGCGCGTCCGGTGGCGAACTCCATTCTCTACGTGGACACCATTTCCCTGTAAAACATAAAATAAAACAATATTAGCATTATTGGAGTGTACGGTTTTTTGAGATATTTCAAAGTCGTGGCTTGAGACTTTAATTGCAGCATGAAATTAAGCTTTAAGCAACTTCAGTGTTTGATGTTATATTCATTGCACTGTACAACAGTTTTAATGTAAATAAAGATATTTTACAAAAAGATGCCAAAGTGCCTTTTAGTTAAGCGAAAGAACCTTTTTATGATACAATTTCATGGGAAGAATTATGGGTGGTGTTTTCTCTGATGAATGTTTGAAACGGAAAAGTTTTCCAATTTTTCCTGAGTGGGAGGCCGAGTACTTGTGCGGACTTAAGCGCATCAGTATTTGCACCAGCAACAGGCCAATGCGACCACGGGGATGTGGAACGATCGTAAAGGCGCGAGCTAGTAAATCAAAATCCCATGAACGTACATACGAGTAGGACCAACTCGACCGTGCTTAAAAATCCATAACCAAGTTATGATGCGGTAACATACGTGTTACCTACTTCGCTTTTACGGGAAAACAAACTTGTCGTTCCTTTAGTACTGCAAAATAAATTCGAGAAAATGTAATCATTAACGCAACGGAAACACTTTTTGCAATATCCAACTTTCTTTTATGTTATTTTTCCACTACAAACAATTTTTACCTCAGAAATTTGAAATTTTTTCTTTAAGAAAGTTATCTACTTTTATTTATGAGAAAGACAATAAAGTGATAAAGATCAGAGTGTGACTCCTCATTCAGCCGGGAGCGTGGTATAGCAATTTTCCGGATACGAAAATAAGAAAGGTACCTACTTTATTTCCAAGAAGATTCCAACCGAATGAGGATACACGGCATACCGAGTAAGAGTAAGCTGCCGAAAAGTAATTTCACACGAGCTGCTATGGGGGAGTGTAGCCAAGAGTAAAAGGGATGTATCCTGGATAGCAAGACTCTCTCTCTCTCTCTCTCTCTCTCTCTCTAAACCTCTTTCAAAATATCAAAAGACACTGTTAAAGTTGTTTTAAAAATTTTAATGTCGATCAACACTGAAATTCGAATTAGTAAAAATATTGGCTAACTTTGATTGGCGATTTTCACTAAATTTTAGTTAGAGGATAATTTAAAAATTAGTCAATTGGTCAACTTTAGTTATTTTGACCGAACCAAAACTTATAATCGAATTTAACTGATAATGAATTACTATTGACAAATTGATTAGTAGAAATCAAATTAGTTAGACTTTTTACAATCAAATTAGTTATTTTTAACAATTGCAGATTTAGAGAGATGTTTTTAACTCTTCAAAAAATGTTGAATTCCCAGGGAATGATACTAATTGAATGAGTTTAAATATTTATCATGTATTCTTGAAAAATTCAATTCATCACTTTTAAGCCTTAAATTTTAAAACTAAATGTAATTTCAAAATAAAAAATGATTTGGATCAAAATAAATGAGAATTATTTAATTAAAGGACCTATTCATAAATGTAACCTAAAATCATCGAGTTGTCGTAGATCAAACCTGGCTCTAGCGCGATAAATTTTGCTCATAACGACATGATACACGGCCCGGAATTTCTCGCTTTCCAAAATCTGGAACGATTTATACGCGAGTGGTTTTGACTCGTCACTTATGTTGTGATGATTGCACCTCGAAGCGATCAAGCCTTCGAAACGGGTGTTCCAGCCTGCAATTTGTGGCGAGGGCTTTCAAAAGGCAAACACCCGCGATCCGGAAATAATAGAGGACCTCAGATCACCGTAATTATACTAATGGTAATGGTTTGTCGACCCTATCACTTCAAATTAGAGTCATTTCAGCTCAATGATATATTACTAACCCAAAACAGAGAAATTAAAAAAGCATTCACTTTTCTAAAAAGGACTTTTCAATGTCTTATTATCATTCGAAACTTGTGTTTTCGAGAATGTGAATTGTCAGACATTGTGAATAAGGACGAGGAACGCGAAAAGGGAGTAAATGTGGCACTGAGGAGGACATAAGGAATTCCCCTAACAACACAGTGAATTCGAAAAGACTTTTAAAATTCCCACGGTAAATCAGAGTTACGGGGTTGATGGGGTGATGCGTATGATTACACCCTGTCTCCTAACAGCTATAAATCTCTCCCGTCCGCTCCTCCTCCAGGAAAAATTCTACAGGTACCTTATTCCGTCTCCGACTTTAGAATAGCTTTTGCTTGCCGAAGAGGAGTCTTCCTTCTTTCGCGGACCGCGTAAATGGGCACGATGCGAGCAGGCAAATGAGTTTGAATAATCCTGATATACTGTTTATTCGCGTCTGAGCCTGTCGCGTAAAATACTCCAGTCGGATTTTCATTCAAGAGGAAAGAATGCGATTTCACCCTCGAAAAATCGCTACAACCTTCAGCTCTAAACCTACCAGTCGAAATATAACTACTATACTTTAACTTCTATACTTTATATAGTTTGATTTAAAGTAAAGAAAATTTCATAACTCCAATATTGGAAGAGAAGACTTTGTTTTTATCTAGAATATCGACAACCTAATTCTAAACAGTAAATAAACATCAACTGAAAAAGTATACTCTAGGCCCACAAATATAAATTTTGATTCCCAGAATAAGAACAACTTTTACAAAATGAGTGCAATTGGTGAAACCGAACCGTCGTACTGGACCGCCGTAGTAACAGTATAGTTAATACACAAATCCATAAAACACAATGCAACATTTTCTTTATTGAGTTTTGAAACTCAACATTCGCAGAAAACGTTTTCACCAGAGATACTCGTAAATGTAATATTTAATGGATTCCACCTCAGTTCATCACACTAATTTTCTTTATTGAATGGAAATACAAGCTGTACTTTTTTCCATTCATTCCTTCATCTCCACCAAAAATTTTTAAGATTCTAAAAATTAAAAAATATAAAGCATTTTCAAAATTTTTCTACTTTTCTTGGAAAATTATATGTAACGTTGATTCTAATTAACCGATTTTAGCTTTTCAAAAAGTAGGATATTTTTTTAAGTATACTTTTGATGAAAATTAATATTCAAGAATAAAAGAAAAAAATTTTTTTTGAAAATTTCAAAAATTAAAAAAACATCTATAAAAAAACGTCGTCTTTAATTTTTTTTAAAATTTTATTAAATGTTGGAGCAAATCTGATCTTGAGATCATCAACGGTTTTTCAAAAAAATAAATAAATAAAACGTAATCAGTTACCTATATAATTAAGTATGCAAAATATTATATAACATCATATTTACCCGTGCAGAAATTGTCACTTTTCATCCCGATTTCCTGTTCTGGCCCCGGGTTAGTAAATTTCTATGGGCCCAACCAGGGCCAGGCCTGGTTGCCATATTTAAAATTTTTAAAAAACTAGTGAAAATACATTTATAGCGTTTTATGACATTTTTTAAACGAAACAATTATTCAAATAATTTTTTTCAACTTTTATTTCATTTTCATTTTATGAGATGTTTTTTTAAATGCAGATTCATAAAATAAAATAATATTGATTAATTGTATTGTTTTATTCATTAATTAGAGATAAATAATTATAATTTATCGAAAATTACAATTACAATAAGATCGGGAAAATTACCATGGCCCTGGTCGGGACCAGACCAGGATTCCAGATCGGGCAAATTGGCATGGCCCCGGTCGGTTTCACTGTTTCATTTCGATCGGGCCCAGATCAGGTTGCCAGATCTGATCCCGGTCGTGCCTGGTCTTGGCCCGACCAGGACCCGGTCAAATTTTCGCTGAATTCAACGGCTTTAGACGTTTTTCAAAGTCATATCAAATTTTTAAAATCTTCGTCACTTTATATTATATATTTTTAGTCTATTCCAAAAAACACGCAGGTTTTTTAATCGAATAGATTACTTGGGAGTCTAAAAAAAAACAAGCTTCAAGTGAATCCGGAGAAATTTAATAATTTGTCCGCCATATCAGATCCGCCATTTTGAATTTTGAAAAACTATCTTCAAATTCGTAATAATCAGAGTAAAAAAAACCTTGAGTAACAAGATTCAAGTAAATCTATTTTCATAACGTCCCTGACGAAAACTGAATTTTCTACAGCTCTGCATATAGTGCGTACCTCGGAGAGACGCACACGTCACCCTCGTCGGAAAAAAGTGTGTTTCTCCCCTAGCCACGTAATATACTATATTGATTATGTGTTCTTTCTTTTTTGGAATAGACTAAAAAATATAAAACATGACGAAAATTTTTAAAGTTTGACATAATTTTGAAAAACGGTTGACATGATCGAATTCGGCTTATTCTAATCAGTTTTATCTGATAGAAACTTAGTTTGTAAATATAATTGTAAATATTAAATGAATAGCGGTTTTCGGATTCTTAAATAAATTTGAATTTATTTATATTTCTTTCTTTAAAGGTATTGACACTTGCTTGAGTCCTCTTCAGTATAACATTATTTTCTAAAAGTACTCGATGATATTAAAAAAAAACAATTTAAATTTTCGGGTAATTAACAATAATATTCTTAAAAGTTAAAACGAAAAACTTCCTTTTTCGAAAATTTATAAAATCAGTTAATTAAATAAACCAAAGTTACATATCTTACAAAATTTTTACAAAACTTTTCAAAATGCCATGTATTTAATAATTTTTAAAATTGTGAAAAATATTTGGTGCAGTTATATATCGCCTCTAAAGTAATGCATTATTTTAAAAAAATTATATGGTTCAGACATCCATATTCATTCACAAAAGGCTAAATCCCATTTAGACAAAAAAATAGTGTGATAAACTGAGGTGGAATCGGACATTTAGTATGATTCGTGAATATCTTATTATATTTTATGCATGTACTTAATTATTTAATTTGGATATTAAATTGTAAAGAACGCATGCGCTCTATTCCGTTATGTTTGTTGTCTATTTATAAATTACGTGTGAGTTAAACCTATACGTAATACGTAATTTATTTGTATGCATTTTTATTTTTATGATACAAACTGTATTGGTCAGCAAGTCTTTAATTTGTCTCTATAATTTGATAGTGAGCAATGGTAGGTATGTAAATTTCTTGACGAAATAAATGGAAGCGGCAATTTAATGTACATCTTATAAAAAGTTATTTCTGAGGAGTAAGTGTAGTGCGACCTTAAAGGTATTTTCCCAATAACCCCATCAGTGGAAAGTTGGCTGCTCGGTATAAATAAATCAATATAACCTGCTTTTCGCCCTCGGGCCCGCAACCCTCGCTCTAAGGAAGTGACGTATGAGCTCGCATCTTCTCTTGGCGAGGGTGGAGGAACCCTGTTATTTCACAGTTAGGCTCGTACCACCCTTCTTCGTCTTGGTGGCTCTACAACCACCATCTTCTTCCATCTAGACCATCTCCACCCTCCCCCTTCTTCTATGAGTCGGAGCACACGAGTCCCTGGGGAAGCTTTTGTCCTCGAGCTGTAAGCGACTTCCTGACAAGCCAAGTTTGCACCTGCTCTCCTTCTGTCTGTATATGAGCTCTTCCTTCTCTCTTTCACTACAACAGCATTTCACCTTTCTCTTCCCCCAACTCTTGTCTAGAATCTTAATAACGACATTTCTCCCTCACCATTTCTCCTTACACTTACATGTCACCAATATGTCATTTATTTTCCGTCTAGAAATCTAATTTTCAGAACACCGATTATTCCAAAGGGGGAGCTACGAGGATTTTCAAAGAGGTTTAAAAGACAAATGTATCTTATCTTCATTGGCTCGACATATTAAAATGTGGAGCAGTACGAAAACGTGACTACAGTCAGTGGCATTAAGTGATTATAATCTATGATGCAATTTCCAGATCGGACGGTTAGAAATTCGATAGGTAAACGTGTTGCAGTTTACGCTACCAACAGGAACATCCTACCTGTCGAGTAAACCGACGACTCACTGAGCGTGGCATAGTAATTAATTATAAGCAGCAGGGATGCGATATTCGAGTCTTGCTTCCTCAGGCATAGAGCCTTGTGGAGACTTGAAGCGCGATCTCTATTTATACTTCAATAACAGATGCAATAAAATTCAACTGCAAAGTTCATTGCATTGCTATCGATGACTTATTGCAAATGATAATTTTCTTTTAACCATCAGTAATAAATGGACTAAATAATAATTTTAGAAGAAAATAAGAAAAAGTAGTAGTCATGAGCTGTCACTAAAGATGTTAATGAGTAGGAAATTAAGGTAAATCTTTTGCGATGGGTTAACAATGTAAGGGGGCATTTTTTGGCGTTTATGTCGCGATTAGATTGGTAAGAGTGCGTGAAGGGTGTCAAAGTCATTGGGAACGGAAACATTCAACGCGAGATAATATCAGACTATAGGCATTAGGTGCTAACTTATAATTCAGAGGCGACAGCTGTGAACGAAACTTGAAGTAATGGTCGTGCCAACTTCCTCCATAAAACGCAAATTCGACAATTAACACTTTTTTCACCCTATCCGGACGTCCTAAAGTTTATACTCCTTTTTCACATTCGTAGGATTTTTATCGAATACGTATCTGAGCACAAAATCTAACGTACAATTCATTAACTAATCCAGTCGAATGAATTTCTCATATCCGCTTTATAGTTGCAATGGAGTAAATGTGATTTGAAGTAAAGAGCGCGTAGAAATCAGAGCAGTGACATCGAAATGTCGTGACTGGAGACACGCGCACCGCGAGGTTTAATTAGCGCTACAATGCCGAATCGTCTGTACTCGACCCAACCTTCCTTGAAACGAGGCCGTGTTCTTCTGTTTCTGGCAATCTGCCTACGACCTGTGACCCCTCGAGACCCGGGGACCACGTACTCCGAATTACCCTTTCCGTACCAGCGAGCAACGGTGGACTTTTGCGCAAATTCTCGTCGATCGCTCTCCCCACACTCGACAATTCCACATGCTCATCGGACATTGCTCTTTTCGTGATTCCCAGCTAATTATTGTCCTCGAAATTCCCGGCAGATTCCTCCTAACTCATTTCTTCAAACTATTCACCTCTTTTTTGTTTTGTTCTGTTTTCAACAAGTTGTTCATCGATGGGTGTGAGCGATGATTCCTAGAAACTAACACGATTCTCTTTCATAATTAATTAATTAGAAATATTTTTTAATTAGCGAATTTGCATTCAGTATAATCAAGTTTATAATTATTGCCTGCGGAAATCGTTAGTTATCCTCTGAAAGTCTGCATTGTACGCTGCCGAACATAATTCAACAGTAATTTACGCGGTAAATTTTTACTGATAAATTAATCAAAACTCGCAGTACGAATCCGATAGAAATAAACGAGGAAATCCAATATACTAATTTTACTAAATGATTTTAAAAGAATTAGAATTACAAAATTTACGAAACATACTCAAGTGAACAAAATTTTACGAAAAAATATTCTAATAATAAATAATATATAAGAAAATACTTATAATGTAAAATTATATTTATAGTTCTCATGCAAATTATTAATTGAAAAATAATTTTTAATCTATATTTGTTTAATTTAAGAAACAATGAATAAAAAGACTCAGAACTTGTTATCTAAGGGTTTATAGAATGGCTATATAATTACGAATCTTGAGTCAAATCTACAAAATTTAAAATAGTGAATGCAACATGCCTGACGAGCCTATGTCAGTTTTTTAAATATTGCCTAATGTTATATTGAAATTTGAAAAGTTGATATCGGATTCGTAATAATCAACCTTAAAAATCTTCGCGAGTAATAATATATTAAATATATCATAAGGTCTATACATTCAAAATTAATTTAGAGTTAAACCATGTCAACTATGAGTAATATTTTTTTAGATTTTTGGAAAAATAAAAGCAGTTGTGGAAATCTGTAGCTCAGAACGAACTTAAAAAACACTTTGAACCGTTTATCAAAATTAAAAATTTTTATAACCTTTTTTTATAATAACAAATTTTTGCATCATTTTTTAAAAAAAATTAATAACTCAAATTTCGTTTGCTAGAAATTAGTGGCAATTTTTTTAGTAATCAATGAATGACTCTTTTAAATGAACTTACTGTGAAAAAAAATTTCAAAATTTTTTTTTTTTTTATAACAATTTGTTTTTTAAATGATGCAAAAACTTTACTTATGGTTGACTTGGTTTGACTTTTTAATGTCCAAGAATCATAATTCTATTAAGACTCTGTAATTACTGGGCGATCATCATGTGTTATAAAAAAATTAATTTTTTTATCAAAGAATTTTTTTATGAATTCTACAAACTCAAAACTTATAATATAAAAATTTTACCAATAATTATTTTATTATTGTATATTGCTAACAATATTTATTTTTGTTTCGTAAACGACTTAAAAAAGCACAAGGGACATGGAATTGTACCCTCACAGCATGGGATATCCCAATTTCATCCCGCGATATCCCTGAGTTAGCCATGGGATATCCCACGGGATGGAAATATGGATTCCCCAGGGATATCTTGAGGATCCCGTGTAGAAATTTATCGTGGCCTTCCTAGAAATAGACGTAGTATTTGTCGTGGAAATTTATTCTGAAAAAACTGTCCTGGCCCCGAAAAGTAAATGTACAGTTTTCCCTTTATTTTCTTCGATATAAATGCTTGTCTAGAATTTGGCTAAAATTTGTCTAGGACACTGATTTTAAAATTCAGTACAAGTTCGTATAGTAGGTTGTCTAGGAATTAGCCAGGCTCTGTCTAGGATCCTGACTGAAGAATTAAAGTACAATATGTCGTAGAGAAGGTGGCACTGCGAATCCGTTAATCTAGCAGACGAAATCAGTACTTGACATAGTGCACGGTAAAAGAAAACCAAAGGTTTATTATTGTAATTTGTTTTGTTGTGAAGAAAAAATCAAATTTATAAATCTAGTGATCAGTTTCCATATTTTTGCATTTTTGAACAGTGTCAGTGTGCAGGTTAAAATATGCAGCATAAAACAAACATTTATTAGAAAAAGAACATGCGATATGTGTCATATTCATAGTCTCAGAGGTTGTCTCTCAAAATATGCAATCTTTATATAATAAAGAATAAAACTTGACAATTTTGAGTGAATTTTTTGTGATTGCAAGAATATATTTAATTAGTTATCAATATACAAGTACGATTTTTGTAGTGAATGTGTTTCTGTTTTAAAGAAAAAATCCAATTTAACAAAATGTATTACAATTAATTTTAAAAATAATTGTAAGAGGAATTGTGTTATTAAAAAATACTTTTGTAATATAATTTATGTTAAAAAAACGAAAGAGTAAGATTGAAAAATATTCTTTTATATTTACAAATATCAATTATATTCTATGTAGGCAGAAACTGTTTTTTTTTATTATCGTGGAACTGGCTAGAATCACTTTATTTTACTAGACAAGGACTAGACAGAAGACCTATACAAAATCTTGACGTTGCTAGCGTTACATCCCACGTTCAAGCCTGTCCAGTTTTACCATCTAGATGCTAGGTTGAATCTAGCACAACTGGACAGTTTCTCATGCACTTCCAAGATAAGTTTCTACACGGGATATCGCATGGATATCCTACACTGTAAAAAAAAGGAGTTGAATTTCAACTCCAGAGGGGATGCTATAAAAGTCCCACCCTTTTGGAGTTGATGCGAAGGGAGTTAATGCTTTACGAGTCAATTTTATGCCTAGGGAGTTGGTTGTAAGGATTTAATTTAATAATTAACTCCCAACTCCCAGTAATGTTAACTCCCAAATTTTTTTACAGTGTACACGGGATATCCAAATTTCCGTCCTGCGCGACATCCCACGGCATATCCATGAGATTTCCCGTGTGGGATATATATTGTTGTGCATGTTCCAAAAATACTTAATGCAAATCATTTATTGCAATGTAAAGCTATATTTATATATTTGATGGAAAGAGAATTTAATAAAAAAGTATTATGAGATATCCAATGTGAGATATCCCGTCTCAGATACTGCGGGAAATCCCTATAAGATATCCCTGGGATATACAGCACCCAAGGGATGGAAATTTGGATATCCTTTCATTTCGTGGGATATCTTTTTGTTGTGTGGGTACCCTCTGTGGAGAATAACCTAAAAATAACATTTACTTGCATTGACTAGCTTACACTGAAAAAAAATTTATTTGATTCAAATACTTGTTTACTTGACTATTAACAAATAAATATTTACTTGAATCAATCAATTTTTATTTGAATGAAATAAATTGTATTTAAACCAATAATTTATATATGTTTGAAACAATAAATACCAATTAATTGACTCAAATAATAATTATTTAATACAAATAAATATTTATTTGATAGCTGTCAAGTAACAGATTATTTAAATCAAATAAAATTTTTTTTCCGTGTATTATCTGATATTAAAACAAATATAAAAGAGTCATCAAAAAATTTATTTATTTTTAATTATCCGGTGTCAATTCAATGCATACTGTATTTATCGCTTTTACATTTTAAACAAACACATTTAATTTTTTTTCTTCATATGAGGACAAAACATATACATCTGAATTACTCGAATTTAATTACTTATAATTAATTTAAATAAGTTTTAGTTAGTTGATGCTTCTAGACATTGCTTACGAGGAGCTCCTCTCTTGATTAAGAAAGTATTTATTGATACATTTGTATCTTTACAAAAATTATACTTGCATAAAAGAGAAAAGACAAATTCTTTTTGTTAAGTAAAATATAGTTAAATTGTGATACAAAGGAGTATAAATTGATATTTCTAATTGTGTAGGTATTAAATTAAATGAAATTAGATTGTTTTTATATGACCCTGTCGAGATTTAGCGGCCATATCCCTGATTGGAGCCTGGTCAGCTCCTAATAGCATTTTTTCTACACGGAATATTTCCACGCGATCGTTTCGAATTCTCGTTAAAATTGAACCCGACGATATCAGCTAGTTATTTGCGAACGAAAATTTATCGTAAACACACGCCAAATTCGTATCGGCTATCAGACTCACAGTATCCTCCCTCTTTTTTTGGGTAAAATTTGCTTTGCCAATTAATAATCACATCACTGCTAATTAAATCTGGAAAACATGCAAATGCACTGTTTATATTCCAAAGAGTGCAAGAGCGAAGCGGCCTGGGAAAAAGCACTAGAAAAAGAGAATGGAGAAAAACGAGAAATGAGAGAGTGCTGTCGATTTGTGCAAACCGTTCACTATATGTAGAATACAAACTGCCCATAAAAATGTATAAAATACGATTATACTAAATTAATAACATTTTTACATCCGCACACCGGAAACATTAGTCCAAGCCACTTGAATTTCAATAAATTCCATATCCAAATGAAACTGAATAATTTTTACTTCGATTCTAAACAGATTTCCTAATCAGTGACTTGAAGGGAAATTTCTTACTTTTAAATGTTTTTTCTTCAAGAAAAAGTTTTTCATTAGATTTTCGAGGATTTAAAAAGTGGAATAAAACGAACCCTATCATTTCTTTGCATGGATATGATTAACAAATTTCAAACGTCACACAGAAAATTATAACGTATTAAAATAAGCTGCAACGCTTATTATTTTAATCCAATTTTGCTTATTTTAATACCAAACTGGATTAAAATAATAAGCGTTGCAGCTTATTTTAATGGCTTTTAATTTTCTGTGCAAATTTAATGGCTAAAGAACTTTAAAATGCTTTTTATAATTCTATTAGTTTCATCTATTAACATCCCATTTAAAAAGGGAGCAAAAATATGCTCGGACAGAGGCTCCACTTGATGTTGATCTTACCAGTGCTGCCAACTGTTGAGGAACGTTTAAGTAGTCTCCGAAGCCGTGAGTAAGTAGGCGCCCTTGACGGCCGATTTGTGAACTGAACTTAACTATAGGCCTTTTCGCGCTTAACTGCAGGAGGGACGCAGGCTTGGGAGTTTCGATGCACGCAGTGCACTTACCGTGCAGAATCACGTCAAGGTGGCGCGCAAAATAAAAAGAGAATGATAAGAAGCAGAGAAAGAAACATAATGTGAAGAAACGATGCCGGAGAGTTGTGTAGGCTCGCGTAGTGCACTGAGTGGTCGTTTTTATTCCGTAATTACGTCGTTAAGCGCCGGAGGAGCAATTAAGACGGAAGAAATCGAACAACAATTACATTTACTGCGGTGTACCGGCTTTACTACGGTGTATTGATCCACAAAGAAAAAAAGCACTCAAAAAGTGAAAAAGAGGAATATGAAAAATATAATATATTTTCAGACTATGAGAATGTTGGGAATAAAATCGTTAGGAAACAAGTTGAACGATTCTATTAATCTTAAATTATGTCACACAATCACAACTGATCACTTTGGGACACGAGTATGGTGACAAAAAAACACAAGACGATTTTGTCAACTTTGTAATATTTCCTTAAATGTTACTAAATTTTTTTCACTTATACTTTACATTCATAATACATTGTGCATTAGTAAAAGAATCATAAAAAAGCTAGTTTAAAAAATATTTTTATTTAAACAATTGCACAAGCTATGAAACAAAAAGTTTTTTTTAATTGAATGAACAAAAAAGAAAATTTACAATAGAAATTATTACAAACTAGCTTTCTTTTTTCAGTGAGAAATAATTAAAAATTAAATAATTTTATAAAAAAGAAAAAAAGTTTAGAAACATATTTTCTGAAATTTAAGAACAAAGAAATGAAGAAAATTTTAAGGTTAAAAGAAGAGATTTAAAAAGAAATTTTATTAAAAGAAAATTGTATAATATTATAGGTACTAAAGTTATTATTGCCCTTGTTTGCAAACGGAAGAATGACATAACAGGCAAAGTGTGTTGTCAAACTTTCCTTTCCATGAACAATAATAATTTTCGATGTTAAAAAATTGTGTTGTACATGAGATAATTTTAAAGAACCTTATAGCTAATTACAATTATTACTCTACCTATCAGAAGTGACAGACCTTCTATATTGCTCGCATAAAATTTTCAGATTGACAGGAATGAATACAAACAGGTTCACTTGTCGCTTTGCAATAAAGACCGACCCTATTGGGCTGTCCGGATCGTCAGAAGAAATTAATACTACAATTGGGTCATAAAAAGAGTAGGTATACGAAGGTGCTGCAACACTTGGTCTGCATAAAACGGTGCGTTGTAGGGGTGGGGCGGAAGAAAAGGTAGAGACAGAAAGGGGACGTACAGTCAACTATATGCATTATAGAACACGTCACTGCAGCGGCGAATTAAACGATATCGAGCTTCTGGATTAATTTATGCACCACGGGCAGCGCCGTTAAAACGCGATACTCAAAGGGTTCTCCGCCGCTTTAGAATCACACGCCTCGCATCAAGCATTCAATTCTCTATTTACTTCTTTTTAACTTAATAACAGTCCTGCATTCAAAACCTTGACGGGAAAAGCCGTCATTATTGTCAGAAGATTGACAATGTTTCCGGGTGAAAAACATTTTCTATTGCAATAGTACTGAAAGTCAATAGAAACGGATATGCATAATGAGAACAGGAAGTGTGTAGAATAACATTAGTTGCAAAATAGAGAATACTAAACGTGAAGGGCATGTTATGTTTTGTCCAAGAGTTGAATCATATATTTTCTTAGAATAGAAGACTGTTTCCATTTCTATTTCCGGAGTGGCAAAAGTCTCAAATTTTCAAGCAATAACCTTAATTTTTGTGCCACATATTTCTCACAGATAAACTTATGTTTACAGTGACACGTTTTTTAATTCCAAACATGTAGTTATTACTGACAATTTCAATTTTCACACTATTATACTATTGTGAGAACGATTAATTTCTATTTTTCATAAAAAATATAGTCATACTTTGCATAAAATAGGATACTGACCAACGCCTCAGCTGTTTTTCTAGTTTCAAGAAAATCTAAATAGACTAAGCATTTAAAATTATATTTTGTACAAAACGATTTCAAAATTTATAGGATAGGTACTGTTATAATCCACAAATAATTCGTCTCGCCCCACCTTACTCTGAATGTTAAAATTGATAAGCTTTTCTAAAATATTAGTATTTACCGAGGTATTTACTATTTCAAACTATATATAAATGTTTTAAAGTACAGTAGTAGTCCAATCAAAGATCCCAACACATCTTTAATCTAAGAAAATGTTTAGTAAACAATGATAATAATAAATAAATATACACTAGCTTGTTAAAACTTTTTTAAAAGTATTCGCACTTTGAAATAGTTTTTAAATAATTCTTAAAAATTAATTCTGATTGAAAAAGATTTTAACTTAACATAAGAACAATAAGTTCACCAGTTGCAATTTTGTTTATTATTTTCTAAACACATTTTCTTATATTAAAAACATTTTAAATAAGAGCGCCTTTCTGTAACAATGAGAAACTTGTATTGTATAGTAGCACTTAGGGAGAATCTACTGCATTTAAAAAAATCATTTCAAGCCTTACTTCATATAATTATCTATAAAAATAAAATACACATTTAAATTACTAATAATTTACTCAATTAATTTTAATTCAAATTCACAGCAGTAAATCCTTTTGATTTTATTTCTAATTGATTAAATTTGTATGAATAGTTTATTGAAAAAAATATTAACGTCCAGAAATTAATTTAAATTTAAAAATGTTTTTATTTTTTTTTTATTTCATCCACGTCGGATAATGTAGAAATTAGTGACAACGTTGTATGCTTATAATTTTATAATTATTTTTCTACATATAGTTTTTGACAAAAATAGATTTTCTCTCACCACTGGGGTATGATCCCATAGTTATTCGACGTGGATAAAATAAAAATTTGTCCGTGAGATTTCGTTTTTCTTTAAAATAATTTAAATAATCTATTTTTATTAGAATTTAATTTGTGTATAAACATCGTAACTTTACTTTCCTCGAGAGTAAATGTCGTAATTTTGATTGAAAAAGCGTTCATTTAAAATATAAATTATAATCTCACAAAACAAGGGAAAACTCGATAGTGCTCCTCTGGTCCACGTTTCAATTTCTGGGCGGGATACTTTAGCTGAGTCACTGGTATCCTCTCTTATTGGATTTTTAACCTTATTATATAATTTCATTTAATTAATTAAATATATGTTATTATTCATACTGGCTTGGTTACATATATTCTACATTTCTAATAAATAAACTATCGTCCTTCTTTCAAAGAACCAAAATAATTTTTCAGTAAAATAAAATAGAACTCTCTCATTTTCCTTTAATCCTTCCTATCTGGACTATTTACTGAAGAAACTCGTACGTATTTCTGCTTTGTACCACGATATTGCGGCGGAGTGCATTCTCAGCTCGTTCCAACCAGGATGCAATTTACCGAATTGTTTTTAAATCCCTCGGGGCAAAACCGTCAGGGGGATGTGGGGGGTATGAGAAGAAAAGAGAAATAGAGAAGAAAGGGCGGAAACAGCGGCAGCCATAGCGTCAGCTGTTTTGTCCTATTCCGCTTTCTTTATTTCTCACCCGGAAGCTCCGATTCCGATATTCGTCCGATGGCGATGTGCACACCCTTTCACCATTCTCGCCCACAGATATACATTTAAACCTTATAAGTGCAAGTAGAGTGTATTTGAAGGAGCGAGAAAATTGACAAGATAGATTCGAATCGGGAGGTCGGGCAGAAACTACGTTTTATCTACAAGAAGCGATGCTTTTAATGCCTTTCAGAAGTACGAGAAGCAAGACTTACTTAAAATTAATAAATTCACAGCTTAAGTAAGTTGCGTCAATTAACTGAGACCAAACAAATAAAATTAAAATCATTTCCTCAGCATTCTTAATGAAGGAAAATAAATTTATAAGATACGTATATGCTATACTCACACAGAAAAAACTGAGCTCAAAATGAGTAGCGTATACTACTCGCATCATTTGGAAGTACACTCAGAAAAAGATATGTTTGAACCAAATGTACCATTTTTTTATATTTACCCAATTTTTTGGTTAGTTCAAACAAAGTTTTTTTAATTCAAATACATATATATTTGATCTAAATAACTGTTTGGTTTATTTTAATAAATTTTTTGAACAAAGAAAAAATTTGATTGAGCTAAATAAACGTTTGGTTTATGCAACCAATTTTGGTTAACTGTATATCAATGCATTTATTTTGTTGATTTAACCAAAATTTGGTTGTTTCAAACGAATTTTTTTCTGAGTGTACAACAAACATGAGCCAGGTAGTTGGCGCCACGCTCTATGCCCCGTAGCATTGGCTCATTTTGAGCTGGAATAAAAGTGAGCCTAGGGTTTTTCTGTGTGCCCACTGGGTTATGTGGTACCGTTTTTTATCCAATTACACGATAAACAAACAGATTATAAAATCCACGTTTTTATACATGTTAGAAAAAAGCAAACTACAAAAATAAAAAATACATTAATAACCAGTAATAATTCATAACATAAAATAACTGAATTAATTTCTAACACAAATTAATCAAGTATGCTTAATATTTAAAACTACGTTTTGTGACGTCAGCGAATAGACAAAAATGAGCAGAGTGTCGCGTTGATTGGACAAAAAATATTTTTCAAAAATAATGATGAATTATTATTTCTGAACTGATAATTTAATTGAAATTAAATAATTGTATATTTCGACAAGAATCTTGTTCGTGTATAATTAAAATACAAGCCTAAAACGAAAAATTATATAACTGAGATGGACAACCAAGAAGAGATATGAGGTAGGTGTTTATAAGCACATGTTTATGTACATATAGGTATATACCTTGGATGTGTCACAGATTTGGAAACACGCCTGCACGTTAAGTCACACAACGAATCTATCAGTGACAGGTGAATGTCGATAAAACGCCGACAATAATTGCAAATCGTATACCTGCTGACCGACTCGATCACGTCGATCAAGATCCAAAATATGGTAAGCAATGCAGCAACGTTTCCATTAGGCGACGAGTGAGTACTAACCACATATTTCCTTCCGCTATTCATATCATCGCACACATGACTTTCTCCCAGAAAAAACCACTCCATAAACTGTATTCCTGTTTATTCTCAAGAACCAAGAATTTCCCTCCGATTGACCGGTTAAGCTGTCTCTATACCATAGAGACCAATGTAAAGTTTCCAAACAAGTAGACGACGATTTTTCTAATCGAGTCAGAATGCGGTTGACAATCAGTCAGGTTTGTTTAACATGTGTCATTATCAATCTACTTCAATCCAAATTTTGTTTTCGTTAGAAACTGATATAAACAATTCCGGAGGTAGCATCGAGAGTATCCATGTTTTAATTTCCAGTTACAGTACTTACGCGCGATTTCGCAGCTGTAATTCATGAAAAGAAGGAAATGGAAGAAGATGAGGAAAGGAACGAAAAAGGTAACAGTGTTTGTAACGAAGCGCGCACGCAGTTTTGGGGTGAGAAGAACGGTAGAGGGAAAAGATTCAAAGAGGGATGAAAACGGGAATACGATTGGTTTGTGAGGGTCGCCATTCGCGAGGGGGGTTGCCACTGTTTGGAGTTTGCGGGGGGCGAAACTCGCGACTGCGCCGTTCCTTGACCCTGTGCTTGTCCCTTTTTACCCTGCGAAGAAGGATAGGAGAAACGTCACTGACGCGCTGGCAAACTCGTTGGATCCAACCCCCGCTCAAGCTTGACGGACGCCGCACCTCGACGCCCTACGTTTCCCTTATCGCCGACGCCCTCCAAAAGAAACCATTCCAACCTTCCTTACTTTTCTATTTTTATTTATATTCCTTTACAATTTGTCCTATCTTCTTTTAATTAGAAAAAGAAGATTGCGAATGAATTATTAGCATTGTCCAAGTTATTTAGCAGTTCATTTTATGAAATGAGGCCCTCCACACTTTAAATCCGGATGCGACAATTTCCTTATGGGTTGTTTGTTGAATTTTCTCCTCTCGAAGTAATAACTATTTATTACTCATAGCCTTAACATTGCAGTTTGAGGGTTGTTGCTTGGTAAATGGCAATGGGTGAGGGTCGACAGCGGCGATGATACACTTAAAAAGTTATTTACGGCGCAGTTTCGCCTAACGTTTTGGTTGAGGCAGGTCGGCACGAAAGGGTGTGCGTGTGTAAAAGAGAGAGAGAGAGGAATGTTCGATATGTTTATGGCCGTTTTCAGGCAAGGTTGATAACACCGAAACGGGAACAGATCAGGGAGGGGGTGACAATTCCACAGACGAGGATAACTGTCAGGGGCAGTCGTTGCCATACGAGCCGAATATGGGGAGCGACGAACAAAACTCGATCCAATCACAGAACTGTGACCCGGTGGCGTGATTCATCGACATTTTTCACTTTTTCTTTCTCAATATGCTTTCACATCCTTTGAAATTTAAATTCATTCGCAAAAATGTCCTGCTTCTTATTCCACATTCCATCTCTATGTCGTTCAGTTTCCTAACCATCATTAAACGAATAATAATAAAACGAGGCTAAACAAAATTATAGTTACAATTAATTACTGCACAGAGAAAACAATTTTAATTTTGAATCAAAAAGATGAATAAAGACACATGGTCATTTTAAGAAATTATCATCAACTGTAGTGTAAAGCAAATTTCATCTAGATTAAAATAAAATTAGGAAATGTTTAAAATAGACTCTACAGAAATTTATTCAGACTCATTTTAAAGAGCCACAGATGTAAGCTTAAATTTTAGTCAAATGTTGAGTAAAACGAAAACGATATTCGTTGAAAGAAAGATTTCCAAATTCATCAGTTATTTTTGAATTACCTACATTAAATTAACAAAAATTAATTTTAATACAATTTTCAAATATTTTATTGAAATGAAAAATTTATTAATTTATTACCAATAGAAAAATTCAACTACAACTAGACCAAAATCATTGTCCGATTAAATAATCTGAGCGGAGCAACTCGACAGCGAGTGGAAGTAATCAAGAGTAAAGTGCCAGAAAAGTAAATCTTTTTATGATCAAATGCATACTACAGTTTAGTTTAACTGTTTTAATATTTAGTTTGTTTTTTGAACAATCTCTAAGAACTGTAGGTATATAAATAAACATACAAAATAATTCTAAATATTATTAAAATGCCCATGTGTATAGCCGTTTTCCTCAATTTTTGAGTAAACTTCATTCAATTCATTGTCTCTGTGTGTCATTCTCTCTCACTCAGAATTAGTGAAATTGTACTGATAAAAATATGTGGTATATGTACTTGGCGCACTGATTCAGATTCAAAAAATTGATATTTTATATATAAATAAGAAAAGTTTCAAATGTCTCGATAACCGCTCGCAACCTTATCAAATCAGCCAATCCAGTATAAGTCAGTAAGAGTCACGAGTCAGGCAATGCATTCAATTCCAGAATAAAACATAACTCTATTTGCTGCGGAATACATATATACTGTAACCAACTAGCAAAAAATAAAAACCCTCATACAGTCACGGGACAACGGCGCACTGCCTGTTTTCAGGGGGAATAAAAGCGGGAATGCTCAAGTATATAGTAGATTTTTGATTAATTCCCATTGAGAATGTCTTTATTGTATTAATTCCGGGCACTGTAGCAGTGGCCGAGATAAGACTCCACTTGGTGTACAAAGGCAGATATGGTACCACTGATATACAATACATATACCCATAAATATACTTCGCCTTATGTATACCTCTATCTCAGGGACATAATACATGTATATTTATAACATTATCAGGCATATCGATCTCTGAAACTGGAAACTCACTTTCAAGGTCGATCCCTTCATTAATATCTCTATAGATATTGTACTTTCCTTTTTTCTCTCACAAATAACTGCACGCTATTTAAATAAATACTTTATTACAATACATTGTATAAAAAAATATTCTTCAAATAAAATTAATACTAATACGTTGAAAATGACTTTTTAAAGAACAATCAAGTAATCTGCAGAAGAAAAATATTTAATAATAATTAACAAACTTTAGTTGACAAGGAAAAGTGTTTATGAGAAACGAGGAAGACGAGTGCATACAGGGGGTCCCAGTGTGAAAACAGTGGAGGCTGTTTTCTGCCCTATATAGATTTCAGTCAGCTCGAGTTCAGGGTCGAGGCATACAGGTGGTCCATAACATAACAGTCACTGCGTTTTATCCGGCAGTAAACCGGCGGCAGGCGCTCAGCTCTATGATTTAATACTCCATACCCTTCACCGCTACCCCTTGCTATTCTCAACCTCACCCCCTCCTCTTGTACTTCAGTCCGGTACCACCTCCCCCTTACAACAGCGTGCCTGCACTAACCTACTGCACTCCAGTGTCATATCATTAAACAACATATATGGTCCTTTGAAAACAAGGCCCCTCTATACAGAAATCAATTTTTATCGTATCTGGTGGTTATTCAAAAAGTCATAATCTTTAGTTGGATTATCCAACTAAAAAGCGACGAATGCGGTTTTATGGTAAAATCAAAAACTGAATTGATAAAAATTAATCTGTCAATTTTAAACTTTTCAGAGCTGAAAAATTCCAACCACCTGAATCAAAGTGTAAGACTCGAATAACATTTTTGAATCAGTAAACTGCATAACTCAACAGGGGAACCAGCTAGAAGCACTACAGAAGCTCCGTAACTCTGTTAATTCATATCTGGAAAGTTAGCTTGAAAGGGTGGAGTGGGGTAAGGTTGAGAGCAGAAAGAGACGGGTTGGGCGTTACAGTATCAGGGTGGGGGTGGTACTGCCGCTGGTGCTGCGTGTTGGGCCTCGGGGTTGGGGGAGAGAGAGAGAGAGAGATTGTCGCTGGTACGAGGTTGGTTTCCTTGCCTCGCTTCCAGGAATCGATACGCCTGTGGAAACCCAGCGCCACCAACGCCTCTACAACTGCGCTACATCATTGCATCCAACTACCAATTCGTAAGTTTCCCCTCATGCCTTTATGAGGATTTTTAACCAAACTCACTCAACAGATTCGTGCTAGAAACTTTTAAATGCATTCTAGCAACTTTTTGTTTGCAGTAAAATTTCCAGCTTCAAATTGCACGTGGATCAGCGTTTGACAATTATATATTACACTTGTATATAGACCACATTTTTCATCTCACGATTATCCCTCACAGTTATTCTCTATCTGCCGATGAAGGTGCATTTTCCTTTGGTAATGGTATTTCCCTTCAAAGGGGAATAAGATTTTTGAAAATTAATTAAATCAGTGGGTTACGGTAGATGTCAAATGTGTCCAGTCACTTGTGGATAAAGATAAAGTTAATTCCGAAGACTCTAAGTGAAAGAAATTAGTCAGCATTAAAAGAGAAAATTATAAAAGTGTGGTGAACTTATCCTAGGGCAGGGACTGTGATTGAAACTATACTTGTCGGTCCGTGTGACGTAACGTGGTGGCTGTGTTTTGCGTAATTTACGTTATTATATTCGAGATAAGAGGAAACGGAGGGCGGCCGGTTAAAGAGACATCAAAATGACACGCTGCGTTAACTTCTGGCACTTCTCGATGCTAATGTCGTATCCAGCCAAGTGGATGAGCGTCAAACAGTTAAGAAGTTGGATGTCTCTTGTGATTCTCGTAACCATCGGTGCGTTCTTTCTTACTTATTCAAATTGTATTCCTCTACACAATCCTCACCCACAATTTCTCTTCTTCTGTGAGTAACCTACCACTTTTCCGAGACATCGACTTTTATCGTGACGCAACTCTTTCCGGTTCTCATTTTCCATTTCTATTTATACGGAAAACTGTAGATTAAATGAAAAACATTGTTTCAAGCATAAAAATTAAGAAAGTCATGCATCAATTAACATAAAATGTGCGTATATGTTTATATACAAATTGAAAGAAAAAAATTGAAATAAAGAGTTGCGAGATATTCGTCTATAAATGTAGATTCATAATACAATGAAGACCTAAATATCATTAGTAAAATGCATTACGAGTTGAACGTCTTTGTGTATTTTGACTTCAAAATTTCAAAACGTAACCTATAATTTTTTGCTTCTAAGGTCCCTTTCTTCAGATCGCGCGCGTCACAAACATAGGTACAGAAGTTACCAATTGAGGCTCCCATTCCCTCTGATGGTAGTCGGGTAGCAGTGAGGGACAATGGCTATCCCACTGCTAGCTGACTACCATTAGAGTGTGCGTCTGAGCGCTCGTCCGATTATTGCATTGACACGCTCAATTGACATTTTTTATGTTTGATATGGTCTGAACTTGTTATTAAAACCTTCTTTACCTTTCAATTAAAGAATTTTTTTGTTAGTTTATGCGACTTTATGTCCATATACTTTTTCTTCACTTCTTGGTGCTGTACAATGCTCTCACATTTCTCATTTTTGCATAACAACCGCCCACTATAACTGACTTGCCGTGTACCACCAATTGCTCTATTCTTGATTTGTCTCGTTCATAAATGTCAAAAAGCATAACAAAGAGAGCCCCTCTTTGTAAAGTAAACTAATTGTAAACCACGAAAATACTATTTGAAGTCTTTATCTAAGGAGGTTTCAATTCCCTAGTAGAAATTTGTCGTGGATGCACTAGATTGACTCAAGTTACTTGACAGTTTTTCTCGCGGACGCTGATTCTAGCTGAACTGATAAATAACTGTGAAGTTACTGATCAGTGCTTTTTGAAAGAAATTCAAGTTGAACTTGATAATTCCACGACTCAAAGCTATCCAGTTTTTTTAATGGCACTGTCCAGTGCTGCTCGAAATTAAATTCATATCCTTGTCATGGCGGTGGCGCTTCAATAAGTCTAGTAACTGGACAGCTATGCTAGGATTTTGTGTATTGACATTTCGCTTGCTTGATTTAAAAAAATTACAACTTGTTTATAAAAATTAATAATAATAATATTAATATTCCTTTCTCAAAAAAAGACAGTGCATACAAAACACATGAAAATGTATCGAAATATCTCGGTGGTCGAAAAAATTGAATTTAAGAAAAAATGAACTTTGCTTTCCAGAGCATCTAAATCAATATTCATTTTATGAAAATCACTGTAAATTATTGTTCCACATATATATTTTTTGCATAACTTATCTTATTGCAATAAATATACACTTGCAAAATATTATTTGTTGTAAATGTTTGCCAGCTGTCATGAATCAGAAACGAACATAACCTATATTTAGTTGAAATCACTTGATTGGCCCAAGACAAAATAGCGCGCGCTTTTTTAAAATAATAAAATTTATTAAATTATAATAAAATAATTGCAATAAATTAAATTATTATGAAAATAATATTACCTTGAATAAAAAGTGTTTTTAGTTTTAAAAAAAAAATGATTAAACAATTATTATTATTTTCAGACAAATTTTACAAATATAGTAGAATATTATTTTTCTGTTTGAGTATATTATAATAATATAATAATAATAATAATAATAATAATAATAATAATAATAATAATATTATATTATATCAATAATTATTAATTTATTAAAATAATTTTATTTATAAAATTTTACATATAATTTTTGAGGATAATAAATAAAAAAAATTAGTAATTAGTTTTTTATAATTGTCTAATGTTTAAATTAAATTATAAGTAAATCATTTAAAATCAAATAAACATCTAAAATGTTTATTTGCCTAGAAAATAATAAAAATAATATGCACAAATTCATAATATTATTAGGTACAGTGAAATACGTCAAGCATTTATTCTAATATCACTGATCAGAACGGCCGAGTTGCGTAAAGCGTGCGTTTCTTTCGTTCCCGCCCAGCGGACCCGTGTTCGCTCCCCGGTAGCCCCAAGATTTTTTCGTTGAAACTGCGAGAAGTGTTTTAAGGTTTATGTTATGACATTCATATTAATATAAAAATTATAATTGTTTCAGTGTTGTTAACAGTTCAGGTCAAGATGTTGCTTCAATCGTTTTACTTATGTAAATTTTTTTTTTAAATCCAGTTTAATTGTGAATGAAAAATTACATTTTTATAACGAATTACTATATTTAGTGCAATATATTTTCTTATAATAATTTTTGTTGATAATTGGAATATTTTTTTTAATTACATAAAATAAACGTGTTTACTACATTAAATCTTATTATTAAGGGGGGAACACCAGTTGTAACTTTCGAAAAATCGAATTTTTTTTTGTGCATTTTCTTAAAGTATACATATTTAGAAATGTGTCTGTAAATTTCAAAGTTGATCCGGTGAAAAATAAATGAGATATACAGAACACTGCAGCGGCGCGTCCCGTGGCTTCATACAAGGTGGCCAGCCATACCTGACCCTAACGACACATGGCCTTTTCCTATGATTTAGAAACGGCAACCACTGCGGAAGAGTTATTATATGGTCCAGGAATCTATGACTCTTTGTAACTTGGAAACAAAATTTCTCCTGAACAAAAAAAAGTAAGTTGAAACTTTGAATGCGTTTTTCTCAAAATGACATTTTCCAAGTCGGTGACCACGATTACTCGAATACCATTAAACCGATTTATTTAAAATTTAGTGTGCTTCATTTACACATATAAGTCTAGTTCGTGATCGAAGGATTTTTTTTTTTATCCAAAACTTTTTTTTATATAGCTGAAAATCGACCGTATTTTTTAAACGAAAATCATACTTTTGACTTTGACAGGTCGCCAATTTGTCAAATTTTTTTTTTTTTTAAATCCTTCGATCACGAACTAGATAATCTTATAATAAATGTAAATCAATTTCATTTTTGTATTTCAGACGAAGTATACTTGCAGAATGCTGGTCACCGCAATTCGCCTTTTTTCTTAAGGCGCCACTTCAATGGCTCATATCTCCAAAAGTTTTTGTTAAAAAAATTTTTTTTTTCTTTTAAATTACAGCTTTTTACATGTACTTTTAACTAATAAATAGTATTCTTTAAAAAGATTCATTGTTCTTTTGGAAAATATTCTTGTAAAAAGCATTATTTTTTGAGTTACAACTGGTGTTCCCCCCTTAAATGAATTTCGAAATATTTAAAAGAATTAATTTGACTAGTTTTTCAAAAGTCCTATTGATAAATAATTATCAAGTTGGGCTGGATAATAACTTGATGAAAAAAGCGTGACATGACATTCGAGTTTTTAGCTAGCTGGTCAGTCAAGTAACTAGACAGACTCCAGCGCGACTAGGCAGTTCCTTTAAAATAGCTAGGACAAATTTCTACTAGGGTTATTTCCGAAAAAAAATGAAAAATAAAACCAGGGCTGTACTCACCGTTGGGTGACATTAACTTCGGTTCCGGTGAGTGAAATGACGACTTACCTGTAACAAACAAAAAGAAAACAAATTTAATGAATGTTGCAAACAATCAATTCATTTAGTAAGCAACGAGAGAAATGAAAAACATTTCTATAAGTACAATATTGGTATTGTTAAAATCAATCTCATTGAAATTGTCTCTAGGTATTGAAAATATTCCAAAATTCGATGCAGGAAAGCGGAAGGGGTTCGAAAATACACAAAGGCAGCTTGCATGTACATCCGCCGAAACTATAACGCGACGCGTTTTGCAAACGAACGCAAACATACATCATCGTGCGACTAATTTCCGTGATAAATATTTTACGGGTGACCATTACGAGTTGCTCACCCTTCCTCGTGCATACGCACACATATAGGCGCATATATTTCAACCAAATGTGGTTGTATCTGCCGGTGCAGACAATGTGCAAACTGTGCTAGCTATATGCACAGTAAAGAGTGACGAGTTTGCAGTAGAAAGCGTGCCATCTACAAAATTAGAGTTTATACTCATTTCAAAGCATGATACGTATTTTCGGCGAAAACAATTCTATCTTAACATACAACAAATAACTTTGTTTTATTCTGATAACAAATTTAGTTTTTGTTTCTAATTTAGATAAAAAGTAATGTAATGCATGTAATAAAAAATATTCTTGTAACATAATCCGCTTTGTAATGATAACAAGCAAAATTTATTGCAATTTAAGCAAATACAGATGTATGATTACCTATTTGTAAACTCTATGTATAATACTTTTCAAATGATTGACTATTTAGTTTGCGGGAAAAAATTTCATCTCAAATAATTAAATTAATAATTGTTTAAATGTGCATCTTTATAATTGTATCAAAAAAACATTGACATAATTTTTTTAAATCATTTTGCAACAGTTATATTAAATATAATAGTAATAATAGTTATTTTTTATGAACGCACCGTAATTGGTACACTTACCCTATATATTAAAAAAGAAAATTTGTTTAAATAATATATTATAAATTAATTCAAAAAAATAAATTATACATAACATCCCAAGAGCGAAATGCCAAGACTGCCAATATGGCTCAACATTGACCCAGTAATGTCTGCCGGTAGTAACTACCGGGAACTTTTCCACCTGGTGTTCCTCAAATGCAGCTTATCAAAACACTTTTCTGATGAGATACCCATATCCGCGTAGTGTAGTGCGGTTAGCGTGTTAGAATTCGATGCGTTAGGTTGCGAGTTCGGTTCCCGCGAGCGTTAAAAATTTTCAAATGTTTAAAAAATTGCGCTTTCTGTCAGAACTTATATTTTAAATGTATAATGAATTAATTATAGTTTTAATTAACTAATAATTATTTATAATTAAAATTTTTTTTAATTTTGACAATACTGGACAACTAATGGCGTCCGATACTTTGCTGCCGATATTTAGCCGCGCTTAACACCACAAGAGTCGGTATAATATTGTCTGCCAAGGCTCAGTAAAAGCTTTGCTAATATTGGACCGTGTTGGTTTTCGCATTTGAGATACTGTTTATAATATAAAATTAAAAAAATATATTAAAAAGCAAATAAATTTAATTTATAATTTACATTTAAATCAAGTAAATTATTTATTTATTTACATGTAAATGGGTATTATAAATAATTTTTTCAACACTGAGCCAATACTTGTTGCCGCATTGGTTAAAGCTTGTCTGATCACTGAGGGAACGAAAATTCTATAAAACCCCAGTCTTGAAAACAAGGCTTGTCTGAAGTAGAGCTGGACATCGGCTTAGTACTGCGCCTGTTTTAAGTGTCGGCATTTCCTATTGGGAGCCTTCTTTTTTTGGCTATGATTTAAATCATGGATTCACTAAAGCTTCAGGTTGCATCGACTTTTTGAGATGACAATACGTAGAGTAGATCCTTGATCCTATACTCAGTGTCGGTCACATAGTGGAGTCGTTGCGTCGTCACGCAGCAGATAACACAGGTACTAATTTGCTAATTATGTGGAAATGATCGCTGAAATGACCTTATTAACCTCGACTTAAACTAAACACACGCCCTCGCACACGCCGCAACAGCACTCTTAAGAGTGATTACTGTTAAATGATGCGTTTTAATTAGTAAATTTTTCGAAATACACTATTGGCCAACCTCAGCTGTTGATTTCATATACTTGAAATACATAATAACTTGGTGCATGTATACTACAAAAAACGAGCTGTAACGAGAAACGAACATTTTTAGTTCGTTTATTTTATATTTTAACGATTAAATCTTTAATAATAATTCAAGCAATGCAATTTGGGAAAATTTAAGGTAATTAAATTTTTTTCCATTGAAAGAAAATATTTTAGTTATTTTAGAAACAAATTATTATGCTGAAGAAAATAGGAAATATTGCTTTGACCTTCGCTAATAAAAGTATACGAGGAAATTAACCGAGTCTAGGAGAATTTAATGAGATTTAGTTGCAATGCAATTTACAATCTCTTTATCCCCTCCATCTAAGGAAAATATGGAATCTGCTTAGTGAGACAAGTGCTAAAAATGTTTTATTTCGTATCAACTTCTTTTTCTTTAAAATAACAATTTTATTTAATGAAAATTTGGTTGAATAAGAGATTAGTAAATTATAAATTCTGAATTCAGTAAAATAAAAATATCGTTAAGTGAATAGGTATTTTTGATTAAAAACGATTCTATTTATTCACTGAAAAAAATTTGCCTCGCATTAATGACTATTAAACATAGCAACTTTAAATCTAGTCAGCGTAACCAAGAATCCTAGTCAATTCAGTTATGTAGCTTGGTTAATATTGTCAAAGTCGATTTAGTAGAATTGACCCCTTGTTTCCTAGTTATATTAACTAAGATTTTTGGTTAATATGACATGTATCTATAGCCAATTTTGCTAAAGTTTATTTAGTAAAAGTAATTCTAGCCAATGTAACTAAGATACCTGGTTATTCTGATAAGCTTCCCTAGTCATTCCGACTAATTGTCGAAATCAACTTTGACCAAGATTGCCTAGTGGGTCCCTCTCGTAACCAGGCAAATTAGTCAATTCCTGGCATACGGGTGTTAGGAATTTTTTTCATCAGTGTTTAAAATTATTTTTTAAGCACTGAAAAAAATATTAGTGACACAGACATAATTATAAGTGATATTGTCATTTTGGTGTGATGTATACAGACATAAAAGTAAGGTTAGGATTTCTGCTAGTACTAATAATGCAGTTTATGTGTTTTAGCTATAAGGAGTTGCCAATCTTTCATATGTATGTGAAGAACGCCAGCATTGATTGATTGGAACAAGCAGTAAACCTAACCTTATTTTTATACATTTATATTCAGCACACCATTTCTTTCTGTGATGGAAATTTTGCTAAATAAAAATACTGTTACATATGAACATTGATTAAAAAGTTGAAAAATTGAATTTAATGCAACTGAAGGGAATGTAAAGAGAATCTATCGAGGAAATGCAATAGAAGTTTACTTATTACGTTAATAGGATAGAGAATTAAGTGAGGGACTAAATTTTGACTCAGGTATTCTTTTTATTAAACAGAGTTGAGCGACCGATAATTAGACTTGCATTGGAGTATCGTGAATTAAATATGGAATCTGAGAAGCCCCGGGATTGTATGTGTGAATATGGCTTCCCATGGCCGTTCCGTTGGTAACGCAGGGATTACCCATGCTAAGAAGCAGAACAGGGCTTCGCGCCTCATCGTCTGGAAAATGGCATACTGCTTACACTTACCTCTATGCCTGATCTCGTCTCGACTATCAACCACCTCACTTTACACGTACAATGTCGGCTGCAGCCACTTAACTCATCTTGTTATTTGCCAGTTTTTTCACAAGTCTGGCATTTCCTAGCACAGAAAAAAACTGAACTCAGAATGAGCCGTGTAGGCGGCTCATTTTGATGTGCAACAAAAATGAACCATGTCGTTGGCGCCACTACCTATGACGCTTAGCATTGGCTCATTTTCATTTGCAACAAAAATGAGACTAGGTTTTTTCTGTGAGGAGAAAATATGTTTCGCCATTTTTAACGTATGTTGACAATATGACGCGCAAGCGCATTATACCAATTCAAAATAATTGCCCCAGTTTTTGTTATGTATCTATGTAAAGAATGATTCTAAACAATATTTGCATTAGCCAAAATATTAACAAAAAATAAATAGACACAATTTCATATATTACCATGGTGTCTATTTACTTTTTATTAATATTTTTACTAATAGAAATATTTTTTAGAATAATCCTTTACTGCAGTGAAAATAATAAATAAATTAGTAAATAACTGAAAATAACTTTGACACAAATAGAACACAAAAGTTTAGCTATCCAAGTGATGTTGTAAGTGTTGATTAAAATAGAATTATTATAATTGTCAAAAAAATCTCCATGGTCCTTTCAAGTTTTTCCTAAAGTAGGGCAAATCTTATCAAAAGCCCATACAAAAATTTCTGCATGGGTTCTAATAATGAAGTAGTATAAGGAGCACTCACTGCCTGTTAAGCATATAGGCCCCCTGCATGAGAATAAATCTGAAATTACATATCTCCGATTATGACGCCTCTAGCGGTAAAGCGGTGTACTTAGAAGTTTTCAAAATATGGCTGCGCCTAGTGACAGCTGTTCTCATATAGTAAACAGTGTAAAGTGCTATATAATAATTTTAGAAAAAGTGTAAAGAAAGAAAAAAGTTACACACAAAAATTTTAAATAAAACTTAAATTTTTTGAAATTTTTTTTTTGAAAATATATTTGAAAATTGGTAAGTTTTTGCTTATTTATATACGAATGTATAATTTAGATTTTTAAAATATTTGTTTTCAATTATGTTTCATAATGAAATAATAAAGGAATTGCAATAATTTGTTGTAAGTTATATAAAAATAATAAAATATAAATAATTTTTTCTCATTGTAGCCGTATATATTTCAAACGAAATTTCTTAATTTTTTTTTTTAGGTTATATTTACATGTAAACAAACAAAATATAATGACAAGTTCAGCAAGTATTTTGTTAACATTCAAATACATACAAAATAATTTGTATCAAGTAAAGTTGCCTGTGTTAACGGGGTAGTCTGGTGTTTAGGCCTTTTTTTAGGAGCTTATTTCAGAATTTATTTTTATTATAAAATAAAATGTAATCACACCAAATCTTTTTACAACGTTTTATTCTCCTTATGAAGTGTTGAAAAAAATTATAATCGATTATTTTTTACTAGACATTGTTATTTAAATTTAATATTAATGTTTATATCAAAAAAATGCTGGCGCATGTGATTTACAAAAATCTGTTCGACCGATTGCTCCAATTTTTTTTAAGCTTATTTTACAGAAGTATGGCTGTAGCCCGTACTAGAATTACGCAATTTTAATGATAACTTTTTTTTATTTTTAACTTTTTGTCAATAAAAAAGAGACAATTTTTGAATCTTTTTGCTTATATAGGGTAACTGCACCAGTGGTGGATCAATTAAGCCTACTAAATTTATTATTTTGACTTTAAAGGTGTACAGATTTTTTCAGATGAAAAATATAGGGTAATCTTTACAATAGTATGAATTAACAAGTCTTCAAGGACACTATCGTGTAGTTTTCGACCTGCTTGTAACGTTTACACCCCCTCACACCCACATTCAACAATAAAATAACATTGCTCCAGTCGTGGATCATTTACCCCTTTACACTACACAAAAATAACTTAATAATGTAAATTTTTTTCCAAAAGTATTCTATATCGAAAGAATTGATTACTTTCTACTCTAAAAATTAAAAAAATTTAGACTAAACAATTATTTTTTAAGATTTCATGTGAAAAAGCATAAAATCAACAATTGTTGTATTGCTTTGTTTTCCTAAATATTTTCAAATGATTTTATTTCATAAAACTTATCTATACACCTCCCCTAAACGATTGAAACATTTAGTTAAATTAGAAATAGCTTATTTTAACCTTTTTAACGCTGTTGATCCACCATTGGTGCCTGATCCACCACTGGTGCATTTACCCTAGTCCGCGATTTTGTTATTTATTAACAAAAATGTTTTATTCTAGTACGGGCCAGAGCCATGCTTGTGTAGAATAAGCTGTAAAAAAATTTGAGCAATCGGTCGGATAGATTTTTGTAAATCATCTGCGCCAGCATTTTTTTGTTATAAACATTAAAATTAAATATAAATAACAAAATCTAGTAAAAAATAATCGATTATAATTTTTTTCAACACTTCATGATTAGAATAAAACAAAGTAAAAAGATTTGGTGTGATTATATTTTATTTTATAATAAAAAAAAATCCTGAAATAAGCTCCCAAAAAGGCATCGTAACACCAGTCTACCCCCTTAATGCTGATTCATTGATCAATTTAGCAGCCTCATTTTTCACTTTTTCACTTTTTTATTTATAATTACACAAAATTAACTCGCTTCAAACACATTTCAAAAAAAAACGCCAACTAACAGTTATACACAAACACTAATATAACAATGTACCACGTGACCTGTAATTCCTCGCTTTTCCGCTAGGGTTGTTAGTATCGGGGATATGTATAAATGCTTCTATTAAATCTGGAAAGGCTGGGGAAGAATTTTCAAAAACGGCCTATAGAGTGAGTGCTCCTTATACTACTTCATGGTTCTAATTCACTTCGGTCTTCAACTATTGAGGATTACAGGTGTTTCCACATTGAAGACCGAAACGTTTGCTAAAATTCAGCATTAATTATTTGGATCGTAAGACCCATATAAGACAAAAATTACCTAAATTTATTTTCAAACTTTTTGTATAATTTAAGGGTCTATGGATGTTAAAAAAGATCCACAGTCATCTGTAGTCATATTAAATATAAATTATAAAATTTTATATAATGATATATGTTATAACTCATGCACATTATTATTAAAATCAAGCCAACCACAAACATTCGCTGTTCATTTGAGGTTATGCACGTGTAGAATATAACATATATATAATTTAAAATATCATCTTGAAGTATTGTATGCAGTACATAACTTTACATTGCGCATTTTCTCTTAAAATAGCGAAAAAAATCACTGTAACAAAATCGTACACTTAAAACTCGATTTATATAAATACTTGTTTTGTATTCTTAAGAAATTGATATTAATGAAACAAATATTAAACCACAAACTGTCTCACACTTTTCATCTGCTACATATTGCATACCTTACAGTGCATAAATAAACGAGTAGCTAAATTTACATTGACTGAAAACACTCAAAGGAAAAGAGAATAAAATACAATATGTTTTAGGCGTTTACAATGTATGCAATAATGTATGAATAATAACATGGCGTTTCTTGCACATACGCAGAGACATATCCTGCATGGGAAATCCCAGGGACATCTCACGGGATATCTTATAGGATGGAAATTTCAATATCCCAGGGAGACATCTAAATTTCCGTCCCGTGAGATTAAAAAATAATATATATTATTGACGTAATGTAAGTAATCCAACTTATTCTAATTTTTTTTATTAGAGTAAGTCCAGGTGAGATGGCCCACTCAAATATTTTACAGAATTTGTTACTAAATGGCACTTATTATCGATATTTTAACTTCATTTAATGATAGAATGAACTCTCTAAATTTGAATCAGCGGAATCTCGCTGATTCTCATAGCTATAAGTATACCACTGATTTCAATCAGCTTATATGCACTGATGAATTAGTGGAATTTCACTGATTTTTCAGCGTATATCCGCTGATTGGTACCAGTGGTATACTTATCGCTGATTCAAATTTAGAGAGAAAGCAAAAAAATGTCGAAAAAAATGTATGAAATATAAGCCTTCTTTATTATTTTGCCTAGTTCTAAAAACAAATGTTAGGTTCACGTTTTTTATTGTACCCTCACAGCAAGGGATATCCCGTGGATACGCCATTTTCATCCCGCGATATCCCTGAGAAAGCCCACGGGATGGAAATTTGGATACTCCGGGGATTTTTTGCCCGTGTAGAAATTTTGCCATGGCTCGGATCGGGGCCTGATCGAATTTTAATGCAACGCCCGACCTGATGTGGCCCTGATTTGTCCTTGATCGGGGCCAGATTATGATTCCCTTCCAGGGCTCTGATAGAGAAATTTCTACACGGGTGAGGATATCGTATGGATAACCAAATTTCCGTTGTGTGTGACATGCCACGGGATATTCCTGAGATTTCCCGTGTGGTATATATATTTTTGCACATATGTGGGAAACTCGCAATGTGATCGTTCCACCCAGTTGACAAGATGTATACAGTGTAAACGTTTCAGGAACGTATTTCCAAAAATACTTAATGTAAATCATTTGTTGCAATGTAAAGCTATATTTATATATTTGATGGAAAGAGAATTTAATAAAACAGTATTATGATTATAATTGTGCATTTCATAATTTTGTTATTTCAATTTTAAAACATTTAAAAAGGTCCATTTATAAGATGTATAGCACGGATTACCCACGGGATGGAAATTTGGATATCCTAGGGATATCTGTGATATCTCAGGGATATCCCATCATTTCGCGGGATATCCTTTCGTTGTGTGGGTACTAGTGTAATTTTTTGAAATAATTGTTAATTATTTGTTTTCTTAAACAGTACACGACCTAAGTTTTGTAATAACCTATAAATTAGAGACTAATTTTCTTTATTTATTTAAATAATATTTATGTGTCTTTCTGTCTTATAACTTCAGGAGAGATGGCCATGCTATGTTAATATGAAGCGGACACTCTGTTTCTCGTTACCCTCTTAAATTCGTCAATTCGCTAAAGAAAATATTAAATCGATGAAAAATGACGTTTTGAATGATCAATTTATTTTTATTACAATTATTCAAAATTGTATTCACTCTAATATTTGTCATCTTTGACTTGATGAATATTACTCTGAATTTAATAACAAATGTTCAAAAATTGTTTTTAGAAGAATAGAAGGGCTCTATAAATGATTTTGAGCATAATCTGGTAAATCAATAAGCAAAAATTAATTTAAAGCATTGGTCATCTGTCCCAGACACCTATGGCCATCTTACCTGTACATTACGGGAGGGATGGCCAATTGCCGTTTTTTAAGAAGCATCAATTTTCGAATTGTTATCATTGCAATATTTTAAATATTTCTTTGTTTTGTCAAAGTATAATGTTCACTGTTTAATTATCAATAAAAATTAATACATAAACTGCTTCCGTTTTATTTTTACGGACATTTAAAAAAAGTATGGCCATCTATCCCTATGCTTAATAACATAGTAGAAATTGGTTTACCAACACAAACAACAAATACAGTGTTTAATTCAAAAGTTTTGAATATACTGGCTTCATATGGAATGTTTTTTATAATTTTTTAGATTTAAGAGTGTGCATATTTTTTCGGATCAGCCTTATATGTGCATGGGAAAGGACTTTAATTTTTTTTTACTGTTTGAAAGATTAATTAATAACTGAATATGTGAGCTTGAAGCTTCAAGATTCAAGGCGATGTAGAAAAAAGAAGATGGCAAAAGTAGAAACAGAAGTTGATGAAACGGATAAAACTGTCGGAACCAGGCCGGAGAAGATACCGGCACTATTAGGTAATATCCGAGGCAGCAGAACATCTCGGCGAAGCAGGGTGTCCTGGCCCGAAGATTTATGCGTCCATGACAGGAAGTAAGGGTATTGGTCTTTGCCTATTCCCGTAGGAAGCTTCGAGTTTCTCCTTTACCCCGCTTGAGTTGACTTTACCGCCACGTTTAAACGATTTTTGCATTCGTTGATCACAAATAAACAATCAGTTTGAATTTTGACATATTATGCTTCTATGCTTTTAGATGGACAATGATTTAATAATATCATGCACGCAAATTTATAAATTCTTCTAAATTTGTTAATCCAAAGAAATAGTTTGAATAGGGATTTTTGCTTAATTTTAATAAAGGTTCAATTAAACAACCTCTGTTGAACACGACTTTCATTTTTAAAGGGTTATTTACATTCATTAGCTTATAGTGCAGAGATACACTTGGTTCATATTTTCGAGAATTGAGCATATTTTTAGTCATAAAGTCGCCCAAAAATGATTGGCCTTCGTCACGCGACGCTCACTTCATTCGTTCTGAAACGCCCTTTTAAAAATGCAAGCAAAACGGCCAACTTAAAAGCGCCATAATCACTCATTATGGCATATGCAAAAAACTGCCAACCACTCGTTTTTCTCATCATTCTGACCTTGGCGCCCATCGTCACGAACATGAGCAAAATGAAAAATAACTAAATTTTATAGAAATTTTTATTTCTTCTAAAGTATTTGAAATAAATCTATTCACCTTCTAACGTCAACACCTTTCGACAAGATACTTTTCACTGTTAAGTTCTTTTTATCTGAAACGGAACGAAACGTGGCGTTGACGAGGGAGGCTAATCTATGCGAGGTATCTTTATGTTTTACGAGTTGTGATGACCGCGCCCCCAAGCGTAAATGGAAAAAAACTTGCAGAAGGAACCCGAGTTGGAATTTAAATCTACTTTAAAAGTCTTTAATTGCTGCTAGAATAGAACCAAAGAACAGTAAAGTAGTTTCTACTTGAATGTTATTTTAGACACAGCTTTGACGCTATCGTACTTTTCGTTTCTTTATTTGGGGTATGATAAAGGAGTTTCTTACTTGACTTTTCCTTGATTCACATTTGAATCCGCTCGGCTTTAGATATGAAAAAATAAATTTTACGACAGAAAAAGAGAAAATAATTATGAATATTCCCATCAAAAGAAGAAGTGATCATACAATGTTCACATTGAAACTGACGAGACAAGAAAAAGCAATTTGTTTTTATTAAAAAGTTAAGTGTGCAGCTTTTAAAAAGCAGTTTTGCAGCCAATTTCCTAACACTGGAGAAACGGTAGCGAACACGTCTCGGAAGCAGCTTCTTCCTCCGGTTTTGTGGAGAAGCAACGCAAGGAAAATGATTAGTTATTAAAATGCCGATAATTATATATAATCAAAGGGACCGGGGAGTGTCCTAGCTCCGATATATGGGAAGGCTACATTTGCCCGCTCCCGACTTGGTTACTGATGGTGTGGCCTGAGCCCAGAGGTTGGCATAAACACTATAGCGAAAGAGGAACGCGAACATTGTAAAAAAACGTCCCTAATAACTGTTATCGACCATCTCGAAGTACATACTCAAGCCCCTCGGAAGCACCAAGCAACCTTTCGCTACTAACGTAGCCGACTTGTAAACCAAAAGAAATGATTCGTTCAAAAATCACCCACAATCTGTTCCTTTGAATTTCTTTATTCTAAAGCAATCAAGACAAAATAAAATTTAGAAAATTGTTTAATTCTCTTGGCGCAGTGAAAAGCCGGTTAACAGAAGTACCTTATCTCATAAAATGACGATGTTGATATGGCAGACCATCATGCCTACATCGATTCGATGTTAACTATTCGCTATGCTTCCTTATGTTGTACTCAATTTTCTGACATCTCTTTCATATCTTGTAACGTAGAAACTGTTCCTTTTGAATCAATATTGCAAGAAATGCTAGTTTTTTGAACGTAAGAAATGGGGTTTGGGGACACAGTTTTTCAGAGGATATCAAATTGATACCAAAAGATTAAAAATTATTCTTTTATAAGCGGTAAAAGCAATAGTGGTAGATCAGGAGCAATAAAAAGGGTTAAATGTGTTATTTTTTATTTTTCTTTTACTTACTATGTTTAAAAGGATTCCTTAAAATTTAGGAAGACAAATAAATTAAAAAATAACATATTGGAGTCGGTTTATTGCTGCTGATCCGCCATAGGAGCAATGATTCACCACTGGCTCTTTTACCCTATGCAAAAACTATTCAGAACTATTTGTGATTGTACGTAAGCCTTTCATTCAATAGAACTTGAGCTTAGATACTTGCAAAAAGAAATTATTCTGTTTTATCTGCATGGCACTAGAGATATTATCATAAACAAGAAAAGTCTTTCTGGCCACAGGGCTGCCTGCTGTGTTGCGCTCATCAAAGTTGCCCTCTGATAGTGAGAGTGAGAGGCGATGCAACTTGATAATCCTACATCTGTTCGAAGCTGTGTGTGTTTACAGGAACATGAGTTTCTGCAACCTATATATTTATATGAGGGTTAGATATCTATACATATATATATGACCCAACGTAACTTCTGCGCTCTTGGGTATCTGGCCACCAGTCGGTATATTAATTTACCGTAATAACAGGAGCCGTACTTTATTGTAGCAGCTATGTCAGACAGCGGCTGCATAACGATCGTCCACCCGAGATAACCACCTCCGACCGGGCGTCCGCTAATTACGCGGAAATTAATTATAACCACATTACACTTGGCTACTTTTCTTCAGCTCGACCCTGGCAGACGTAATGCGATAACGAGAGAAGCGAAGGGACAGAAAGCGAGAAGGTGAAGGCGACTTATTCGTATTTAACAACCTTGCAGTACCAACCGAGTAAAAAGAATGGTTCGATAACCCTTAAAATGCATGCTTATTCCATGTCTACAAATTCGAATCCCTATGCTAATGTAAATATAGTTTTCGCTTATTCTCTACTCAAGTTAATATTACTCATGTTCTTCAAGTTACGAATGTACCGAAGAGAGAAACACTATCTATGCACAAAGAAAAAACCTCAACTCATTTTTGTTGCTGTTCAAAATGAACCAATGCTAAACGAATCGAATTTTGAACGCCTTGTCCAGTTATTTAACAAACCTTAATCCAAAACATAAAAGATTCTTAAAGTCAAGATTTAACGAATTTTCTGATCCACTCACAGTAACATTGAAAATCGTGTGGCGAATTTCAAAGCCAATAAGTTTGCTGATTTCGTATCTTTGCACCAACTCTGACGTAGGGACTTTGTAACATATAACAAGAACAAAATGCAAAATATTTCTTAATTCTTTATCGTTCTTTGTTTCTCAACTCTGTTTCATTTCCTAATTAATTCAAATTGAATGCAGTATAATTCTCATAAATAATAGGATTTTACAGAAAAACGATTGCAACGGATTTTTTATTTATATCTTTGATCAAGCAAAACAGATAAAAATTCCAAGTCGGTTTCTTGGCTTGTTTCCCATTAGACTTTATATTTATACACAAATGACTATTATAAAGCAAAGAGTCGTGCCGCAGTCAGTGTTTCACTTTCACTGAATCCCGTTGGATGCTCGTACACATAAAAATACATGCGCGGAGGCAATCGACGTGGGTAAAGCACACACGAATATAAACGATGCAATTCTACATGCATGATTTCAGGGCTAAACAGACAGCACGTATTTTCTCTATTGCCTGATTTGCCTTTAACTGTTGACTTTACATTATGATAAAGACTTAAGCAGAAATATATTTATCATCACTGACAATGAGAAATTATTTTATTAATAATTTACATTTTTGCATAATGTAGTTACACGCATTTTATATCAACTTTTTTAAGAAAAATGTGAAGCAAATAATTTTTTCTTGAGCCAAAAAAATGACACAATTTTAAATGTACACAGAAAAAACCTGGTCTCAAAATGAGTAACGTGAAGTGCAACAAAAATGAGCCAGGTTGGTGGCGCCACTGTCTATGTCATTTAGCATTGGCTCATTTTGAGATGCAACAAAAATGAGACTAGGTTTTTTCTGTGATGCAAAACCTCCTAAATCCGTTGAAAATGATCATTCTTCAATTATTCTGATAAATATTTAGAAAAAAATTTCAATTCCAATAACTGACCACTTTACGTAAGTCTTCCGTATTGGATGTGAAGGGTAAGAGAAAGAAGGTATTTTATAAAGTACGGTTATAGCCACAAAGTTACTTAGCATATCTTGAGGTGCGATAAGTCGAGTCGATGCACTTCGATCTTTAATTGTGCATTCATTATGCAGAGAAGAGCTGTACAGCTGCTGCACACCAAGAGATGAAACTGACCTTCGATCCTTGCCGCATATGTACAGGTTCTTCCATTTTATGCATCCATCGAATACTAGTGCTGACTCGTTGTATACGGGTCTTGTAATAGCACTTATGCGGGTGATGTCGATCGCGATGACATTCGTCGATCTTTACGAGCCGAGGTATACAACATTATTCACTCTGCACCACACGTAACGGCTTCGGCATTCGATGATGGGAACATTCTCCTTTTGAAGGACATAACAGAACACAAGATTTTTCTGGGTCATTAATGACGGGAAAATAATTAGCGGATATATTTAGAGAAGACAGTAGGCCTTTTTTCAATTAAAATACTTTTCCGTTAAGTGCGCAAATTATTAATGAGGGTTCTTATAATTCAAATACGTTGTTTTTTCTTGCAATTCCAGTCCCGTTAAAACGGCAATAAAATCGCAGACACGGGGTAAGATTGTGGCGAGATAGGCTACCTGCCAAAACTGGTAGACCTTGAAGAATTATGCGAACTATTCTTGCCAGTTTGTATGCCATGAATTTACGAACGCCCAGTTGTCCACAAAGTCCTGATCCATAATTCCACCTGCCGATCTAACGCCGATCGTCGTCTGATCGCAAGAGTAAACAACATTTCTCGGAATGATTTCGAAATCCGTGAGAATCGTTAAATGGAAACTCGGTTAGGAAAATAACAAATAAGGAAATTTCAAATAAGGTATCAATAGAAATGATATAGTGAAATTAGATCTAAAATAACAAAATTATCATTAGTGAAGGAGAAAGAAATGCTCGAGAGAAAAAATATAATATCACAGCCTTTATTATATGTTAATCTTTTGATTTGGTGTTCGGCAATTAATCAAGATTCGGAGAATTAGAGATGTTAAGGCACGTGGTTTGAATCTGCTTAACAAAAATAAGTGTCTAAGTCCTCATGGGAGTCCTCTTGGCAATTTGTGTCCTTCTCGACTGTTTTGCATTCTAGAACAGTATCTGGTAATCGGTTGTGGTCGTATAATCGCAATGTGTCGCGTCCCGTCAATGCCGAGAAGGCATCTCTTACCAACAAAACTAAAAATAAAAAATCACCCGTAAGAGATTTAATTCGTTTTGATTTCAATCGCATTAATATTAATAAGTTGCGTCAGCTTATTTTTTTCAACAATAAAACTAGCAGCGTCTCTTACTATTTCTCATGCGCGTATTATTCATTTTTTACGTCAGCTGCCAACTGCTAAACAGATACATTTTTGAAAATACACGTCACAGCAAAATCAATTTCTATAAATTTAATATAAACATTTTAGTTAAGTACTATTCATAGTTAGTCCTGAATACTGATAGGTAAACAAAGCAAAATTACTTTATTCTTGAAAATATTTCAAAGTATTTTCCCCTAATATACATAACTGAGGTTGACAGAATGTTAAGTTGGAAGGAAATGTAAACGTATATTTTGAAGCACAGTTGACCTTTCGCTGTTGCAGTTTTCTAGAAACGTCTCTTCTTTTTATCAAAGGAAAGCATAAGAGGTCCTTCCACCCTCGGAAAGAAGTGAGTATATTCACAGATGCCAAGCACGGGAGCCACTAAAATGTGCAAGGAGAGTGTGGTCAGCGAGCCGAGACAACGTATCGAGTAGAGAAGGGATAAAGAGAAGAAAGGAAAAATATATAGAGACAGAGTGTGTGGATGGTCAAACAGTCGGGCAGGCGAGTCACCATGTGAATTCTAAACGTTCGGGATCGACCGTCCACTATTTCATGTGTCTATACTCCTACCCATCCCCTTTTTCTTAAACACGACCTTTTAACAATCGAAACTCTATGTTCTCACAAGCGTTTCACTTTAATCAATTTCAAACTTTTCAAAAATAACCAATCAAGTAAAAAATCGTTCACCCTTAGTATTTCAATGAGTTTTTTTTGTTAATTCAAAAAAAATTTACTTGATTCAAATATAGGCGTACGTAATTGATTAAAAGTTTTACAAGTTTGCAAATCGTTATTATGGCCAAATGGATTCAAATGAGGATCGGTACCTCGCCTAGAATATAGGAACGTTTGAAAAGCATACACGTACCACTTACGGGCTAGGAAGTTTTCAGCGTCACCCATGCGAGAAGACAAGTACTTGAATAATTTATTCCTCTCATATCCTTACTTGGTTGACTATATCTAATCAGAGAAATGAATTAAATCAGAAGGATAAATCGCGCGTTATGTGAACGTGCACGTCGAAGACATTTACATTAACCCAATTCTAATTATGGTTCTTGCAGATAGAGATCGACCAATCCTGAATAATTAGTGCGGTACGCATTGGTTTCCAGTTGGAATAATTCAGAGCTTAAAACGCAACAATATATATATATATATATATATATATATAAACGTCTCAATCCAGAACTGCGTCATGAGGAGAATTTATAGGGGTCCCATGTAAGATTACAATCAATATATTAATAACACACGTAGTTACAAAATCACGCGTCGTCGTTTAGACGTCTAAACGACACCACTTCTTTGTTTTACGGAGATTCGATGTAATTTTCTTTTAAATTGGTGTGTCGCAAAGAAACCTCCCTTGATTACTCTTTGATAATTTATGGATAAACACACTTGTGAGAAATAATGAGGTGTTTTTCACAAACACAATTACTTTTTTTCACTCTTTTGAATTTAACTCTTCGTTGAAAATCGAAATTTAAATTCGTAAGGTCTTTCAAAAATTTTCTTTAAATTTGCATCTTTTTGTAAGTAACTTTTGAAACAATGATGCGGACCGCAGACGATTCATCGGCACGTTTACGGTGAGGTCAGATCCTCTAAGAAAGTGGCAAGTGGTCAGTTTGGAATACGAAATGAAAGAAGAATATCTACCCCTAGAATGATGTAAGTACGCGTCATACATAAAGTATGACTGTTTCCTTACAAAGGGAGGGATGCAGATAAAAGAAAATGAGACACCTTCATTTAAAGTAATGCAGTGAACTCACCCTGGTTTAATATTTTTATTATATGAGCGACACACGCCGTGTAACTATCCAATACGTTATTCACAGTTAACAGTCGGCAACAGTTTAGGCATATTTTAAGAAAGAATCAGTATATTAGAAAAATTGTTGAGGAAGTTAATTCTGATGTCCTAGTACAACCCTATTGATAGACAACATTTTTTATAAATAAAATTTGTAAAAAATAAAAAAAAATATAATAAAAAATAAAAATTGTTTTTAGAAAATCAGATAACAAAAATATTCTCTTTGACATACGGTCGTTTATCAAATACAATGATTCTACTAGTAAATGTCCATCAGCAGCCCCCTGCAGGGCGGCAACATTCTCATCACGCGTTTTACGCCTAAGGCTCGATAAAATAGAAAAAGAAGTTTTTTGATAAATGAGAATTTTTGGATTTTTTAAATATTTAAAATTTGAATAATTTTGTTGTTTTTTTGTGAAAATCGACTGTCCAATAAATTCAGGCGAAATTTGTCCATCCTAAAAGTGTATACCAAAGGAGTCGATTCATGAAAAATTGTTAAAATTATCATCGGCCAAACTTTTTGTCTATAAACAGACAGACACTTTTGTAAAACATATTTTTTGACATCAGGAGGTTTTAAAAAGTTGAAAAAATCGCATAAATTTAAGACTTTCTCATTACGATGAGAAAATAAAAATACCAACAAAAATCAAAAGAAAATGTTATTGGCAGTACTGTCAAATATATATGGACTATGTATAATAAATAGCAGTAGCCAAATAGCTTTTTACCAATTCATTATAGGAAAAATATAAATAATTCTATCTGTACAACCGAATTATTTCTTTAACTGAAAATTAACGGACACGATCAGATGTACGTATACCTATATTATCAATAAAAATAGTATATTTTCAACTGTTTCTCTCAGTAGGATAGAGTAACAACTTGCTCTCTAAATCTGAATTAGTAAAAATGTTTACTAATTTAAATTAGTGACTCACTTTTTGCTTTAGAATTAGTTAAATTTTACTAATTGTTAGTAAAAGTTACTAATAATTAGTAAAATTTTACTAATTGAGAAGCAAAAAGTGAGTCACTAATTCAAATTAGTAAACTTTTTTACTAATTCAGATGTAGAGAGTGGTCCATATATAGGAGTTCACACCTTTGAATCTTTCCGCGTGCTAAAGTTGAAGAATAATTTAAAAGTGATCTCAAGCACAGAAAAAAACTGAACTCAGAATGAGTCTTGTAGGCGGCTCATTTTGACGTGCAACAAAAATGAACCAGGTTGGTGGCGCCACTTCCTATGTCGTTTAACATTGACTCATTATGAGTTGCAACAAAAATGAGACTAGGTTTTTTCTGTGAGTTCTTTTATTTATGTTCCAAAAATTATTTCTCTTCAAACAAAACAAAATAGTACATACACCAATAAATGAGATGTGTAAAGAAGAGAAAAGTAATTGGGGTAATATTAACTTATTAATGAGGAAACAGGTTTTTTCAATAGATGATAAAAGAGGGGTCTTTAAATACATGGAGAACGGTATTTGATCCTTTCCACCTTGCGGTTTGATAATTAATACTCTTTACACTACTCGCGTGACTAAAAAGTATGTAGGGTTATATGTACAAGAAAGAAATATACAAGAGAAAGGAAGAGAAGAGAAAAATTCAAGTCTTAATATAAATTAAATAGAGTGCCTTAAGGTATATTATTATTTCATTGCGGAATTACTAAATAAATAACTACTGTACAATAAAGTTATTTTTCCCATCTTATTAAGTCTTATTCCTACTTCGATAATAAAAAATAATCAAAAATTTACTTTCACTTATTAACTGACATTACAGATTAAATAAGTTACTCTCATAAGAGTAGTTGGAGAATAAATATATAAAATACAAGAAAAAGTGCTAAAGAAATGTTTTCAATTGACTTCATCTCCCTATTTTTTAGTAACGTCCTTGAAATGAAGACATACATCAGTCTAGAACTTGAACGAGGTATTAAATCAACATAGCACTTGCAAAAAAACCCTGCGAACATGCGATTTTCTCTCTTACTGATCAAAGGGAAGTAAACGCATTCCGGATAATATTTCACAAGCTGTCCGGTTCTACGGAGAAGTTTCCACCGCGGAAACATATGGAAAACTTACCTTATGACATCTCATACCTGATAAAAATAATACCTAAACTCATCCTCGACGTAAAACCTTCTGCTTGATGCATCTCGACCGCAGTGAAAACAGCAGAGTTAATGAGATTACGAGTAACTGTGATATTAAGATAGCAATATTGCTGTTTTAAAAAAAGAAGACTTTAATGAAAATTACAGCTAATTGGTTCCACATTTGTATTCTACTGCTAATTTTTTCAAAATAGAAAGTACAAAAAAAATTAACCCAGATAGCACGTAAGCTTGCAGCAATCTTGCTGCGCAATATTTCTAACCTTGCACGGGAAACTTGCCGCAAACTTACTGCAAGCTTACTGTAAGCTTACCGAAGAATTGCAGTGTAAGGTTACTACAAGATTGCGCAATAAGTTTATTGCAAGCTTACTGAGAAATCTTGCGATAATCTTATTGTGCAATCTTGTAGTAACTTTACACTGCAATCTTTCGATAAGCTTACCATGCAAGCTTGAGTCAAGTGGGACATTCGAACCTTGCAGTAAGCTGGCAGCAAGTTTTACGTGCAAGGTTGGCAATATGGCACGGAAATTAGAGATAAAGTAATCAAATTAAAATTAAAACTTATAGATAAATAAAAGTTTTAATTTCAATATTGAAATTGATAATTCTAGACCAAAATTATTTTCATGACATTTAAGAAGCACTTTCTTTATAAATTTCAGCACGGAGAAATCTATTCAACTATTGTTTATAACTTATTTTATTATCCCGACATTTGAACGACTTGAGGCAACGAATTTCAATTCACAAGATGCTCTTCCCGAACCCAAGTCGTAATAGACATCGATTTAATAATAGAATGCTTAGTGGATTTGGGGCTAATGCATTACAATTTTTCGAGTGGTTCCGCTCGTATTAGAGGGTTGGCAGAATTATCGTGTGGGATATGAACGAGATGTGCAGGGACAAGGGGAGAAGAAGTTATCCGAAAAGGATAGATACGTGAGTGGCATGTGAAAACGGATGAGAAAACGGCAACAAACCCTCCCAAAACCCCCGTGGCACGTAATCTATTTGTCGAGCGCAACGCCAACTTATATCTTCATTATACCAAAATTACACCACTTTCTCTTCTCACACTATTTCTTAATCATGAAATTATCCTCTCTTTGAATTTTTAAATTAATAACTAGCAAATTCCCCTCCGAAAATTTATGATTAATCAGTTTATACATGTTATAATAAGTTTGTTTTTGAATAAAATTTTTAATCGTTGTCCACATACCCGACAATAAGTAAGAGAGAATAGAATGTCGAATTTTGTGGAAAAAAATATATTCCTTGTCTGAATTTAACTTTTAAATAGAGACGCATACGTGTAAGATTTTTATTCGCGATGTGGTCTGAGCAACGCACGGGACTAACTTCTAATTACGCCTCGAGGTGTAATTATTCCCTCGCGAATAATCAGACTGAAAGAGACAGAGAGAATGAACGAACGCACATCGTCAGCCATTCCGCCCTTGCATTCGCCGGAAGTTTTAACTACTCAGAAGAAAAAACCATTAATATCCTGATGCAAACAAGTATAAATATATTTACCAAAAGATGGCATAAAAATGTCCATTTGATTAGCAAAATAATAGAAATTTATGCCAAAATAAATAAATTTAACTTAACTTTCTTTTACAAGGTGTTAATTAAGTAAAGGAAATTTCAGTTTCTTGTTATGGTTTTTAAAATGAGTGAAGAATCTTTTTTCATGGGCAAATAAATGTCAGTGAGAAAGATAAGGGTAAGGAGCGCGAAACATGCGTGACGGATGGGTGACTAAATCGTCCCAAAAATGCAATCATTCGGACTTTAGACCACCACCCTTTCATTCCGAAAAATCTCACATTCAAGTTCTTGTGCGTCTTGGTAGAAAAAGTTCGCGCCTCTGATCTCACCGCGCGCGAGCACGCCGCCAGGATTTAGGGTTCTTTATCTACTTATTATGTCAGCCCGAGCTAATTGGGCATATTGGAGTATCTCTCAAACCGGATGCTCGCACGTAACTTGTAAAAGAACTCAACAGATTTACTCCTCATTCCGTAACTCGTCAGCATATCATCAATCCTCTAATTTATATTGCGCTCATAAAAACCATTACACTGCAGTAACTCTTCGTTACCTTTCATTAATAACATTTTCTTTTAAAACTATTGCACTTCAGTTTTAATGCTCTAGGTTATTAATCTCATCATGTGAAATTAATAACTTTTGTGAATTCCTTCTTTTGAAAACAAATTTTCAAAGCAAAAGCTCAAAAATTTACTCCTATAACAATTTAAATAAAACATTTTTTGTAGCAATCGTAGATTTTTCTGGTGTAACATTTGAAAAAAAATTAGTGAAATTAACTCCAACACGGGCCGTTAAACTTTATTAAGGTGATTTATGAAAAGGCAGGCGATTTTTAGACTTTCTCCGTCTTCACACACACACACACACACACATAGACGTGCGTAAAACTTGGCTCTTTCGCAGTGTGCACAAGTTTATCTAGAGTGACACATGTGCCACTGTATATACGCGTATAATAAAAAGTAATAAAGGCGTGTTCAAATTTCAATCCACCCACAACCACTCGCTTTGATATAGTTCATAAAGTGAATCGGATTTTGATTCGGCGTCTTTGTAATTCAAGTTGCGTCTTAATAGTTACTCCCCAAACCGCGATTTACAGCCTCTGATTTTACATATTGTGAGATGAACTTGCTCCAATTTTTTATAGGGTTTCATATTGAAGTTTAATGAAATGCATGTCTATTTATTTTTTTTAATTCCATTGATTCTTCTTCATTTCATTTTTCACTAAAATTGCAGATACCCACATTTAACGTAATTGTTGTTAAGTTCTAAAGTCAATGCTTAGTGATTTGTTTGCACATGGTTCAAGGTCTATTGATTGTGTTTCGTAAATTTTAGGGTTGCCTCTGAATATTCTCAAGGATTATTGTCTCGTCTGGGAAATCCTTTTATCAATGACTCGCTGAAGGTTCTCCGCCTATAATATCGCGCAGGGTGACTGTAACGGATCCAAAGGTTGTGTACAACGCACTGTAGAAAGGCTTAAGGGATTTAGCATGGTTTCCAGTAACGCGACAATGGATACGTTCCAACGAATTAGCGATCTGGCATGTATACATAAGCAAGTTTTGTATACATCGCCATCCTATCCACACCCCAGATCCAAACAAAATATGCGGAGAGGATTTTCAGCAATGATAAAAAATAACTTTTGTTGTTTATACACATAAAATTTACCTTTTAATCTTTAGCTGATAAAACAGAGGGGGGAGGGGTAATTTGACTCTGATTAGTTTTATCGTAATTTGGGACAAAAGATTTCTTCAATTTGATTTGACAAATTTTGGTACACTTGTTTTTGTTCAGAATTGCGTCAGTAATTTGGAAGATCACCATGTAGAATGAATAAAAAAAAATATATATATATAGAATCTCACATAATAGTATGATTATATGAGAGGCAACAAGGCGTCATTATCAGACAGACATCTGGACGGTCATAAAAATCCTCCGCTATATTTGAGAAACAGAGAGAATGTTTATCTTATCCAGACTTTTTTTAATATAGTGAAACTTCTTTACCGCGGAAAAATTTCTGAGATATCCACTGTATAGAGGTTCCTTCAAATGCTATTAGTACGTGAAAATTGCCATATAGGATAGTCCGCAGTAGGAAAGTTTGATTGTACTTACATGTAAATTGCAATAAATTAGTTGAGTAATTAGCAACATACATATATAAAAAATAATAGAAAATCAATTTGAATTTTTGAGAAAAATTTTAGTTTTAGCTTTCTTTCTCTATTAAACTAGTTTGGCACTATTGGGGACTTATCTATATGGGCGTATTGCTGAATAAATTAAAAAAATTTTAAGAGCTTTTACGCCCTATTAGAAGAAAAATACTGGGAAGTTAAACGGATGATTTGGTTCATCTCCCACTCAGGAAATAAAGCGGATGCGACAAAGTTTTTCCTTTCCCCAAAAATAAAATTTTCAAATAATTAACCAGATTATTTACGAAATCATTGGCTGGTCGCAACTGTCAATGTGTTGGGTTTTGTTTTATTCTTGGAATTTTTTACGCTGAATTCACTATATGTGAGAGTGCTCTCGCATGAATAGAGTTGTGACAATAATAACAATTGAAATCAGGAATGTTTGTATCACGATTTGCATCGTTACCATTCCTTGTGGTAAAAGTGCGAATAAGTTTCACACGTCGACAACATCACAATGGCGCCAATATCTCTCGATCCGTTGTTAAGGACAACGCTCGCGCCTTCGCGTTAATGAATACCTCTATCCGTGACCTGTAATTACTTTAAACGGCCCTGACGCCATACAGTGAGCACTCGTGACCGTCCCCCAATGACTCCCAGTCTTTTATGTCCAAGTCATGTTTCTACAATAAAATAATATTATGTATATGCTTCAAGCATTCGGATGCTCTTCCCCAGTAGGAATTTGTCATGGCACCACTAGATTTAATCGAGACACTGAACAATTTTTCTTATGGGCAACAACGCTCTTGGTCAGATCAGTTTTCTCTGAAAAATTGTTTTCTATTTTTGTCGTATAACTTGATGAAATTTGCGTGACTTTCAGTTAGTTCTAAAATTCTAACGCAACTGTCCAGTTTTCTTGTAAAAATACAACGAAAAATTTCTACTAGAGATGAAAGTTTTTGATTTTATGGTTTGAAAACTATTTAAAATTACTGTTATAGTCTCTCCAGTCTTAAACATAAACTTTAAATTCGACAATTACAGTAAATAAATAAGGAAAAGTCTATTTATAATACGATTCATTTCTCAAACTTTTATCGGTACGATAGAAAAAAAATTCTCATCTTGGGGCATCAGTAAAAGTGATTAACTACCAATTTCCTCCTCCATTGCTCCAAAGCTTTCATGTCACGTGGGTACGTGATTCGCCTGAGCGCTTCGAGTAATACGGTGCATACATATTTATTGGGACGCTGTAAGTGCTTGAAGGAAAAAAAGCAAAGAGATGGCTTTACCGCTTATATATTAATTACAGATGTCCCTTAACGAACAACCAGACCCGGAATATAAAATCGTCTTTATTGGACGAAATTCATGTTTTTTGCTTGTCGCTTGAAATTGATGCATAATGTATCTTTTAATCTTTACTTTTAAATTAATATGAAATAACAAATTCATTTGCACATTCTCAACATTCTTTTTAATAAAATAAATAAATAAGACTTTCCCTTGGCTCTTCTCATGGTAGGGGTCACGAGTATAACTATAGTTTTTACTCATTTAAAATGAGAAAAACATGAATGTGAAAAGTTTAATTTACAAAACTTTTTCGTTCTAGTCTATTAATCCAGCATTTAAAGGCTTTATATTGCATTAACGATAATTAATCTAATTAATCTTACATATTAATAATAAGTTTATGTATTACGATGTATGCAATTTCTAAAGCAAAGGAACCAAAAGAAAAAATCTTGAAAAAGACACATTCATGCCTGAATATTTTGTTTCATTTAGGATAATTCATGCTATAAATATATATTCTTTAAATTTTAATGTAGGTATGACTATTATAGTTACGAGAAATAAATAAATTCTTGCTTACAAAATGATGGTCTGAATCCACTTACCCATCGCATCTGAAACAGAAATAAAAACTGTAAATTAGTAAAATTAAATGAGTGTAAATAATGTAAAAATTTAATAAAGTTTAAAGTTTACAGCTACTCTATTGTATTTATGTTTTACTTTTGTAGAATGTAAAATTTGTAGAAATAATTAAAATTATTAGGTACCTATATATAGATTAATCTTGTTGAATTTAATGTTTCTGATGAGAATTTATGTACACTTATAAAGAGGACATATCTGTCTCACAGAAAACTGAAATCCTTCACGCAGCGGAAGAGATCAACTATGTGTTCACTATCTCTCCACACATGCTACGGTGACACAGTCAGCGCCTAGAAATAATAAATAGAGATAGGCTGCAGAGAGACTCTCATGTCGGTTTGTACCCACGACTGAGATTATCTTCTGGAATTTTATTACTGACTGCACCTTTGAGATTATGTAAGAAAATCCATAATAAACGAAAAAATCAATATTTTATTCGGAAAATAGCTTTTTCAGTTCAAAATTCTTGTAAAAATGAAAATAAACAAAAAAACAATAAAACACGAAAATTATAAATAATAATTTTAAAAGTGGTTTCTCTAAGATTTCGTTTAATTTGTAGTACGTTTTTTCCAGCACTACTAAAGAAATTGTTATATTCTGAATGTTCTTTTTTCATCTTTTTAAATACCAGAAATACTTTCTCGCATTAATTTTGGATGTAAAGTGAAGAAAAAGTTTAAAAAAGACATCTAGATTATACAATAAGAATAAGTTTAAAAAATTCCTTTTTATACTCAAATGTTCGAATAGATTTGAAACATTGGAGGTAGGAAATATAAAAGAAAAAACCAAGAGCCGTGCATGGCACTGTAAATATAATTGAATAAAAAATTGATCTCTTCCATCCCAGAAAGGAAAACTGACGTTTCGCTCTCTTCCTGTTACAGAAAATGCCATAAAAGTAAATGAAAGTGGAAATTCTGCTGTCATCTTCCACTCTATGCTTGTCACGTGGTTCCATATTAAAAGGAACGTTCCTAGCTTCCGCTGTTATTGAGCAACGTTAACACATCGAATTAAACATGAAAAATGAATCATATGCTATATAGAAATTAAGATTAACATTAAGATAAAATAATATCCTTATTTCATCTGTCCAGTTGTATAATATGTGGACGTCCGTATGAAAAGGGACCACTTTAGTTTCTTTCGTAAAAGCGATAATCGTATTAATGGTGACGCAAAAATAATCCTTATTGTAGTCGACAAAATGTTCCCTTTTCATGCGGACGTCCACATATAATATATGTTACTCAAAATTTCACAAATGGGCTTAAAAATATGTATTTTTTCAGCAAAGAACAGATGTCTGAAACCCATCTGTACATATATTTCTTCGAATAATGTAATATTGCACAATTAAGCTTTAAAATGTGGATGGCATGATCATGGTAAGTTCACGTTTCAGTACACGTAACTAATGAGATCTATATTAAATAGGTACAAGTGTTATTGTTGCTTCATTACCTTGATCTATGCATGAAATATTCTTCTACCCCTTCCCTTTCTTTCTCTCCCACTACTCTTAATAAATTCATCTCGGAAAGATTATTTTTTCTGCAAAGCAATTAATTAATTTGTTCGAATAGATTAAAAGTATAAGAAGTTTCATTCAATTAAACATTTACGAATCGTTATGAAAAATCAGTTAAATTTTTAATGAAATTATTATTGTACTTAACGCGAACTATATCACTACAGGTGTTCTGCAATCGCACCACGTGCTTCGCAAAACTAGGTCAACTTTTTAGAAGGCGAACGAAACGAGAATGTAAAGTGGAGGGCGTTGATGAGCAGTTAATTGATGTTCTATGAATTTGGCAGTGCTTACCGCGAAAAGAATCGGGACCAGACTGCGGCTCGGTCGCTTCTTGCGAGTTCCACAAGAGTCGACTGTTGAGGGGAGGAGAAACCCGTCGGACGGTCGCTCGCATCGAGGAATTTTAATTATAAATTAGTTGATTAACTCAATAATGTTTTTGTCCATGGCGACAGTGTCCTCGGCGTGTCTCATACACCCAAGCATGTGAACCAACCAGTATCTTCCACATAACTCAGAGGTTCTCTGAAGTAATGTTCGCTGGATGGTAATTATCAATTTTACAAATTTGGGAAACAACTTTCATGAAAGAAAAATTTCCTCCTAAGAAAAAATGTAAGCTCTCTAGACGCCACTGCTAGGAAATGCACATTTTCTTTTCAACTCTATTGTTTATTCCTTTAACCTAACTCACTGATAAGTAGGCATCATTTAACAACATTCACTACTGGATAACATACACGGAGAAAAATGGAAAAACGAATAAAGTAACTTTTACTACTTTAAAAGTAAAATTGGACCTGTCCGAAGTTTCTGCGCATCTCTGGCAACTTTTACTCGAAAAATAGTAAAATTGACTATTTCTGTAGTAAATTTTACTGTTTCCGTAGTAATTTTTACTATTTCTGAAGTAAATTTTACTATTTTTGGAGTAAAAGTTGCCAGAGATGCGCAGAAACTTCGGACAGGTCCAATTTTACTTTTAAAGTAGTAAAAGTTACTTTTTCTTTTTTTCCGTGTACTAATTTTCCAGGAAATCACATTGAGGCTCACTCGGTTATAAATATTACTTTTCGAGATCAGTAGAACACGATTACCCCCATGTTAAGTTTACAACTTTTTTCCGACAGACAGCAAGTTTCGAGTTCGTTCATGAGACCATTCTTGATATTAATTTTTTGCGATTTTCAATTTAATTTGTGCTTGATTATTTTCGTTGTTTTAAAGTAGGTAAATATAAAGTTGAGAACCCTCTGCAAGAGAATCAGACACGACTTTAAAGAACGCCAAATCTTTGGTATGAAAACACAATGGTCCTCGGCGACAGTAGACCTCGACGGCACGCTCAGTATTTGGAATGTTTTCTTTCATATTAAATAAAATATATTCTCCGAAGCTTCGAGTGAACGAAGCGGGATTCCCTCTCGGGAAAGAAGAAAAAGAAAAACTTTTTCTTTAGAATAAAATTAAAGTCAAGTGAATTCTTCTGTTTATATTTCTCACTGCGTGTCTTTTGCTCTGTTTCTTTCTTTCGTTTTCTAACTTGTTTTATTTGTCAATTACCTAAACGGTTACAGGTATATCTTTATTAGGTCAATATAAAGGTGAAATCCAGACCAAAGTAAAGAGAGAATTTATTGTCCACACCTGCCTCTTGGACAAACGATTCCAGGTGTTGTGTGTTGTTCCCAAATAGGGACGACTTGTCACTCTTTAAGAGACCGAGTGAGGACTGAAGCGACGGAAAGATAAAACGACAAGACATTGCCAAAATCCTTGAATCTCACTCTGTTACCAGACGAACTTTTGAATCAATCTCCCGGAAGGAAAGGGGAAGCTGAAAGATATCTCTTTCAATACGGCCAGAATATGTATATTTCAGAAATATAACTTCTTGTCGCCAATATTAATAATGTTCTTTCTTATCGAAGAACAATTTGTACTTTTTTCTCAGGGTCTTTGAAGACGCAGTTACTGTGTCGGAAGATACGTCCGGAGATGGTTACGACCGCGTCTGATTCTGGTTCTCGCATACCAGGCGAAGCGACAGTCCTCGAGTCCTGTGAGCAAAAAGCACAAGACTGTGACCCGACCAGCATGGTCCTCTCTCCTGCCATTCGCCTCGAAACCGCCATACTTTTTGCCCCACACTCCGTACGAACGTCCACAGAATTTAAAATATGTAACGCCGAAGCTTCAACGCAATGTAGACATAGACGCTCAATAGAATTGTTGCCTTAAAGTTCGCCAAAAGCCTAGTACAAACTACGGAATATTAAGTTGCATTGTTTAGAAAAGATTGAATAAATATTAAAATATCCGCCATGCTTAAATGTTTAGAGCTAAAGTTGACTGAACATGTAAATTAAATGTTTGTCAAATGTTGGGCGGAAAGCTGAATAAATATTTAAATTAAATGTTTAGCGCTAAGTTCGACTGAATTATTTAAAATAAATGCTTGTTAAATGTTTGTCAAAAATATTTGTGAAAAATAGAAGTAATGATTCCAGATATTTTTTATGGACACCCATTAATATTTAAATATACATTGAGCATCATATTTGAGAGCTCGGTAAGAAATTTTATTCAATTAACCTCCTCTTACCGGGATGCCGAAAAAATGTTTTGCGCAGCAGTAAGTGCTTTAGTTTAGAACTGCGCATATTGACAAGTTATTTTTTCTGCAGAACATTTTATTTAAATGTTCAGTCAACCTTCACGTCAAAAATTTAACGAACATTCAATTTAAATGTTCAGTCAACTTTTGCGCCAAACATTTAATAAAAAAAAGTTTATTTAAACGTTTATTTAATTTTCATAATTTGATGGCTAAAAATAGTGCTTCTTCTAATGACCTAAAGATTGGTCAGGCCAGTATTTCAATTCAATTTTGTCTATTGGCCGGCCTATAGCAAATCGACTAGGCTTTTGGCTAACGGCCAACGATATATATAAAGAATTTGAGATCTGCTGGAATCTACATAATGGAAGCAACATAATAACAAACTTTACATAAAATCCTATTTGGATAATATTCTCTGAAAGGTTTCATTCTCAAGTGGACGGATTCGCGAGATTGGATTGGTCGATAAAGGGAAGAGGATTCTAGGACACGATTCTTAAGGATGAAGAAGCCGCGTTATCATTAAGTGAAATGCCATGTCCATTATCTCTCGCTTCTTGGGACCTCCGACAGGATCTCTCGAACACTATAATATGCCTTCGTCCAGAGACAAGACGACATCGTCCCACGAGAATAATCCCAGTTTACTCTCATGTGTGCGGGAGAGTACCGGGTTATTAATAAGGTTCGGATATCAACTGCAATTAGATGCAAACTCGCCAAGCCACACTCTACAAGGATAGCTCGTACACTTTTAGTTTCTTTTTTCTCGCCCGCTTCAAGTCGATATACATTAATACAGTCCATCCATTATTGTCTTTTCCAAGTATTTCGTTTTCAGAGATCTCATTTGTAAAAATGTATTACAATTTTATACAATATATACACTGAGAGAAATTTAACTCATCATCTGAAGTTTTTGAGGGACAGATATCGATTATGTGCAGTCGAAGTACTACTAAAAGCGAACAGCAGCAGCGCCAATCGAGTACGGATTCTGTCGTAACGTGTGGGACTAACGATTTCCGGTATAATCTAGAATAAAGTATGAAAAAAATTCAAACTCTTACAACATAATTCTTACACTGCAAAAAGAAGTATCTTATTTTAAGATGTTTTGGTAGCGTTTTTAAGACATTAAGACATTTTAAACATCTAAATGCTACCAAAACATCTTAAAATTAGATACTTCTTTTTGCAGTGTAAGATTTCAGTTTTTTTTTGCTTTTTTAAAACTTAAAAAATGTTTTGTTTAGTTCCTGAAATTAAAAAATGTCCGAGTATGTTTTTCTACAACTCAGCAGCGAGGCGGCGAAAAGTGATGATCGATAGCTGAGTTGTAGAAAAATATGCTCAGACACTTTTCAATTTCAGGAACTTAACAAAACATTTTTTAAGTTTCAAGAAAGCAAATTAATGAAGCAGAAATCGTAAAGATTATGTCGTAAGTTTTAAAATTTTTCATACATTATTCTAGATTATGCCGAGAATCAAAAACATTAATACAAAAGTAGAAAAATTTGATAATTATTTTTATGAAACCTTTCCGGTGTCATAATTGCTCCAAAAAATAAAAAAAAAATTCTTGATGTACATTTAAACGCAGAATTTTATCAGCCTTCCAACCATCTAAGTTTCACGTTTCTAACTTTTTTCTAACTTAAAATATCTTGCTTTAATGTAAGCATCAAATTTCCACTCTACGCATATTCTATTCATATTTGCTCCTCAATCGGTCTCAATTTTCTTCTTATATTTGTTACGTACTGTTTAGCAAAAAAAGATGTGTTACACCTCTCCCATAATTAGATTTTTAAAAACATTTTTCGATTTTCAGAAAATTAAAGACATCTTTTCCATAATGATCTTGAACTATTACGCAAAGAGTTAGTTCTCATTTTCTACCATTTGAATGTTGCATCTCTTGGTCTGTCTGAACGAAACCGCTTTAACAATGATGCACCACACTGTGCGACGATTTTACACGCGCATGTAAATCCGTCGCGTATAAAAACGTGTCGACACACCGAAGAAGGCAAACACAGTCATTGGAACGCCTCTTGTATCTGTGGACCATTCAAACGCACGCGCAAGAATGTCGTGGGAAAGAGCGATTTTTCCATCTATAGGTTAGCAATTACATTTCCTTAATTGTAACTTATTCTTCAAGAGTAAGTTATTACCGTAAGAATTAAATTCTACAATCAATATAGATTATTTTTGTATTTATCAATACTCCTTCTCCAGATTAAATTGCCTAAGGAATGGGCCATTTGAATTAGAGATTTTTCACTGATAATCAGTAAATTCTGTACTGATTCTTATTTAGACAGCAAAAATCTTTGCACTTCAATGTGGCAATCACGCGACGTGAGCAACTTGACAACTACCTCTGACAGCACTTACCGTACACAGAGATAATAACACGTAGAAGAAAACTAGTCGCTTCCCATTAACCTTGGCTCTCACTCCTCTTTCTTCCAAAGGATCCACAACAACTGAGAATTTCACCTTTAAAATAGTTAGCGCAAGCAAACTCGTTGAGAATGTTAACAAAACAGACGTTCACCAAAGGAATCAGCAGCTCGGACTTGCCATTTAGTGTACCTCAAATTACTGCCCTTTCACTTCAGAATCCTCCACTTTTAGCACAACAAAATAAGAGTAAATTTCTGTTTTGTTTGTTATCGTGAAGTACTCATTTTAAAAATAACCATCGTAATATTTTTTATGAATCTTTTTAACACTTTGTAGAAGGAAGTTCTTTGAAAAATGAATTACATTTTGTTATAAAGGAATGATGTACGAAAATGCGAGAATTTCTTCAGAAACATAAATTTCATTTTATATTATTTTTAATGCCATTTGCAGAATGTAATAGTAATTACGAAAGTATATATGTAACCATCTATTGACGTACGCGCATACATCGCGATAACGAAATTATCTCTGGTGGCGTCATTAAGAAGATACGATCGCCATAAGTGATCCGCATCAAAACCTCTCTTGCTCTCCTGCTACTTGTAAAGCCTGCCTCCGACCAAGGATCACAATGCCAAAGACGATTAAAGGATCAATTATACAAATAATTGAGTTCTATCTGGAATACCTGATTATGAAAAAATCAGCTTGTTGGAATTACTTAAGATATCAGGACTTCTATAATTTTATTTGTTCGAGTCAAGTATTTAATCAACAATCGTTCAAGTGGCCAAACGAGTTTTGCAAGACTGAGGAATTTTGTATTTGCATTGAAGAAATACAAGGATTCAAATGGTGGAGACAAATTAGCATCACTTTCTATAAAATAATCAAAAATCAAATCATTTTAACGAACTCTCATTTCTTATTGAAACGAACATAATCCTTATAATATCATATATAGGTTTATTTATTTCGTATAATTAACATTGATTAACATCGCAGTCATTTTTTAGTGTTTCTACATGGATCTAAATTATGTTCGTTTTTTAAAATTTTTAATTTGTCTTCTTACGTTGCTCTTTTTGAATCATTGGGAAAATATGAATTTAATAATAAACAACAAACATTTTTGGCCGACAGAAGTCAAATAACTAAGAGAAGCTTAAAAGAAAATCATCTGGGTCATAATTATAGCTCACAATCGAGTTCTAGTTACAAGAACCATGAAAGTTTAAACTTATATTAATTTATTCACCATTACTCACTCTTATTTTCATTAAAAATGAATACTATGAAGAAGCTGTTTGAACAAACTTCAAAATAATAAGGTTGACCCCAAATTGAAAAAGAAGAACGATACGCGAAAAATTTCATAGAGTTGATGAAAATACATTGAAGCATATTTGGCTGACAATAGTGTAAACAAAAATAGCTTAAAGTAGATGTAAATTGTGGTCCTCTATTGGAAGTTTCACACTAAATCATGATGTTTTATCGTGAATTATATTTTAATTAATCGACAAATCTTAATTATGTTGACAAGTTGCTAAGTTGCAGTAGTAAATCACTTTCTTTTAATAGGAAAAGAGTATTTTATTTCTGCTTTACTTGATTTACGATTTGGGACGATCATGTTTTAAAGTTGCCTAAGATGTAAAGTGTCGTCGTTGATTTGACCTAGGTTAGTATTTACGACCTTTTTTTATCATTAATAAAACTTCTATCTTGTGTTTTATTTTATTGCTTGAAATACTGGTTTTTAAATATAAATATACATATGAGTCTAGGCTATGTACCCAGATTAAAGAAAACAAATTTGTCATTAATTGAAATCAAGACAATTGAAACATTAGCAGAAACATGTAGGCTATATCCAGTAGGTAGCAGAAATAACAAACGACGTGCGAATCTAATTAATTACATGACCGCTAATTACCGTAATTATATGTTGCCACACCCGCTCTCACTTTACTCGCTTCAGGTCGCTATGGGGATGAAAAATAAACGAAAAACGTTTATAAAGAGAGGCAAACAAATGGCAATTTCAATTTTCTCAAATTGCACGAAACCTATTACTTGATTATTGAAATTATATTCTATAGCCACTTGAGGCAAGTAATACAAAATTCAGTGGAAGTGATTTTATATTCAAATTCCATTAAGAAGTGCATGAAGCATTGGAATAAATTTACATTTAATTGAAGATGGTTATATACCATCAATAAGAGAAACCGATAAACGATAAAAATAGTCACATTTTAAAGACTCTGTATTTAAAAACTTAGTTTTTCTTTAGAAAAAACATCTACAGGAATAACGTTAACATATGACGTCACGCGGGTCTTTTCTTAACATGACACAATGTGTTACTCTTATATAAAATTGCAAAAATTGCATGACGAGGGGGTCAAAAATCTTGAAAAATTGCCTGACGTCATACGTGAACGTGCCCTAAAGCATCTGGCGAGAATATTTCAATTTGCAAATGAGACTCAGAATTAACGGTTCCATAACTTTCGATAGTTGGACACTACAGTTTGATTAATTTTCGATCCACTCTTAGTCCCAAACATTGACCATATGTAGGGGCATTTGCTAAACATTCAATGTTGTTACCTTAACCGACTGCGACGTGTCCAGCACTCGCCCAATAAAGGTAATGGCACGAGGTCGTTAATTAAGTCAATTTTCAATCAAGATTCAATCGGTCACGGTGTAAATGTAAATTGAATGTAGTGTATGTGCTTCACTGTTTCTGATTGAAATGTGTTAAGAAACAATATGTCACTTTGTAATCAAATTTCAACGACTTCCTAAATCATTAATTTTCAAATATTTCTTACTACTTTAAAATTTGAGTGTTCTTAAGAGGTAATCCAAAAATAAAAAAATTAACTTTAATTCAGTAACAGACTACAGTAGAATCTACGAACAGTAATTAAGTTGGTAGGCTGCCGTACCAACAAGAGAACAATAGAATTGACTACTGGTGCAGTACTGACGCGGTACTGAACTCTGGCAATTTCTGGTATTAGGGATGAAGGGCATTTTATTGTTTCATGTACGCTATTAGGCAGATTAACTGAACTACAGCATCCATAATTATATTGGGAATATAATTATAATGGTTTGCCAAGAACATAAATAAATGCTGATATTTCTTTTCTTAAAAAAATGGAATGAACAATTCGACAAGGAACTTTGGTTTTATTTTAAATTAAATATGACCTTTCCACATAACGAGCGTTAACGTGAGCGCAGCCTGCGATACACCTGGATAATGTGTGCGGGCGTCTTTCTCTCCTTCAGAGTGAGAATATCGCGTACTTGAGCAAAAATCCACACACGAAAATACACGCAAATTCGAATGGATATGCAAATGACTGGTATGGAGAGATCCTCTCTCGCTGGGGGTCCGCGAAAGTCGAGACAAAGTCACAGCGGGATTCTTTTCCAGTTGAGCGAACTTTCAAAAGAACATCGTGTCCTTCTGCTTTGACAAAACGATCGACGACTAAATGTATTTCGAAATCCAGATATAAATACCTCACTTTCACATAGAACGATATAATTTTTTAAAATTTTATTAAATCTTAATTTCTATGGAGAACGTAGATTTCATATTATGTAAGAAATAAAAGGATCTCAAAATTAAAGAGGCAAAAATAAATCACCACACTTAAATCTTGAATTGAATTTTTCTCTATTCCTCTTTTCCACCCTTTGGATGGCTTGCGAAGTACAGTGCTACGTTCAAATGAAATTTTCCGTGACATTGCATTCGAATGCGATTAAAGCGCGAACGATGCTGTGGGGCGAAAGGAAGGAGTGTAGATCTCTTTTTCGTTTTCCCGCCCCTTTTGTAGCCACCAGGATATCTCGAAATCGAATTGTAACTTATACACTCACCCCTGAATTGCAGGGTTCGTCGATAGCACAAGTCGTTATTCATCGACTGGTTACGTGGGATGCTTCGCTAATTCGTATACTGATTCTTCTACGATTCGAAAACCAGTTTAACAGTTGGATAAAATTGACAAAGTTCAAAGTTAGGAGTAATTTGGCTCTGATTAATTTTTTCCAAATTTTGAACCAAACCGTTGATACATGTCACTGATAGGGGTGACTAGAATTCATGAAAATAACCAAAATTGCTGATTCTTCATGTATTTCTTGTCCTTGGTTGAGTCATTGTTAACGGGTCTGCTACGCTTTCCAACTAAACTCCATCGCCGCGCCCCTCTCCTATTTTCCCGCTTTTCTCTCACACTATCCACGCGTCAGGCCCTTTGCTGTCAACGCGTCAACCTCCTGCTCGCCGGATACTTTTCCGAGCGGAGTTTTTAGTTAATTTGTTTAAAAAAAGGTTATGTTCGAAGTTTAATGTTTTTATTCTATATATATGATTTATAACTTATAATTTATTATAAATAATTATTGTATTATGATTAACAAATTGATGATTGTAATTGTTGCTATTATAATACTTATAATTTTCTTAATTGTTAATTATAAATATTATTGTTATAATAATTTATTTGTAATTTATAATGTATATGTATATATATATAATTATGTATATATATATTTATATATATGTGTGTGTGTGTGTATTACTGTTACTTATAAGTTTCCAATTTTGTTCTTATTTTTTAACGCTGCGACCGCTATTCTGTAGTAAATATGTAGTTATTCTTTCACTCGCAGTCGAGATGACTTGCTAAGTGTATATAAGATCTGAGTGTTAGAGCACCAGCCATCAGACGATTTGCCGACTAGCGGCGTGTAGATCTCTTGCGAATTTTCAAATAAAGGTTCTTTAACTAAACTGTACTACTTTTCTATACACCTTACTACCGTAGGCGCTCTAATCAATTTCTACTTTCAGGCCCCAACCCTCTTTTACACTCTCACTAACGTAAATCGTACGGGGAGTCTCTCTCTACGGGCGTTTACGTTACATGCAGAGCCTCTGTCCTCCCAGGTGCGAATTTAGGCTGGCTGTCAGAGTTGGATGGTTGGGCCTAGGTTCGCCTAACTTTGGCAAGCGAAGTTTGGTAACCAAAGTTGGTCCAACCTGGATATTTACAAGTAACCAAGGTCTGGCCAACTTTGCATGCCAACTATGGCATGCTGAGTAAAGCCAACCGTTGGCCCAACTTAAACCAGAGTTGGGTCAACCGTCGGCAAAACTTCGGGAAACATGGTTTAAAAGACTTAAATGCTTCGGTTGGCCAAACTCTGGGTGAAGGTTGGCCCGACCGTCGTCAAAACTTCGGCAAACGTAGTTTAAAAGACTTAAACGCTATGGTTGGCCAAATTGTTTTTATTAATTATTTGTTAACAATTCGTTAATTCAAAGTACTTCATATAATAGGCATGTTAAATGCAGAATTTGATAAGCTTTTAATTAATAAATTCAGAATAATCCTCATTATATTAGTTTTAAAATATTTCATTTTTTAATAACGTTTATCAATTTTGTTAAATATATTTTTTATTAAAATATGTATGTCGTGCCGCATCATTATTGTTTCTTTATTCTTCTAATGCTGCCTAAGCTATTATTTTCTTCAGTCAGCTTTCAAATACATTTCTGAAAAATAATCCCATGTAAGCGTAGCGTAATGGTTAGCGTATAAGACTGCGATGCGTTAGGTTAGGGGTTCGATCCCAGCGAGCGTTAGATATTTTTAAAAATGTATTAGGAGATTGCGTTTAATATTAATAAGTAAGGACATATGTACAATTCTTCAGAACTTACCAGTGTGCTAATTGTATAATTAATTCATGTTTTTAATTATTTATATTTTTGGTACATACTAATTTAAAGTTGGTTCGACTCTGGGACAAATTGTCGGGCCAACCAATGAGAATTATAGTTGGTACAACATACACTTTTAGAGTTGGGCCAACCTTGGGACGAGTTGTTGGGCCGACCATCGATGCCAATGGGTGGTAAACCGTTATCATTTCGCTAGTTGGCCCACCCTTTGGCAGGTGAAGTTGTCCCAACTTTTGCAAAGTTGGCCCAATCATGGGCCGACGGAAAATTCGCACCTGGGCTACCTACACCGATACCGGGAGTCACTCTCAGCGAGTCGTTAGGCTACGGTTAAACCCTCCAGAAATATTCGCCATGCAATCCGTAAATACGGAAAGCTACGCTTCTCAACGTCGTCATCACGTGACGTGACCACCAGGTGCCGCCTCACTAACATAAGCGTACGGGGAGTCACTCTTATCGAGCGTTTACGTTACGTGAAGAGCCGCAAAGCGTTTACGGCCCACCTACACCGATACCGGGAGTCACTCTCAGCGAGTCGGTTATGGTACGGATGCCGGAACCACCAGGTGACGTCATCTCACACACTCTCGTTTCACTCCATGCGACAGAGAGAGAGCACTTCAAGTGACGTCTCTAAGGCTTTTCATAAAGTAAACCATTTTATACTTACTGAAAAATTGCGTCTAATGGGTGTATCTTTGAACTTAGTTTCGTTTTTTAAAAACTAATTAACAGGTTGGTCACAGCAGGTGAAATTTAAAAATGATTATTCAGAAGCTTTTTTGGCAGTATCTGGTGTACCTCAGGGTTCGAATCTTGGTCCTCTTTTGTTTGTGCTTTATATTAATGACATTAAACTTGTTATTAAAAAATGTGATTTTTCACTTTATGCAGATGATCTTAAACTCTATAAAGTGGTAAGCTCAACTCCATCAGACATTCAGTCAGATCTTGATAGAGTGGTACAATGGTGTGACAGTAATCAAATGTCTTTAAATATAAAAAAAGTTATATTATTTCATTTTCTAATAGAAGTACTTTGATTTACTGTTACACTGTTGGTCATACAGAATTGACAAGAGTTGCCTATGTTCGAGACTTGGGATTGCTTCTAAGCAGTGATCTCTCTTTTAACAATCATATATCAGAAATTATTTCTAGAGCTTTGAGATCTTTGGCATTCATATCCAGGAATGCATCAATGTTTCATAATATAAATACACTAAGAATTCTATACTTTATAATTTATTGTCCGAATTTATTATCATGGTTTAAAATCTCTGTCCTTACAACGATGACTAGAAATTACAGACTTTTTTTGGAAACAGCTCATAGAACAAATTATGGATATCACTCTTTAGTAAATAGATTGAGTAGAGAGGCTAATTCTATCTCTAATGTTGTCGACTTTTTTGATAATAATTTGTCAGGATTCACCACATTACTACGTAGAAATATTTTAGATTTTTAAGTCAGAAAGAGATTGCCTATAGCGTTATTTGAATGGCTTTATTATATAAGACAAGTTGCATTTGCAACTTTTAGATTGTAAGAGTACTATGTATGAAAGGGCTTAACCCGTATGTTGTTAAATAAATAAATAAACAAATAATTTTATTATTACATTTTCGTAGTAAAAAAATTAACTAACTAATAATTACGTTATTTAGTTAATGAATTTATTTACAGAGAAAATTTGACAAAAATTATTTTCTCATCGTGATATTTTTTTGAGCTACCAATAATTTTTTACAAAGAAAATTTAAAAACAAAATTATTTTCTCATGGTGAAAATTTTTTTGTGCTACGAGTAATTTTTTTTGTTAATTATATTCTCATCGTGATATTTTTTTTAAGCCACTAATAATTGTCTTGAAAAAATTTTTTTTACTACGAAAATTTGACAAAAAAATTATTTTCTTTATCGTAATATTTTTTTGGCCACAAATTTTCTTTTTTTGGCAAATTTTCGTTGAAAAAAATTAATTAACTAATTATTAAGTATGACATTATGTTATTAATAATTATTTATTAAATTAATTATTTGTCATATTTAAAATAAAATAAAATAACTAATGAAATCAAATTTTTCAAATGTTCCCAATGGGAAATTGCCATTGGTTACGATTGGACAAATAATGGGCCAAGAATGGTTTCCAATCGTTTTTTTCTTGTCAAATTATTGGCACACAATATTGGACCGCGATTGGTAAAATCTTGGGATGATCACGATGTTGCCAATCATTAGTAGCCAATGTTGTTTCATCATTGGCTACCAATGATTGGCAACATCGTGATCATCCCAAGATTTTTTTAATCGTGGTTCAGTATTGGGTACCAATAGTTCGAGAAAAAAATAAATTTCACACATTACAAAAAAAGATAGTTAAAATATCTTCAACCAATAAAAAGGGAAGAATATTTGCAAAGTGCGAACAAAATTGAACTGAATCCTTGACGACAAGGGAGGCTATTCTTATAGTGTTAAGGAAACATCTTGTTAGTGAGCAGAAACGACTACCGCACACCCTATACGTTACTTGTCGGAATTATTTCCATGCGCGTATGTTTTTGCGCAGCGCGGGGATTTTCAAATATCATTAGAAACATTGTAAGAAAGATGTAATAAATTTTTATTACAATACATTAAAAAAAATTAATTTAATTAAATGAACGAAAAAATAACACAAATATATATATATATATATAATATATACTTACATATTAATTATTTTTTTATTATATGTATACATAAAATATTTTTTCAACATTTAAAATTGCCCTAAAATATTTCCGACAAAAATTTTTTTGGGCTGAAAAAGTCTTTTTATTTAAATATCTAATTAAACGAATCAAAAATTTATTGATTTTAAATTTCATTTTTTCATAAATCAAATCACAGCACAGTTATTTAAAAAATTATATCTTTTTAATTTAATTAGTTTTAAAAAAATTTTATTTTAAAATTAATTATTTAAAAATTTTTTGAAACTAATTAAATTTATTGATTTTTAAAATTCAAGTTTTTTAATTTGACTGTGTTTAAAATTCATTTGAAATAAAATCTAAGTATTTTGAAATTTACTTTTTTTTTAATTAAAATGTTTATAAAAATTTATTACTACTTTTAATTTGATTTCTATGCAAATTCAATTACCTATTTTATAAATTTAATATTTTCTATTTTAATTGTGTTTAACTTCAATTACATTAAAATCTAATTGCTTGGCAATTTACCTTTCAAATTTTAATTATTATTTTATTTTTCAATTCAAATGTTTTTAAAAATTATTTACTATTTTTAATTTCATTAACATGAAAATTTAATTTTATTATAAATTTAATCTTTTTTATTTTAATTATTTACAAATTTAATTACAAAAAATACAATTATATTGCAATTCAATTGTTTTTAAAAATTACAATTTTATAGTTAGTCAAAGTGAATTATTATAAATTCATCCTTTTTATAGTAATTGTTATATAATTATTTTATAAATAATAAAATTAATTATAATAATTTTGCAGAAAAAAATGTAGTAAAGCGTCGAATTTATGTAATTGGAATTTTATGTTTTTAAACAGCATTTTGTAAGATATAAAATAAAATGTGAATTGTTTACTAATTACCATTAATGGAATGAAGGGAAAAAAGAGAGAAAAATCATGATTTTAAATGTTTTACTTTTGAATAAAATTGTAATTTTTAAAAACAATTAAATTGCAAAATAATTGTATTTTTTGTAATTAAATTTATAAAACAATTAAAATAAAAAAGATTAAATTTATAATAAAATTAAATTTTCTTGTTAATGAAATTAAAAATAGTAAATAATTTTTAAAAACAATTGAATTGAAAAATAAAATAATAATTAAAATTTGAAAGGTAAATTGCCAAGCAATTAGATTTTAATGTAATTGAAGTTAAACACAATTAAAATATTATTTATAAAATAATTATATAACAATTACTATAAAAAGGATGAATTTATAATAATTCACTTTGACTAACTATAAAATTGTAATTTTTAAAAACAATTGAATTGCAAAATAATTGTATTTTTTGTAATTAAATTTATAAATAATTAAAATAAAAAAGATTAAATTTATAATAAAATTAAATTTTCATGTTAATGAAATTAAAAATAGTAAATAATTTTTAAAAACAATTGAATTGAAAAATAAAATAATAATTAAAATTTGAAAGGTAAATTGCCAAGCAATTAGATTTTAATGTAATTGAAGTTAAACACAATTAAAATATTATTTATAAAATAATTATATAACAATTACTATAAAAAGGATAAATTTATAATAATTCACTTTGACTAACTATAAAATTGTAATTTTTAAAAACAATTGAATTGCAAAATAATTGTATTTTTTGTAATTAAATTTATAAATAATTAAAATAAAAAAGATTAAATTTATAATAAAATTAAATTTTCATGTTAATGAAATTAAAAATAGTAAATAATTTTTAAAAACATTTGAATTGAAAAATAAAATAATAATTAAAATTTGAAAGGTAAATTGACAAGCAATTAGATTTTAATGTAATTGAAGTTAAACACAATTAAAATAGAAAATATTAAATTTATAAAATAGGTAATTGAATTTGCATAGAAATTAAATTAAAAGTAGTAATAAATTTTTATAAACATTTTAATTAAAAAAAAAGTAAATTTCAAAATACTTAGATTTTATTTCAAATGAATTTTAAACACAGTCAAATTAAAAAACTTGAATTTTAAAAATCAATAAATTTAATTAGTTTCAAAAAATTTTTAAATAATTAATTTTAAAATAAAATTTTTTTAAAACTAATTAAATTAAAAAGATATAATTTTTTAAATAACTGTGCTGTGATTTGATTTATGAAAAAATGAAATTTAAAATCAATAAATTTTTGATTCGTTTAATTAGATATTTAAATAAAAAGACTTTTTCAGCCCAAAAAAATTTTTGTCGGAAATATTTTAGGGCAATTTTAAATGTTGAAAAAATATTTTATGTATACATATAATAAAAAAATAATTAATATGTAAGTATATATTATATATATATATATATATATATATATATATGAGAGATTCTTTTTCAATCGCCCCAGCACAAAAAGTCAATGTTCTGGGATTGGCTTCATACTTTGGTAAATTGTTGTCCTATATGATAGTAATAAATCCCTAAAATATAAATTAATTAAAAAAATATTTGTAGAAAGTAGAGGGGGTTGAAGTTTTGACGTTAAGGGTAACATTGTCATTTTCAAATCCGTTTAACTATGACAAAAGTTAATGGATTTTAATTTATCTATAATGAATTTTATTGCATTTTTCACGTACTTTTCAAAAATGTATATGAAATTTAAAAAAAAAAATTTTTAACCCCTTTTTTGTCAAAATCAACCCTTATTTTTCGATTTTCACCCCTTCGGGTATTTTTTTTTTTTTTTTTTTTTATTTTCATTGGAAAGCTGAGGTTTTTTCCGATGAGCTATGTAAATATGAAAATGGGACAACAATAATTTTGTGAGTAACAGAATATTAAAGTAGGCGGTGCCGATAAGGGTGCCGTTAAGGGTAACATTGTCATTTTCAAATCTGTATAACTATGACAAAAGTTAATGGATTTTAATTTATCTATAATGAATTTTATTGCATTTTTCACGTACTTTTCAAAAATGTATACAAAATTTAAAAAAAAAAATTTTTGACCCCTTTTTTTTCAAAATCAACCCTTATTTTTCGATTTTCACCCCTTCGGGAATTTTTTTTTGTTTTTTTTTTATTTTCATTGGAAAGCTGAGGTTTTTTCCCATGAGTTATGTAAATATGAAAATGGGACAACAATAATTTTGTGAGAAACATAATATTAAATTAGGCGGTGCCTATCTAAATCCTCAAAGATGATCTCCAGGTACACCCCTTATCGGCACCGCCTACTTTAATATTCTGTTACTCACAAAATTATTGTTGTCCCATTTTCATATTTACATAGCTCATCGGAAAAAACCTCAGCTTTCCAATGAAAATAAAAAAAAAAAAAAAAAAAATACCCGAAGGGGTGAAAATCGAAAAATAAGGGTTGATTTTGACAAAAAAGGGGTTAAAAATTTTTTTTTTTAAATTTCATATACATTTTTGAAAAGTACGTGAAAAATGCAATAAAATTCATTATAGATAAATTAAAATCCATTAACTTTTGTCATAGTTAAACGGATTTGAAAATGACAATGTTACCCTTAACGTCAAAACTTCAACCCCCTCTACTTTCTACAAATATTTTTTTAATTAATTTATATTTTAGGGATTTATTACTATCATATAGGACAACAATTTACCAAAGTATGAAGCCAATCCCAGAACATTGACTTTTTGGGCTGGGGCGATTGAAAAAGAATCTCTCATATTTGTGTTATTTTTTCGTTCATTTAATTAAATTAATTTTTTTTAATGTATTGTAATAAAAATTTATTACATCTTTCTTACAATGTTTCTAATGATATTTGAAAATCCCCGCGCTGCGCAAAAACATACGCGCATGGAAATAATTCCGACAAGTAACGTATAGGGTGTGCGGTAGTCGTTTCTGCTCACTAACAAGATGTTTCCTTAACACTATAAGAATAGCCTCCCTTGTCGTCAAGGATTCAGTTCAATTTTGTTCGCACTTTGCAAATATTCTTCCCTTTTTATTGGTTGAAGATATTTTAACTATCTTTTTTTGTAATGTGTGAAATTTATTTTTTTCTCGAACTATTGGTACCCAATACTGAACCACGATTAAAAAAATCTTGGGATGATCACGATGTTGCCAATCATTGGTAGCCAATGTTGTTTCATCATTGGCTGCCAAGAAAAAAATCGGTTTCTGAAAAGCTCGGTTATGAATTGGCTACCAAGCTTTTTAGAAACCGATTTTTTTCTTGGCAGCCAATGATGAAACAACATTGGCTACCAATGATTGGCAACATCGTGATCATCCCAAGATTTTACCAATCGCGGTCCAATATTGTGTGCCATCATTGCAACAATATTGGAACGAATGGCTCCCATTATTGGGCCATTATTAAACCAATCGTTTATTTCCCATTGGGTTCCCGCGCTGCGCTGATGGCTCAGCTCTGGACTTTAGTTTGGTCAACGCCACAGAGAGGGCGAACATCACTGTTTCTCGCAGTTGAGGTGCCATTAGATTGGTATATAAGCAGTGATCGAAAATTTTTTTCTCGTCGAAATTCTTTTCTGCCCGATATCTCTCCTACTTATTGGGATGTGAGACAAACTTTTTTTGGAAGAAATGGTTTCACTAATACTGTGATATTGGCTAATTATTAGTTGACAATAATTTGTCAATGATGGTTGCCAATCATTGGCTTCGGCTTGGACAGCCCATGACTTTACCAATAATGGTCCATTATTGAAATTATATTGGCATCTCTGGCTCCCATTATTGGGCCATTAATACGCCAATGGTATTTTTCCCATTGGGCACTTTTAATTTAACTATGTATTCCTGTCGAATAATGAATTTTTATTATGTTCATATTTCAAGATATACATCTCTAATTTTCACAGTCTTTTGTACACATCAATTTCTGTCGTCGATTTGTCGAAAACCAATGCATGGAAGAAATTCATCAGAGACAGAGGGTTGACTGTATTATTCGAAACATTAGTCTGTCAAATAATGTGTCTCTCTCTGAACCTATAATATTTATGATGAAACTGCATACAAACAAGGTCCCATAATTATAACCTTTTACGAATTACAAAAAATAAGATAAAAGTGTTTCATTTGCTAATGAAGACGTTGAATTGAGAATTCCTGAGGCAGGTGATGCAATCATGAAATAATGACTAAAATTTCCCACGCATTCACAAAGGTCAAAGCTTACGATGTATGTAGCCAATATTATATTCAATCGCACATGGTCCGTATTGTAGTAGAGCAGCTGTCAGAGCTGCGTTATATTGAAAATCAGGTATCTTTATTCGATTTATCGGAAACGTCGTATATTCAACGCTATCGGTTCATCGCATCGATACTTGGTTGTTACTGTGATCGACAGATTTATCGCATCTCATTAACCAACTCACTTTCATTGCCAGCATTTCAAATCTAGGTCACTTATGAGACGATTCTAGTGTCAATTAAAATTGATTATTGATATCAAATGTGCATTGAAACGACCTTATCAAAATAGACCTAATATTCTCGTACAATAAAATAATAAAGATGACCAAAACAAACGCGTGTGAAAGATAAAATGTAAAAAAACAAAGACGATGAAGACATTTCATTGCAAAAGAAAGTAAATAATTTTTCTTTTTTTCTTTTCATTTCTAACCACTTTCCAGTGCTAGATATTAGGTTATAAATTCAATATGATATATACTGAGCCCAAAAATATGTTTCGTGTTAGAATTGCTGTGTGTAGTGTATATCACCAGGTGTAACTAATGTTGGATGTTGTGTGCGTGCAGTTATCTTCTTGTCATAAAGCACCAGTTGGTGAAGTGAGAGGGAAACTTAAGTTGGCGAAAGACTGTCGCCGCAGGTGTGCGAATTCTCATCGTAAACAGCGAGAAAATTATCACTATACAACCCTGAAAATATTAGCCGGTGTTCTTAATTGGCATACATAACATCATCAAGAAACCTTGTTGTGTTAAAACTTAAACCTCTCTTTGGAAAAAAAAATGTTTGAGAAGCAATTCAAACCGGCACTCTACTGAGTGAAGCAGCAGTTTGTGTGGGAGGATGCAGATTACTTGAGGACATCGACGATGACAGCTAATGCTGATTAAAGATTAGATTAAAGCCGTTACAAGGCTTGACCATATCGGAAAAAGTTATAAGTTTAAAATACATATACGTATTACTGAAAACGATATGCAAGTTTTAAATTGAATTTAGGCTTTACAAGTTTCATACAGTTGAAAATGTACATAAAATCTGAAGATCTTAAAGAATATATTATAATATATTCGTTTTCATTAGTTAGATTACTATAGTATTTTTTAATCGTAATTTTTGCTCACGATTAATTCATTTTTATTACCATCTATGCACAAGCTACTAGTGTCCAATTTATATATTTGTACATGCATATGTTTAATAATTAAAAATTCAAGATAATTAAAAGCTTTCATTCACTTTACTATACATGCATTTTTTCAAGGTCAATATATCCTCTGATCAGCAGTAAAAGATACTCTCTTACGAATTTTATTACACCAAACGGAAACTTGTCCTCGATTGAATGAAAATATATTTTCTCTCCCAGTATCGTTTTATCCTGTTTCTACTGTGTGTATGTGCGAGAATAACTTTCCCAAGTATTATGATCTTTTATTAAATCCTTATTATTATTAAACGAAATCTTCTTTACTTTAGTTGCAAACTCAAAGAGATATGTAGTTCCCACGCTTGTTTTATAAGGAAAATAATTCTTAACGATGGAATATTTATTTATATTATTTTTAGGGAAATATTTCTTCTGAAAAATTATACACATAAGACAATTACAATTATAGAAATTGAGAATAGAAAGGATTAATTGGTTCATTAAATTACGACATATATATATATATTAATCAAAGCTATTGAGAGTAAATAGCTGAAGGAGTAGCACTTGATGATAATCCAAAAAAGGTTGTGATAATTCCCATCATCTGTAGCATGTTCTGGCACAATGCAACAAAATTTTCTAATCTGAAAGAAGAAGGTGAGAAAAGCTGTCGCTGTTAATGGGTCATGCGTGCAGATATCTAACCCAGAGTCTGATAGTTTGAGTGTTAAAAGGTGGGCAGGTTCCGGCACACCTCCCTGTTAACCGATTGGATCCATTTCGCTTGCTCTTCTCTTTATTTCACAGGAATTTATTGCGCGTCGCGCGAGCGGACGGTCTTAACTGTCGGTTGGCATGAACCTGTAACCAATAACGGCTACAGTGAGGTCTAAACTGCCAGGTGAACGCCATGTATAACGGTTCAATGCGAGGGAACCAAACTGAATGTAACACCTTCATACGACGAATAAGATGATTCTCCAATGCTATTAAGCTCAACTCTGAGCCATTTGAGGAACGTTAATCGACATCGTTAAAATTGAAAACACGATGAGATCACGGTGCCTAGCTGCAGTTTCGATTCTGGAGATTATGTACACATGAGCACTCGACCGAAAGATGATGTTGGGTTAGGACAGAGACTCTCGAAGCAGAATAATCATTCTTAAGTTGACTACTGGTCAATGCATATTTGCTTGCCAAGTTTGGCTTATACGCTCTTTATTGGCTCTCCAAGACAAACATGTCGCGTGTCTCACACGTCAGCTTATACACCTGTTCACAGGTTCAAGAAGGCTCCCTATTTTCAGAGTCGACATGGTACTCTCGCAATCGATAGAGCTGCTCCCATATCAGGAAGTCTGATCTCTCTCTCTTTCTCTCCCTGTACGCTGTAAACAAGGATTACGAGCTGAGGATGAAGGTGTAAACAACAGAAAATACTCGTCTGATGACTAACCCAACCTAACCACTGTTTTTATCATGCCAAGCCTTTTTTCAAGCAATTAGTCTAATTAGTATCTCAATCGAACCTACTCAAGTTTCAATTTCTGATATTTTTTTGTTCAGAATATTTAACAATTGTTGACAATTTTTTTAAATATTTACCTATAGTTTATCTCGATTTGCAAAGATAATTAAAGTTTCCAGCATATACAAATATTTATCTCACTTTGCGGTTATTGGGGGAAAAAACTCAAGCAGCACTCTTAGCGACACTTGTTAATCAGACTGTCCTCTTCTGGAAAAGGTAGACTTGCTTGAAAGAAGTATTAACGATGTGAGCAATAACCAAGGACCAAAAACGGACGCGACTAGCAGGACAAACATGGAGCCGGTTAGCTGGTCAAATATTTGTACGTCCCGAGAGCCTGATCCCCAGAGACGTTATCTCAAACACGCACTACACTCTCGACACAGGCTGGTTAATTCACCGTTGTGAGAAGTGCATTAATGAAAGCCTTCTTTCACGACACGAGACAATAAAATTCATATCTGCACGACTTCTAGGTAATCTAATCTTTTATTTGAAAGTACCTGCCTGGGAAAATTCTACCACTTCCGGACAAAATTCAAAGGCAAGTGTTTTCAACTATCGTTATCTTTCGAAAACAATTCAGAAACCGTTTTTAGGAACTCTTTAAAAACAGCTATAGACTGATAAAATAGAGAAAAATATTACACACATGACTCAATACGAAGCTAAGCTGAGAACGCAAAATAAAGTCAAAAAATTGAACGGTTTAATTTGCGAAAAAGAAAATTTTGTTCTGGTGACGTAAGTAGATGAGTTATGCTAGGCAAGAGAGAGACGGAGAGAATGACCCTAACAACTTGGGACGACTAAGGATGCCTAATCAGCGAACTCAATCGCCGTCCTGAGACGACCATGAAGAGAAAGCATTCTAGCAAGAGAGGGAGAGGTCGAACGATAAATCGCAGTTATTAGCGTAAGATTACGTGACTTCGCTCACGGATTGGCTCGACGTCGAGTTCAAATCCAAAATCTATATATTCGACTTGGTGAGATAGTCATGGCCCATGGCTGAATCGAAAAGCCACGGGCGGAGGGCGTATGTAAGAAGATTCCGACGCGTGCACATTGTTAGGGGAATGAGATTAGCCGCAGATCCTGATGTATGTGCCATACTGACGTCCACAGTTGAGCACTTTTGCTACACACAACCCCTTCTTCTTTATTCTTCATAACCCCGTAATCACCCTTGTTTTTTTCCAGTTGAAAAATGATGGTATAAGATAACAGCCTCTGATCAAATTCTACCTTTTTTTAGATGAGAAAGAACCGCGTTTAGAAAAATAAATTTTTAATATGCCATCATTTTTAGTAACGTGCACTACTTAATTTGAAATGCATAAACCATAACCAACCTCCTCGATTCGTTTTAAACGTAAGCATTAAAAAACTATCAAAATGAACCAGGTAAGGTTTCCTTGAGAATTAAAAAAGGAGAATTATTGTCAAATAACAAATAATTTTGCTCAAATGCATGAAAAATAATGATTACCTAACGTAAATAATAGCGCTAAATTTGAAATTAATTATTATTTGAGTGAGTAATAAGAATTTACATTTTTTACTGTAATAGTACTAAATATTCATACTGGTAAAGAAAATCTTTCTAGTGTTGTTGAAGTACTAGAAAAATTAATTGTAATTCATCAAAATCACATTACAAATCTGACCAGGATCATTTTGAGTAGCTTGAATTTTGTCGCTCACTCAATTCGGCACCTAAGTCTAAATATATGAGTCCAAGGTTTTTCTGTGTGGAATTCAGAAAAATTGAAAAAATTCCTTCGGTCTTTGCTTCCGTTTGTCTCGGGAAGTGGATGTAAATCGAAGGCTATTTATGCGTAGAGAGCTAGAAAGTCCAATTAAATTAACACGATCCACTACTCACTGAGAAGTTGTATGTTCTAACCAGAAGCTGAGGCAGACGCGTCTAGTCTGATTCCATTCCTGGCGTATAAACGTCGGATAATTTATTAGCAACGCGCTTTGCGAGGTTTCCGCGTGGTTCTGTTCGAGTTGGAGGAAATAAGTGAGTGAGAGAAGAGGGGGAGTAGAATCTGCCAAAGAGAGATGTATAATACCAATGTATCGAGCTGTATCAATCCACGAATGTCAGTTTAATTAGACCCGAAGAATTCGAGTGAGTCATCAACTCAACCATTTCAATTCTCCGAATGTCTGTAGAATCATGCGCGCATACGAGTTACCGAACTGACAGTTTAACAAATCGCGTAACTTAAATAACTACTAATCAATGAAAATCTTATTTTTACATACAAATATTTATTTCATCGAATTCACTTCTATTATGCATGATTATAGAAGCATCAAAGAATTAAGTTTATTATTTTCTCTTCATTGAATAAAAAACCAATTACCAAGTATGTTTCTTATTTTTATTCAACAGTCGTTTTTTCCCCGTTTCTCAATTTGATCAAAGACTGTACGATTACATCTAAAATTATTTTTATAAAAGACTGTTGTATTCCCCATCAGATTTTATCGTTACTCGATCTTGAACTGCGTAAAGCGAGTTTCTTAGAGATCACTTGGCAATTATCGATGATCGTTAACTCCTTTAAATACACCGCAGCCTGTGCAATCCATTCGTATTTATATCGCGTTCGATTTGCATATTATGTATTCGTGGTGTGTAAAGCCTTTAGAGAGAAAAAGGAAAAGAGAGAAGGAACTGCTGCAGGATCAGTTACATATATACCCACCGTTTGCAGTCTTGTGTGACTCATCAGGCTTAATCTACGGACCGATGATTATCCTGTAATTATCAATAACCCGATATACATATCCAAATGTATATCATCCGGTGGGATTACACCTATCTCAGGTGGCGTTCATACGTTTAGTTCAGACACGATGGTCAGCATCAGAATGATTAATTAATACATTAATGTTTATTAAGATTCGCAATTATCTGGAGAATCGTTTATAATTTAACCGTCGATTCTTAACAAAGCTTGCAAGTAGGAGTAATCCTGCCCGAGTTTTTTCAATGGCCATGCAATTCGGATGACATAGATCTCGATTCTCTCACTTGTTTTTCGACAAATCCTGGGTTTGAGTCGATTACAAGGGAATATGCTTAAACCTTTATGTCAGCTCAACTTTGTATAAACCCACAAGTTGCATAGACAATTTCCATCGTGTCGATCTGCACAGAATTGCAATAAATGCAATGACATCTTTGTTAACGACTCGCTATTATAATAGATTTTTGGCGTCAAGCGATGATTAATGTGTAATAATAATAATAATAACTCTTAACACTGTGGTCATTATCTCTTTGACATTCAAGTTGTTATTTAATATTCAAACCTATAGTTTATACATATTTACTTTACTTTAACCCGCACGTATTATGTAGTGTGGTGCACTTATAATATTTTTTCAAATTTACACGTCGTAATTCACTCTGGAGTTTCTTAATTTAATGAATGAATTGACAATGAGAGTCAGTGAAAGTTGAAATGAAATTCGAATTATTCTCAGACCGAAATTCGCAAGCTCATCATCTTATCAGGCAGAGTGTCAAAACCTGCCTAATGTTTATAAATTTCTCGTCCCCTGCTTCCTAATATCCATCGGAAATTAAAACAAGCACCCCTAGTCGACCCCCTCCTGATTCCCGCAGGCAGTGAAGCCCCATGCTGGGGGATTGGGGAAATCCTTTGAAAAGTGGTGCGGAGGCAAACGCATTTAGCTTTGGCACGCATCCATTGATTTCATTAGCCGATACTGACGCGCAAGTCTACCGCTGGCGCTGACAAGTACATACGAATAAAATTACATGTTTCATAAAGTTTCGAAAAGCAAAATGCTTTACATTAACGACGAGGTATAATGACATTAGAACTTTTTTCCCGAGGGTTCAGAGCTCCTGCAGATAAAAAAGACATTACTCACTGTTCCGCGTGATAATTACCCTGAAAATCTTCCAACTCTCTCTTAGACTGTAAGATTACACAAATTTGAATAAAGGGTCCCGAATTCTCTCTGTTCTCTGCTTTATATATTGGGATTTTCTTCCAAGTTTTTCAATTTATCTTTTTAATCCCACAATATATTTGTCCAAATAGTTCTTTGCTTTTACCTTAATGTGATATACATTAAATTCACGGACAACTCTCCAAAATCAATTTCGTAGAATTGGAAACGTTTCAAAGTATTCAGACGACTTTAAAATAATAAGTACCAAATTCAACGTTGGTCTTGATTACTATAGTTGAAGAGCTGTGAGATTAATAATAACGTTTTTGTCGGTCGCGGTTGTCAGCGTCGTTGCTTTTCGTGCTGCATCCAGTTGACAGTGTTCTGGCAAAGGCAAGTCGTTCATTTTCCGGTGCAATTATCGAGTACGCGAAGCGTATGTGGCACCAGCCGCTGAAATTTTGAATAGCCATGTGCCAAAAACGATAAATACTTTCGTCCATGATGGATATGGAACATTTACCACTTGTGAAGGAGCAGAAACGCATGAGCTTTCTGAATCGATCATATCAAATTATCCAAGGAGACTCGGAATTTCTCAACTCAAGATCAAAGCACATAAATTGCATGTAATTACTCACGATTCACCGGATTAACATTTTCTGGACAATGAAAGCTTACCTGCAACAGAAAAATAAACATTTATTAATAAAATTCTACAACAAAAGTAACAATTTCTTGAAAGATTTCGTGAATCTTTTATAAAAAAAATAGGTTAGACTGAGTGCCTTTTTGCAACAAGTCAAAAGATTAAATCCCAGTGCATGATATACAAAGAAACAGACATAAAGATCGACAATAAAATAGCTGTGTTCTATAGACTCTCTGCACGTCAGCACGGCTAAAGCGAGTGGTCATAAAAGTTGATCCCTGTATAATTTTCAATCGCCCTCGGATTTGACGATCTCGTCATTGACTCTTTCTCTCTCGTTGTCTTTTATTTCCTCTTCTATTTTCACTCCAGCGTTTCTTCTCTCTTTCTCTCTCCCTTCGAAACCAAGACTGGAGATAAGGGTGGAATGACGAGGTCGCAACGACCGGTAAAAAGGTGATCTCTCCAGGATAATGCCGGGAGTCGGAAGAGAGGGATAGCTAGAGATTCTCCCTCGGGAAACACGAAGCCGATGCGATGCCTGCGGAGGCCGTAAAAAGACAATACGATCTCACACCCTCCTTTGCCACCAAAGTACGCACCACGTGGTGGCATGCCCCACTCAAAAAGAATAGGGTGGGTTAAATTTCCCACCTTAAAACCGCCTTACTGCTTTTCCGACGTAAAGAAAGCCACGCTTCCTCCCTTTGAGGATGAATTGAATTTTATAGTGATTTCATGGTCGTTATTAGCCGCCACCTTCCTATCGGCTTTTTCACAGTGAATTTTCCTTTTCAATAATTTAACACTGCGATTTCTATCATTATTTTAGAATACACGTGTTTTGCGGAAAATATTTACACATGTTTTATACATCTTAAATACGAATACAGTGTTTTAACATTTCTTTTTATTAATTGAATATTATTTTAGAATCGTAATATTTTCCAAGAACTTCAGATATTCGCGAAAATCATATATATATATATATACTATTTCGAAAAAGTAATGAAATCATTTCAAAACTTACGTTTGTCGTAATTTAATTTAGAGTTGTTATACGCTCAACTTTAACACAAGTCAATAATTTAACAAAAGATTCTTTATAGTATTTAGCATTTTTTATATTTTGTCTTTTGGACAGTTAAAGTTCTCTAAATTTTTGTTCAGCTAATATTGACGTGCATTACTGATATCTCTCAAAATCTCATAACTCAGGATATACGGCTGATTCCAATAGCATCATATATTCGTTGTTTGAGCAGCTGTATATTCATGGCTTTAGAGAGAAAATATACTTTTGCTTCAATTATAAAAAGTAAAATTAAAAAAATCTTAAGTTTTATATCTAAACAATTTGATGTTTGAATCAACTATATAATTGTAGCAAATGAAAATCTCTTGGTTTATTTGACGCTTATAATAATTGAACAACTCCACATATGGTCTGTTTTAATCTTTTTCATATTCTTACACGGAGAGTAAGGTTACAGAGCGTGGTTATGCCGGTCGGCTTATAGTATAAATAAGCGCTCTCCAATGCTGTGGCTTTACTTAAAACAAGCCTAAACTCATGAGAGTAAGTGAGATAACTATACTTTAAGCCAAACTACAACATTTAAGTCCGCTTATTTCTACTATGAGCCGACTGGTGTAACCACACTCATAGTGAATCCGAAAACACGCGTTTAGTACGCCATTTTCTACATCGATAAGTAGCGCCAACTATCGGTTCAGTATGGGAATTGGCCATCAGACAACTCTGACGTCGGTCAACACTCATCACCCTTTCTCACAAGTGCAGATGTTGCTGTAGGTGTAGCAAAAAAACACAATCTATTCCTATAAAAATAACATATACAGCCTCCTCTGTTGGCTTAGCAGCATACACTATATATGCATTTAGTATATATCTGACAAGATTATATTAATAGTCAGCACAAAACTAACGATTCTGTTTAGTACACTGAAAAAACGTTGGTGGACAGAGTTGCTCTCAGCATAGAACTGTTACGTTAAATAAAAGCAAGTCGTTCACTTTCACTTTTGGATGAATTTTTCGCCTTTCTGAGCGAACGAATCGACTTTGCGTGATGCGACTTTTTGCCTAAAGATGTCAGTTGGGTGAACGAGTCACACAAGATTGGCGGACATTTAGGACTTGAACTAAAGTGACGCCGCTTATCTATGAGTGTCTCAACAGTTACGCCAAACCTTTTTCAGTGTAGATTCTACTTTTGTGACATAGGATCTACTATGCCCTTCTCTCGGTGTAACTATGAGTTTTCATCGTACAAAACTGAGCCCCTTACTTGTATAGTGGCGCGACTTAAAGTCAGAGAGCTCATAGCTATAGAGTAGGATATCTACTCTAGTCAGAAGCGGACAAAGTTGCGCCAATACGAGTGAGCCGCTTGCTTATGTATAAAGAAAACTCAAAGTACAACCAGTGTATTACAAAAATACAAATACATTACATAAAGTAGATTACCTAATTGGAAGAGTAATTAGTAGTAATGGCTCATAAATTCTTAATTCACATTTCATTTAAATTATAACCAATTTTTTTATGTTGGTTAATTTGTTTGAAGAAATTTGGTTTTTGAAGAAAGAAACATTTTTTTATGTGAATGTTGGGAATAACAATTCGTCTAGTCAACAATAATTTTTTTAATACTTCGTTCAAAGTCATCAAAATATATTTTGTATTCCAAGAAATAAAAAAGAAACAAACTAAAAAAATTAATTTTGTAAACCGAAAACCGTCAAAAAAATATAAGCCTAGAACTTTGAAGAGAGTGAGTTACAGAATAATAAATTTTAGTTCTTGATGATACTTTTCAGCATTTTCTACGCCCCAATATCATTTTCGAGGTTATCTTCCCTCTGAGAAAGAACAAGCTCCCGACAAAAAGTGCGAGGTCGTTATTCCTTCGAATAACTGTTTGTACCTTGCTCTATTGCCTAATGCCATAACCATAACGATACGCAAAGAGGGAGGGATCTGAGGGGGAGGGAGTGTCTTTTAAGTAAAGTGCCTGTATGGAGACACGGCATATACATATAAGTGCCGCCGAGCCAATATGCCAACACGACTCGACGCAAACTTTAAGGGGTTGGGAAGCTTTTATCCCCTGGGAAAACTTCTATCAGATTCAACATCACCTAGTTTGAAAATTCACGGTTCTCTTCATTGTTGCAAGTTGATCGATATAAGAACAAAAAATTGAAACCTCAGTACTATTAGAAAATGCACTCCTTTAACTAAACAGTCAATTAATTCAATGAAAGCAATTTATGTATTATAATTTATTATTTTGTAAGGCCTAATAGGAAAAACTAGCTTAATTTCGGACAGTACTGATAGACGGATACTTATATTTTTTGGCGAATAAATATGATAACTCATTATTATCATAATTACTTTATAAAATGTATTAAGCGAATTTATGAGGCATATATTTTTAAAAATGAAGATATTTTATAACCCGTAATTTAATTATATTTCAAATAAATCAATAAAAACATTTTCTTCTTTACTTTATTAATTCATCATGTCCGACTGACATCCGAAATTAGCAACAGTCTTCGAATACTGCAGTTTTTATGATTTTTTATTAAACTGTTTACATTTTATTAAATATTAAAGTAATTTTATAGCGAATATACATAGTTATGTAATCGTAAATGAGTTCATCTTGAGCTGCAACAAAAATGACCTAGATTTTTTCTGTAGATCAGCTTTTACCCTACTTATGAGTGAATTTTTATTTTAATTTTTTTCAAGAAACTTAGAATTAGTAAAAATCTATAATTTAATTATTTGAAATTAAAATTTAAATAAATTATTCAAATAAGTGAAATTAATGAAAATGTTAATAATTTGAATTTAAAGAGGTGTAAATTCTCATAAATCTGGCACAAAGAAAACCGGCATGGCATCTCTTAAAGTCGCATGCTTTAAAATAGTACTCAAGTTAAAGACGGTTGAGAATCTTCGAAAAATGAGTCGAAGACGAGGAATGAGGCCGTTAATAAAGTTAAGATTGCATTATAAGAGAGATAAGAATCACCGCAAGATAGCAATATAAAGGAGTTTGGAGTCGTAATGATGCTTTATAACTGTATGAAATAGACAGAGGGACCAACTACCGAGGGCAAAAACTCTCACCACCTGCATCAAAAGCTACGTCCTCGGTCCATAGAATATTCAAGCTTCAATTTCATATCTTCGCACCGTTGCATGAACTTAGCCCTCTCGACTTTGCTGGAGATATTAAAAAGAACGAGGGAGGGGTGCGAAAGAAATTACAGAGCAGCCAGACCCCGATATTTGACGCACAATGAAACGTTCCACCGTCAACATTATGCACGATTATTATTCATTGTTTTTTATCCTTGTTCAGTCATGAGACTGTCAACATTTTCATTTTAAAATGCATTAATAACGCAACAGATAATTTTGCTCGTTTTAATCTCCGCTACATAAAAATATCTAATAATATTTCCATAGTTTCTATCATCAAAAGATGAATTTCACATATAGTTTCTTTATAAACTCTTTCTTCAATTTGATGCAATGACGAAATTTCTTTAAATCAAAGAAAATTGAAACTTGTTTAATTAGAAAGAATTTTTCTTTAAATCAAATATAATAGTTAAATAGGGTTCTAATATACATTATTCATTTGGATTTATTATTTCGAAAAGAAAGAATTTTTTTTGAATTCTAAAAAAGATTTTTTTAATCCCAGTCGGCAACAGCTGGTCTGCACAGCATTAAAGCTGTCTTTGTCAGTAGGGGAGACCGGGGTTACTTGGCGCAGGAGTAAAATTAATTAAATTATATTATTTAAAGTTTAAACAATATAAGACTTAACAAAATAAGTCTTGTACTGTAATTTTACAATAAAATTATTTTAAAAATTAGAAAATTTCATTTAAATTAAATGCACTTTCTATGAAATCGTAACATTATCAAAAAAAAAAAAAATACTTTTTGATGATTACGCTGTGAATATTTAAAAACCCATTATTCGGTTAAATTTTTTGAAAAGGATTGTTATTGGTGCTTATTAATGTGTAAATTTCATATAATAAACTTCATTTAATCATTTTATTAATATTTAACGAAATTTTCAGATAACCGCGCCACCTAACCCCGAAAGTACTTTTGAAATATTTTTTTTTTTTAAACTATTAATATAAATCAAAAATTTTTTTTGTTTCTTAATAAGAAATGTATAAAGCTCAAAACTTAATATTTGAGCTCTTCTAAAATTCATTTTTTAAAGAGATATCACAAAAAAATGAAGAGGTTAAAAAATTACTTTGGAGTGCCAAAATCAGTTATTTTAATCTATACTCCACAATAATTAATGAAATTTTGTATTTACAGTTCATCAAGTACTTTAACTTGAATGAAGAGAAAAATTAATTTAACCTAACACTTTTGAATAAACTGAATTGCGCCAAGCAACCCCTGCGCCAAACAGCCCCGGTCTCTTCTATACTAAATTGTGAATGAACTTTAGTTTCTTTAAAGGAATTCTTTTGACTTGAAAAATTGTATCAAAAGGATCATGAACACGAATTTTTAAAAACACTAAGAATTTATAAATGATATTGAAAAATAATTGTTATTCCAGTTTGTTTTCCATTTCTCTGTTGCTTGAAAGATACGAAGCAGCACGAAACGTTGCATGGTGGGCACCATGATTATGTACATTGCTTCCCACGTGTTTTAGTCGGCATGCATTTATTATTCAAACCCACTACGGAAAGAAGCTCCATTTCTATTTTTTCGACATTTCATGTAGGGTAGAAATTCAGAGACGAGTAAAATTTATTTCTACACAATAAATAAAGAACATTCAATATTTCTTATAAAGAAGATTTTTACAAGACATTTTTCTCACAAGTGATGCTTTGGAGAATTTTGTTTATTTTTCTCGGATTTACCCAATCAGACATAATGTGTACATGAAATCAAAAATGCGTATTTAAATATTTGTTACCCACGCCAAAATGAAACTCAACTTTCCTTTGTGATGTGAAATTGCGAAACTTGGGAGTTGAACCCCTCTATCTAGAAAAGTGTCACCGATGATGAATAGTTGGCATGGACAAAAAGAATGCTAAAGAATGCTTCGCACCCGCAAGACCGGGAAAACCGCAGCGAGTGTACCAACGTCACGGTATTGCAGCACAACTCGAGCAACGGAGCCGACAGTATAGAGACGATACGATCTTAATTAAAAGTTGCCAATTCATTTCGCTCCACGTTTTCACCCCCGTCAACTCAAATAGGGGATAGCGAAGGTTCAAGCCCATTCTTTTGTTTCTAGAAACGTGAAGGGCAGGAAGTGCTCGTGAGGCGGAAACGTCCAAGATAATAAGAAGTTCGTCCGCGAGGAAATTAAGAAAATGCGACAGCAACGTATCCAGGGGTAAAGGAACATCCCCAAGGACAAAAGCACTGAATTTAATTCAGAGGGTAAAAACTGTCTTGAAAAGTTATGCCACGTGTTCGCCATTTTTCTAGTTAATACCCTTTTTTATTATTATATTTTTTATTCCCGAATCATTTAAAAAGCATACGATAATTAATTCATTCAAAACAAGTCAATTTTTTAAATTTCGACCATCACCCGTTCTCTCCAATTATATATTTAAAAAGTTGATGTTAACGCTTTTTCAACTCGCAAATTTCTAATATTATATTCTGCCTATACTAAAATGAACGTTATCGTCCTCTTAGTTTTGTAATAATAAAGAATTATGATTATTAAGCACTGGAATTTATTGCAGTTCATGCTTATTGATCGCTATCTTTTTTGTACGGTATCTCTTTCTCTTCCTGACTATATGTATACGCACACATATAAATAAATAATAAACCCTTTACAACTTTCGTTTAAGCAATAGCAATGTCGATTCGACGGTACTCAGCGTGCTCTTAATGACTCTGCGAGTTAAGATAAAGGGTTCATTTGCGGTAGGTGAGCTCTTACAGAACACAGCTCGTTGATATAATAACATAATGCAAAAGAACAATTTTTTAATTTCTATTTATTTTAATTCTAGAATTGCACAAATATTTCACAATTGAACTGACTATCTCCTTTTCGCCTTGGCGATTGAGGTTTTTTTTAAATATTTCTTATGAAACACTCTTTCCTATAATTAATTTTTCTCCCAGAGTTGATCAAACAAATAAAAAATATTGCAAAGAAAATTAAATTTCATTACGCAAATTAATAACCGGCAGTAAAATCGTATACTTTCTACAAGAGTTTATTTCAAGTCGAACTTTATACTCAGTGATAATTGACGTCCATTTATCGGACCAATTAAGAAAATTAATAAGTGAGATGACGACAATAATTGCAACGATGTGGAAATTGCATCGAATAGAGAGTAAAAGTGTAAGTGGGGGTGGATAATCAACAACAAAAATTTGATAAGACACGAGGGAATTGCGGAATAACTAATTAACGGACACTCTGTTGCGCAACAGCTCAAATTAAGCAGTCGATTTACGGGAGTAGGTGCATCTTAATTAAACGTCTTTACGCAATGTTCGGCCTCGGGCTATTGCGATTTCTTCGCGCAGTTAGTTACCGGCGTGAATGGATCCGAGCCATGAAATTACCTCTGTATCGTTGTGACGGCCGTTCCCATAGGTATTTACGAATCGTCATCGTCACCTTTACGATTAAATCGCCGCAAGAACAGATTCTTTTCTTAAGAAATTACGATAACAACCCAGAGATTTCTTTAACAACTTTTGAGCTGTAAACAAATTTTTATCTCTCTTCATTTCCTTATAAAGAGTCGATTCTATGGCAAATTTTTTTACACCTAAAAAAGTCCTTGGTAAAAGAAATTCCGTACAATGGAAAAACTATGGTATAAACTATGAGGTATTAAAAAGTATTACAGATTAAATTAATACCATAAAAGATTAAATAATAAAATAATCCATTTTTTAGGATTAAATTCGTTTTTTGAATTTAGTCAAAGTAAAACTAAACAATTCTAAGTACAATTATTGAAAGTTTGCGATTTTATCTTTGAATGGTTTATTTCAATCTTCGATGGATCACAGAGTTGCATCTTATTTTAATCAATTTTGGTATTAAAATTATTTTCCACAATTTGACTGTGTAAGGTTAGAAACAAATGGAATATTTCTGAAATTATTAATCTTGATTTTAGTACACACTTATGCTGCATATTTAATTCGAATGTCAATCAAATGATTCTTACAAATTCAGATTCAATAAAAAAGTTTGGTTTATTCTAATAAAATAAATGCATGGAATTAATTTTGTTTACAAAGACATAAAATTTAGTTTACATATTGCACAAATTTGTTTCATTTAACCAAATAATTTAAATGAATTAAAAGGCTTTAAAGTTTAACAAATTAATTTAGTTGTTCACGGAGAGAAGAGATTTAGTCTATTCTATTAAACACGTTTAGTCTAGATTCTACTAAACAGCGTAGTGTAAAGATTAAAACAAATGTTAGACTAAACTATAGAATGCATTTGATCATAAACTGATTTACTTTTGGTAGTACTTTATGCTTTACTTGGGTACTTATTTGTCTGCGTGTGTCACAGTTCGTTCAAAAGATGAGTTAAACGTATGTCCCCACCACGCAACTTCTGCCAGGACTGCATGTGAAACTCTAGGCAACCGTAAAATTTTTTTACTTAATTATTTATAAAACTTTTTAAAAAGTTGTAAATATGTTTTCTAGTAGCATTTACTTTTAATAAAGCAGTTGAAAAAGATAAAAGTTAATAATTATCAACAATTATAGATTATAAAACCATATATATTTTAACAAGGCGCTAAGTTTTTTTTATTACGCGCCAGAACCTATCACACTAAAAAATGGGATTTCATAATAAGTCTTTTTATTTAATGTTAAATATTTTATATATTTTATTATTATTAGTTTATTATTGTTTATTTGAAAGTTGAAAAAAATTTATTTTAAAACTCTGCTTTTATGTTTATCTTATTCACATGGAAAAATCTGTTATTCTATAAATTTCAATATAATTTATATTCTATTTAGTTATTTATTACAATATAAAATAAATTACTATTTCTTCTGCTAAATAATTTTTAACTTTATTTTTATTCTGTTTTTTTTAATAGATTAATATTTTTTTTTTATTTTTTTTATTTTAAATTAAAAACTTGAATGAAATTTTTAATTTCTAAACCATAATTAATTGACCGCAATATATTTTATTCTATTAAGAGTCAATAATATAATTATAAAAGTAAAATAAATCATTTATTCACTTTACAAGCGTTTCTCACAAGTTGTGAATTTTTCTGCTACTTGATATATAAGGACAGTTCAAATCATTCCGTTCAATGTAACTGCGAGCGAAATTAGTATTGCGTTGTATGTGTGCTAGGTTAGGTTATATGTAAGCGTATTATAAGGTGTGTGAGTGAAAAAGCGGTAATGTGTATGTAAAAACGTGTATGTATTGCAGAAATTCGTGCTAAGTATGAAAATCAACCATCGACAATTAAAATAATTTTTTTGACAGTTTTTATAGTGTAGATAATACAGGAATCAATGCTAGAACCAACTGTCGATAAGTAAGAATGATATTTTGCCCGTATCCCCCACCAATAATATTTTAAAGTTCACATTTTACCCAACTCTTGACTGAAATTTAAGCTTTAAAAGGTGAAACTCTGCAATGTGTTGAATACGTTCTTCCACATTTTTAGACTACATTTTATTCAAATGTGGTTTGATAATTAACTCACAGTTTTATATTCTTTTCAAAGTGTTGCTGAAATTTTATGAAGTTTATTTTAAAAATTCATCAATTTTATTTTCACCTACTAAACATTTATTTTGAACTACAGTTGGTGAAACTTTGTTCAAAAGAGCATGTGTAGCCATTTTACCCAACTTTTTGAGTAAACTTTATACAAATCATTTTCTCAGTGTAGTAAGATCTACTACGCCCTTCTCTCCGTGTTGTTTTAGTTAATAAATAATAAAATAAATACATATCAGATGAAAGGAAACAATTAAAATCTATCTACTTATCTATTGTAAAATTTGGAATTCTTAAAATTTATGTTGTAGCTCGTATAAACAAAAGTAAATCAGAAAAGTTAACAGATGTGAAATGAATTCTTTTAATTTCCAATTGTTTGTAATTTTCTAAATTGATATTTAAACATTTTTGTGTTTCTTTCAATGTATGAAGAACATTAACCACGCTATTTTCATGTAAGGTTGTATGTATATATTCCCGCAAAATTGAGTAAATTCAAAGCTTTCTATCGAGATTCGTCGCCACTTGGCCCCATTCAGGAAAGCTTTTCGTTCCCTGTGAAGCAACCCTCTCGCTTTCTCTTGCGTTGGTGCAGATAAGAATGAAAGCGGGCGATTTCACAATGAAGGTGTCGTTGCAGGAAATTATACAGCAGTTAGATGGAACCTCGTTGCTCTGAGCAATTGTCTCTTAGGTTCACATTGTCTTGTGAAATTTCTTCCCTCGGTCCCCTTTTCATAACTCTTGGAAGTCTTGCTTTCAGAAGCTCCCTCTCTTCTCAATCTCGGCATAATTTCTCTCTCTCTCTCTCGCGATCGGCTTGTCTGACATCGACCTAGTACAATGAGAGATCTAATCGTGAGTAAAATACTTAATATCTTAAGGTCGAGTACACCGCCTTATGTAATGGGGATACCCTCAAGACGTGGGCGAACTAGGGCTGAATCTCCGTGTCATGTTATCTGATGAAGAGGTGTCTCGGATGACTGCTACTTAAGTACAAGATTTAGGAAACTAAGAAACTTGAATAAATTTAAATTAATTAAACTCGTCCTTGATTAATTTCCGTTGACATCAAGTATTTCACATGGATTTAATTTGCGGCATGTTCTTCAAAAACTATTGCCTTTACCTTGTGGGAAGCGTTAAAAAAGTAAAAATTTCATCAGTGCACGACACAATACACGCGCGGAAATAAAATGAGACGAAAGAAGGGGAAATAAAGCTTATATACATATTGAAGAGAAGGGGAGAAGACTTTTATGAATTCGTTACGCAAGGCAACCACAACATTAGAGATGAATGAAGAAATGACACAATGCCATGCGACTATGCTGTCGCATAGACCCCATAGTCGTCATCCCTATCAGTGTAACCTCCCCCCTCCGTTTGACTTGCTCATTCAGTCTCTCGTGCAGTGCAGAGGGACCGATGGGACGAGAAGAAAATGGGGCTTTTGGTAAAGAGAAGCGAGCCGTTTTAAAGAGAGCGGTGATGCGTGGAACTCTGGCGATCCGGTGGTCCCTTATCCATTGTATTCGAGGCTCAGCGTCCCTGACTGGCATAGAATGGTATCTGCATGTGACGGATCGGTACAGAATTCATCAAGAGTCAGACTTGTATGTTCTTTCTCTTTTTCTCAATGAGAACCCTCAGAATCGTCAAAGTCCGCCTCGTTTTCCATACACTGAAAAAAACTTAGCCGAGAAATTTAACTCTGAGTGCGTGTGTATTTAATTTAACCATTTTTATGGAGTTAATAATGTAGTTAAATCAACTACACATCTTTGAAACAATTATGTTCCAGTAGAAAATGTAGTACTAGACTATTGGCTGAATATTGGTTCCCACACAGAAAAAAAACTGAACTCATAATGAGCCGTGTAGGCGGCTCATTTGATGTGCAACAAAAATGAACCAGGTTGGAAATTCTATAGTATTTGTCTTTACAATTTGGAGACAATTTGGTTTTCGTCAAACGCTGTAATAATATTTTTATGCCAATATTTAAATGTTTAAGGATTAGGACACAATTAACATGTGAAGAGATCTAAATTTTTGTTTTCTAATTGTAGGGTCTAGGAGTCATAAATAATTTAGTAGCAAACATTCAAAACAAAATAACGAAACTTTATTAATGAAGAGTTTAAAAATAAAAAAAATATAAAAGAATAATTTGTAATATAATGTTTTTCCGTAAAAGCTACAAAACGCGAAAAAGGGTTTCGGACTCAAAGAGAGAATCTCAAGTTTGTCTAATGTTGCAAGTTTCCAGGGGATAGGGTTTACTCCCATTTGATTGAAACCCATTTCAGTGATTCGTTCCCTGCAATTTCGATCATACACATCAGTGAGTTTCATTATTATGTACCGTATTTGAAGGCACTCAACGCCCATCCCTATTTGCCATCTCTTTCGCTACCTTAAAACATCTCATACATTCGCTTTTGCAAAGTCGTCGTGTAAGTTTAGAAACTGCAAGTATACAACATTTGTTTCTAATAGTCCAATTTTGCTTATTTTAATCCATTTTGGTATTAAAATAAGCAAAATTGGATTAAAATAATAAGCGTTGCAGCTTATTTTAATATCTTATAATTTTCTGTGTCCTCATTGATCGAATTGTGGAGAAAAAAAGCATTTGAAAAAGAAAATAATGAGATTCGAAGAAAGATTCAAGATGAGACATTGGAAATTAAGAAGAGTTTTCTTTAAAAAAATTCTCACTTTCTCCCGACGATATACTTGGATATTTTCCAGCTTGCCGTGATTGTACGAGTTTACGAAAGTTTACACACTCAAAGTCAATGCGTGTTCCGGATTGCATACGAGACACTCAGACAAACTCGTCGAGGTTAGCCGCGGTTATTTTAACAACGTGGCAACCTCTTTGTAGACCACATGCTTGTAAACCAAGAATGAAGTCTGTTCGGCAGCGGTCGGGAAAAAAGGCTCCGTTTCTCCTTCTCCTTCGTCGTCTTCCTTCTCTCCGCTTCACATATATATTTTTTTATGCTCGCACACTCACTTTTTTTTACTTTCCTGACGGCCCAACCGAATGCGACCGGTCTGCGAGGGTTTAGGGATGCCGAACCAAGCTCGTTCCTTCGTGAGTCCTCGCTCCTACAGGGGCGCAGTCTAATTAAAAATACAGCATTCGTTTTTTCAAAGTCAATCAATATTTAAGATAAATTAAAATAAATGGCATTTTTCGAATTGGGAGAATTCTCCAATTAGATGAAATAAATCACAATGGAAACAAATTGTCTTTTTTTAACATTTAAAAACCAATTGTCTCAGTTTTATTTTTACTATTTGAGCTGAGAGATAAGCAATTATTCGATAGTTGATAAAATTGCAATCAATTAAAAATATTGATGCGCAAACTATTTTATCAGGAAATTCCCAAAAAAATGAGCGGCCCTGAAGCTCAATGCCCATTTGCTCTCAAGGAACTCTTTGCTTTCGTATCTTGAAGCGTCTCGTCTCTTTTTCTCTTTTCCGCTTGTCATTCTCTCCTTTTTTTCGGTTCCTTCGAGGAAGGACTGTGCCACACGATACACCTCGAGTGAAGTGTATAGCCTTGCAAGAAATCGAACACTTTGCAACTGTCGAATCGGTCGAAATGACCAACAAACGTCAAATTTTATTTAAATTTCAATTATTTTTCATTCGCAGCTTAGAATAAGAAAGCAGAATAAGAATGAAAAAGACTCTGAAATCGTCTTGGAAAATATTCTGTTGTGGATATAAAAATAATTTTTCTTTTTTTAAAGGGGAAACGACAATTTAGTCCCGAGTCTTTGGAGTGGAGACTTAAGTCAAGAGCTATAAATAGTTAGGGACGTAGAAAATATGTCATATACTGATTTTTATATTCGCACGAGTACGAGCAGAGAGATGATGTGTCTTTTATCCACGTGCAGACACCATGTGTGGTCCAGCTTATACGGGACGCTTCAATTCCCCGCGTGAGCACCTCGACGTGTCGTAAACTCTTCGCGGGGATCTTAAACTTAAACTCAAAATACCAAATCGCAAGAACGATACAGCTGTTATAAATAGGTTTTCGTTGAAGGGATCCTCAGTAAAGGAGACAAAGTTTCAACACGATTTAGTTTTTATGAACGCAGTTTAGTGTCAGGATATTAGACTATTTAACATGATTTATAGACGCCGGGCACTTAAAAGCTATTTCAAAATAAAACCCTTTATTTTTATCTAGTCGTAAAAGTTGAATGACTTTTTCCCCATTCCAACAGGTATCAGATTTCTGCACCCCTGTTTCATTTTTGAATTTGTCACATATTTAAACGATCGGATGTTTTGATTGGTTTCCATGCCTTCAGAAATAAAGTTTCATCGCACCGCCGCAACCCCCGCGTGTCGCGTCGGAACTTGGAGCAACAACTTTAGGTCTTCTCCTCGTTTATTCCGGGTGACTGCACTTTCTTTCCATCGCAACAACCGAGATGGCTCTTCTTCACCCTGCTTGGACCGCGGAGCAATTTCAGTCGATGGTCGTACCTCTCCTTTCCCTAACCCCAAACCAAGTCCAGCGAAACCTCTTCCTTGTTCCTTGCTTCAGAATTTATCCTCGTTTCTGGTCCACCACCTCTTCGACTTCTGAAATCGACTAAATTCCTCCCAAATGATATTTCAGTCCGAGAAAAATAAGGAAAGTGCGAGAAGGCAAAAATATTTCAACTATTTCACTAAATTTTCAGTCTGCACTTTAAGAATTTAGTTGACACAAATACTTTGAAAACAAAAAATCCACCTAGAAAAGAAAATTTTTTGAAAAATAACAATATTTATGGTCAACTTATATGTTTTATTTTTAGATGGAATAACAAAAATTAAAGAAATTTTCATGGAAAGGGATAATAAACTTTTTCAAGTAATTACATAACTTATACAATTGTGAAAAATACAGAGAAAATAGAGCAGTCTAATAAAAATAATTGAATGCAGGACTACCAAGGGAGTGGGATTCCAAAAACTCTTAAGATTCTACAACAAAGGAAAACAGTGATAGGGGTTCCTGATGTGCTTGCAAATATTTTTCTACCCCGGCAATTGATCATCTAGGGACCACCCTTCTTTCTCTATTTCTGGTCTACGATCTCGTTCCTGATACCGAGAATTCTAAGAGGGTTCTCGAATGTTATGGAAGGGAGTACGCCCATAGAAAGGAAGATGTTGTAGCATCAGGGAAGAATTAGCTAATGGCGCAAGATGAATCCGTAATGGGTTTACTCTCTTCCCTCAAGCCGCATCGGGATTTCGATGGAAAAATACCAACTTTGGATTTTCTATCTATCTCACAGCATTTTGTGGAAAAAAACTTTACATTATAAAACGAATAAATACAAATATAATAATAATTGTATGAAATTAACAATATTCAAGAATGCAAATTCAAATTATTATGAGTTATTAATAAATATGTAGTACAAGGCTGAATTTCGACTGAATTGTAGCCTTCATAACATTATTTTAAGACCAAATACCTACATTTGGGTTTATGTTAGTTGTTATGGAATTTAACGAATCAAAACTATATTGATAAATGATGAGGAACTGTTTAATGTAATTTTGAAAAATTTTCTGCTTTGCTTAAAATTTTAAGAATAGTATAACTGGTATTTTTTCTTAATTCTAGTTATCAGAGCAGTTGATTTTTTCGAAAAAATCTTCATCTATTTTATTCTATATATTTTGTCGTTTTTTAGGGGAGGGGTGGGTAGAAGAAAAGGAATGGATTCGCTGTCGTGGGGCGTGTAATACCCGGAGGAATGCGGAGAAGATGGAAAGATAGATAAGGAGAGACAGAGAGTTGTTCGTTCTTTGCTCTTCACCCCCTTTCCACCCAGTGGATGTCTTTCCTCGAGAGAGCAAGAAGGGGTTGCTGTAGCATGGGAAGGAGACAGAACAGCGAGTGGCGGTGAATCCTTGCGGAAAAGCTTATAGAGACTTAAGACTTTCGTTCCCTTCGGATGAAATGGTGTTTACGGCACAGCAATGTTTACGATGCAAGGACTTATTCAATCCAGCTTTGTCCCCCAACTCTTTCACCGAGAATCGGGGTCAACGTTGGTTTTCGCGAGAGAGAACAACCGGGAAATCGTTTGTTTTCTCTGTCGCAATTGATGATGAAAATCTGTCGCGACCGTCAACTATCATCAAATGAAAATGCATTTAAAACATGTGAATTTAATGAATAAACTGAAAAATAATCTTTCTAAAGATACACTATATACTCATACAATCTCATAGTTAACTTTTCCTATTTGGCGCGAGAAGGTCGCATTTAAATAATTCGAATCTATGCAAAAGATTATTAGAAATTGGTGATCGAGTTTATTTTTTTTCCATATCATCGATGATTTTCCAGGCAACTTTCTTATCAAGAAACTCACTTCAGATTAAATTACGTACAGAAAACATCAAGTGGAAACGTGACCAGGTGCACATAGTAAAAATTCATAAAAAGCCTTTCTTATTAACGAATTTTCAACAGTCGAACATTTATTAATTACCAAGTCAATTAATGAAGGATAATTTGTCACATTTGCTGATTACGAATATTAAAAGATCATTAATATAAGATCGCAGTCGTGATAGCGTCTCATTATCGGTGATTTTATTGATTTCAGTGTAAATCTGTTTAAAAATGACATGGCAAGTATTACAAGTATTTATTTATACAAAATGCTTATGAAATTTGTCAAGTTTTTTGAAAGAGTCATTAATCTATTTCTAAAAGACAATTAGCTCCAATCAAAATTTTGTTCATAGTAATTTAATCGCATATTTCATTTGATGTCAATAAATAATATCCCGAAATTTGTCGTGGCATTCCTAGCGTTAGACTGTAGTTAGACAATTTATGTAATGGAAATGTATTCTCAATTATCTGTCCTCGCTCTGTAAAGTAAATAATGTGTACAGTTTTTATACAATTTTCCCCTTACTTCAATATGACTAGTACTGTCACTTTTTACACGTAAGAATATACCTTTGAAACAAGGAAATGTGATACTAATTTTATAGAATTATTTATTTTAAATAAATTAAATAGAGAAAACTTCGGTATATTGTTTTCATATTCTGGCTAGATAAAATGGTGGTAGGTACATATTTTAATATTTACGTACCACGCTCGCTTCTGTACAGTTTTGTCATTAAGTTGCTAGATAGGATCCCTGGGATATCTCATGAAATATGTGTGAAATATGTATCACCACATGAACAGGAAAGGAACATGTGATTGGGAACGCATTACAAGTCAACAATACCTGTATGCTTTCTATTGAATTTATTTTTGGAAATGACTGCTACAAGTATATTCTACCTTAAGGGGCTAATGGAACACTTTTCAGTCTTTGTTGATTACATATTTGAATTGAACAAATTGTAAAAATTAATATTATTCATAATTAATATTAACTTGTAACACTTGATACGCCTGTAAGTCCTACATCAAACGCTAAAAGTTAAATTAAAATTTGAACCCTGCGGGGATCGAACCCCAACGCATGGCCTAATATAAAAACTAACTTAGAAGATTTTAACGAGCACAGCAATCGAACCGGCTTCTGGACTTTTACTCGACCTATCTATTTCAATTGTAACAATTGTAACATTGTCAAATAAAATTTCGATGATTATTTAACTGAATTAATATTGTTAATTATTCATATTTTTTCTAATCCATTCAGAAAAAAGCAGTTTTTTCCAATTTGAAAGGTACTTTAAGCATTAAGGAATAAAAATAAAATTTTAATTAATGTTTGTTGATCATTTAAACAAATTGTTGTTGTTAATTACTAACTGAGGAGCGCAATTATTTCGTCTGATTTATGGCATTTTATTTATATTATAAATTATAATTTATATTATTGTTTTCTTTTAATGTAAAAGCATTTTTAGTTTGAGGTTATCATCTCGCATTGAAGCTCTTAGTGAAATACATATTCCATCGAATACTATAAATATTCTGAAAAGATATACTCTGTAAGCGTCGAAAGCATATTGTTTTAAGATTTAATTTGTGTTGGTGTGTCTTGAAGAAACAAGACATAAAAAATTTTCAGGCCTACTAACGAGTCCTAACAGCGATATTAAGCCTCGAAATCATTCACTGCGGTTGTAAGCAATTTCATTTGCAGGCTTCGCGTTAATTCCGTGTTTATCTACCTTACCGACTGACCGAGAAAAGTCCTTTCCAAGAAGACAATCAAAGAACCTGCGCATTTACGTGACCCTGTATATGCAGTCTGCTCCCTGGCATTAAAAAAGACAAAAATTTTAAAAATACAAACGGCTTCTCCTTGACGATGATACACACGCGAACTAACTTTCGGAAGCGGAGTTTAGATTATTCTACGAGCGAGAAGCAGCTGTCGATCAGTGGCTCTCATATTTTTTCTGACATATATATATATATGTTGGGAACAACCGCTAGAAAAGAAAAAAAAATTATAAATTGCTATAGAATTAAAATCGAAGTTGGTATTATAAAATACGAAAATAATAACTTTTGGAGTTGAAGCTAAAGGAGTTAGTTTTGTTAACTCACTTTTGGAGTTGATTTTTAATTCTAAAAATTTTACTCCCAACTCCGATTATCACTAACTCCACAAATTTGTTACAGTGTATAAATAAATAAAAGAACATTCCTGTATGTAATTTTAACTTTAATGCAAATACTATCAACGTTATAAAACTTTTAGGATCGTACTGATAGTGACATCTAGTGGAAAAATAGGTTAAAATGCGTTTAAATATATCATTTTCAAGTTAATGTTAATGCATATTATATGTACATAATATACTTACTATAATAATAGTAATATTAATAATAACATAAAGTAATAAAGTTAATGAATATTTTTTTTATAAAATAAAAATGTAATCGTAAAAGATTCGCAAATGAGTATAATCAGTGCGTTTCTAACCAGTTGAGCGGTAATGTATCATATATACAGATCTGATCGTGTCTGGGAAATGAGTCGTTGATTACGAATTAGATGTCAGTTTTTCAAAATTCAAAATGTTTGGTTCAATATGTGGGATGAATTTGTTTGAAAAAAACCTGGCGAAATAAATTTCAAGTGAATTCAATAAATATTTAAAAAAGTTTCTGCCATACGAAAACTGCTTTTTAGAATTCTAAACATCTGAGGGGAAATCTGTAATTAGCGACTTCCAAAACCTTTAAGTCACGAATTTAAAGTTAATCTTTAAAAATTGTCTCGCTATATTTGATCCGACATTTTGAATTTTGAAAATATTATATCAAATTGAGGGTGCTCATACAATAGAGCATTAGACAGATCGAGTCTCCTCCGCGCAAGTCAAAGTAGATATTGCAGCAAAGCCGTAGCAACCTTTTTTGGTGCCAGAGTCAAACTCAAATTTTCGACCCTCTTTATAAAGATATTACTGAATTTTTTTTTCTTTTTTTCAGCAAATGCTATGTCACTACAGCTCTGATTTTGCAGTTGCAGTAGACAGTCCGAGCGCCTAATGCACTATTGCATGTACTCCCTCAATTCGTAATCAGAAACCCTTAAAATTACTATATCGACTTGTTTTCTTTAAACACGTTTTTCTCGAAATGTTCATTTTGATCGCAAGCACTTTTGCCCCAGGTGCTCTTGAGACAAAACTACATTTAAAAAAATGATGAAAAAAATTACTTCCTCTGTGACAAATTAAAAATTACAGCAACGTTAACGAATGCTTAACTAAAAGAAATTGCAACTTCAAAACACTGAAAGAATTAAAAAATATTTAAAAAAATTTTTAAGAGTTCGACGACTATGTATTTTTTAGAAAAAGAGACCCTTGCGTGTTGCAGAGAGCAATTTACTTCTAAAATACCTCCTGTCGAGCCATTCTGAAGTTTTAAAAAGTTTGGAAAATATTCCGGGCTGCGTTGTTATATGTATAAACATTTTCATTCAAGCTTTCTTTATAATAAATAATTGTAAATTTGTTTTTGGAATGTCTTTGGAGAATATATTAGGATTTCAATTTTTATGATGGGACATAGAAAATATTAATATTAATATATCTTAATAAGGAGACAGAGGGGTGGGGGGAGTTTGTACGAAAATGAATAGCCTGTTCAACTACCCATGTCTGCTTGTAAAATTACAATAATTTTCAGCAAATAGACCAAGGGAACGAAGTGTATGCGTGCTTGCAGCCTTAGAGTAACGCCTCCATAATTTCTGCCATTGGGAAGAAGGTAACATCATTCTTTGTTGCGGTCAATATTCTAATTCGAAGGGAAGTTTTGATAAAAATTTAAAAATTGACACGCCCTGCTCACTACGGTAACCATTAATAAGTGAATGTGTCATTTGGTGTAAAAAGTTTCTCTAAATAATAAAAAAAGATTGCTCCCCTAATAACACATTTCCGTCTAAATAAATAATAAATTATCTTTTCAGTTCTATTTAGTGCGATAAAAAAACTCCCTTCAATACTGGCAATAAATATATTTGTTTTACTATTTCTTCAGATTAAACGATTCCTAACACAAATTATTAAAAATACTATAAAAATTTCAACTGGCATTAAATGTCGAAATATCTTCATACGCATAGTAATGAGCAATAAATCCGAGAGCAAGATTCAACTTCCAAAGAGTTAATTAGCCAACTGAAATCATTTGATTAGTGACATTTACATGTTTATAAATTCTTGCGAACTTGCAAAGGCAAATAGACTTTTGACCTAAGCTTTAAATGTTTCTCATGACTTGCTCTAGGGTGAACTAGAGATAAATTAGGACTTATTTCGCACCCTCGTGTCCGTCACCTCTATCGAATATCGCGTGACCTGGTGAAAACAGGATAGGAGAGACTCCGTCTTCCTCGATCAGGTTTGCAGACAAGAATTCCAATCGCGTGATCGGGTGTACTGGTAACCAAGGGAAATTTACTGCATGCAATGAACTCGCTTAAACCCTCCTATCTAGTGGTGCACGTGCATACAGGGTGCTTCGAACTCGTGCCATCATCGAGATTTCCCAACATGCGAAAAAGTCCTACAAATATTATTATTTCAACGTAGCTCGGTGAAAATTAATAGAATCGTAATCACATTATGGAATTTAAATGATAGCAATCGCATTAATTAAAAACTTAAATATACACTGCGTCAATATAAAGGAATGAACAACATTGTACGATAGTAGTGATGCAATATGAAAAAAATACAAAAAGTAGACCTAACAAAAATAGAAACTTAAACTGCAGTACCCAAATAATATAATTTAAAGAGAATAATAGAAGAATAAAATAATGACAAATTAGAATGTTGAAAAAAGTAAAAAATTAATAGTTAACGGACACCCCGTAGAGGCGTGAATTCTGTGGAAAGGGGACGAACACTGAGTGCATCACTCATTATAACACTCTGTTCGTCATTCTCGCCAGACCAAACTTGTATTAGATATACTCGGAATGACAGCCGGTCACGGGTCAGCCGAGGGACATCCCAAGCACTGATATCGCATTACTGGCCCATTCGAGCATCCAGCAACTCGAAAAGAAAGAGGCGTTATATTCAACGGCGAGGGAATAAACTCAACATGTGTGCAACAGAAGACGAAAAAAGTTAAATGAAAAATAAACAAGCATCATTGATAAGGACACTTCTTACAAGTCGACGAACGTGTTAAAAAAGCGCTCACATCAGTAAATTATAACTTTATTAAAGCATGCGAGTTTAAGCCAAAAGTGTCGAGTTATTATGAAATATTTCCACTTGATAATATTTATCATCGACAATTGTAATTTTTATTTCCAAGCAGGGACTGTCACGAAATTTTCTATCGTTTCGTGATAGTTAATGGAGGAAGGCAACGAAATTTACAACTCGATTTTTTAGTTAAATATAATTAAAGATTTCCAATTTATATTGGACACCAAAAAACGATGTTTTTTCATGTCGTTTCGCATCAGTGTAAAATGGTAATGACCTCAAGGGCAAAGTACACAGGCCTTAGTAGTCAGGCGACAAATAATAATCATAATTTTTATTTTGTTAATACTATACAATTCTAAATGAAGAATGTGTGTTGATTCAAAATATGATATTAAAAAATGATTCATATTAAAAAAAAATGTCAATAATATTGTTACATCTTATTTAATTTCCAACTTTTAGATTTAATTTTTTTTAATTTTTGAGGAACAATTTTTCAAAATTAATTTTTTTAAATAAGTTTTTTCAATATCTTAATTTTCAAAATTTTAATTTTCCGCCAATATTTAGAACACTTTAAAACCACATAGACTAATATAACCTTTAAGGCCATTGTGGTCTTCAACAAAGTTTTTTTAAAATTTTATTATTTTATTTTTTTAAATAATAATAATAATAATAATAATATAAAAAATATAACATAATTAATTTAAACAGGTAAGGTTTTTATAATAATTTTTGTAACAATAATATAATTTTAAAAAATTCTTATTCACCAATTCTAAATTTCAATAACTTTTCATTATTGGAAAATGTTTTACTTTTACTTTCATTTTCAAAGTCTTTCAAATTATGTATAATTTCGTCAATATATATAACCAAATAGACTTGATGAGGACAATAATTTGTCGAAACATGTATGCTAAATAAATTTAAAAAATTTTTTAAAACTTGATTTCCATTTTTAAAAGGCCTCGTCAAAATTATACGAACAATAAAAAATACAACGAACCTAAAATTAATTTGAACAAATAATAATTATTTGTTTTGTACCTAACATAAAATTATTGACCCTCCCTCTTTCAAATTCTTACTGAATAACATTTAGTAATTTTTTATTAAAATATGGGGGATTTCAATCTTGAGCGAGAAAAGTTGGATTTAATTGCATTTGAAATGCAAAGCACAGGAGTCGAGTGGAACTGCCGATAATGCGGCCATCGATACCTAAACTAGATTTGGCAATTGCATGTAATTGCACCCATATTTCAGATAAGTGGCTTAATTGATTTTTCCCTGTGCGGGCGTGCGTATCTACGGTTGGTGTGTTTCACAATTTTTTTCTTCCTTTTTTATAACGATTACCCTTCAGCGACATCGACGTTTATGTGGTACTCAACGATGAAACGAGCGCAACTCCCCTCGACACCGCACCTTGCAGTCGATAAAATTAATTTGAATGAAAAAATCAAATTTACTTCTGCATACTAACAGTTACTTTGTTTCTAATGTTTCAAACCACCTTCGCGTTTATTCCGTTAAAAATTTAATCAAAAAAATTTTATAATTTGTCAAACAAATAGCAAACCAGTTACTGAAAGCGAATGTTTCATTTTTGCTTTAAGGTTATAAATTCAAATTATCATTATTTTGATCTTGAATGTTTATTTGAAATCAAAATTGCTTTATTTTTAATTGTTTTCATCTTAAGTGCAAGAAAATTAAATGTCTTTAGAGTGTAGACATTTTTTGCAAGACGGATAAATTTGAGCTGCGAAACGTTGTTTCCTTAAGTAGTGAAATGTAAGTGTGCATGTATGTATATTTCTGTCGATATCGAACGCTCGTTCACTTAATCGGCCATTCGTATTCGCGGGTCAATTAAGCGGATTATTTATGCTTAGCAGCCTAAATTCACATTTCCAGCCGTTTCGCTCCCGGCATTATACAAGTTTGAAACTTGACACGTTCCTTGCCTCCTTTTTTGCGTACTCTATAATAGATCCGTTCATTAATATCTGTACTTTGCAAAAGTCTGTAGCAATCTGACAAATAATATTTAAAAAAAAAACATTAATTTAGAAGAATATTAAGTAGATATATATCAATTTTGTAATCTTGATCGTGACACACGAAAAGAAACTTTGTATTAGTATTTTTAATATTTTCATACTTATATAATTACAATAAGTCAATGGCAATTTGCAAAACTATATTTTGTAATATTATAATATAAGTTTTCATTACTTTATTCAGCGCTTTATATGATTAGTGGAACAAAAAAAATAATTATATTTGAAAATTTCGAATTTATTTATTTACTTTCGACTGGAAAATATATTTAGCTCAAGCAAAATAATAATTTATTTGGTTGAGAACTTTTTGTCCCCATAATGAAACAGTGCGGAGGAAACATATTTAAATATAGATCTGTCAAACAGAAAATAAAATGTTTGTAACATACTTGAATTATTAAATTTAAATACTTTTAAATCCTGTATTAATGCATTGCTATTTGAAAATACTTAGGTCTGGGGGAAAGAGATAATGATAAAGCTGTGGAAATCAATGGGCTCTGGCAGTCATTGTTACAGTGAGAAGGACAAGAATCAAGCAGATTAGAGTTCATATAGTAAACAGTAATGTTAATGAGAATGCCACTCGCAGTCGTTTGCTTTGGTTATCGACCACATTCGTATCCGTCGGTCTGTCGATATGACAGCGATGCAAGTTCATTATTCATTAACATGTCAATTAACTTGAATGTCTTAGCTAACTTGTTGGTTATACATCTAATATAAGTCACCAATAATACAACTATTACCAAATCATGTTTCTATTTAAATGTCGAATAATTTTTAATTACAAATTTTTTTAAAAACTCTGTACACCAGAAGAAAAGTTTTTAGTTTTAAATCTGAACAATTTAATTATAAAAAAATTATTTCTTTAATATAAATAAATCCTGTCTTAATCAAGTAGGTTTTCTTTCTAACAAATAAATCTTGGTTTCAACTGAAAGAAGATTTTTATTTTTCAATTTTTCTTTCATTTGAACAGGATTAAAAGAATAAAAGAGAATTTAATGGATTAAAATATAGGATTTCTTTAAATTAAAGAAATATTTCTTCTTTTTAAAGAAATAGCAATAGAAAAAGGAGTTTTTAAAACAAAAAATCTCTTTTCTAGGTGTTTTTATTTTCGATATCCAATAAATATTTTCTAAGATCCAGTAAACGTGTTTTTGTCGATTTTCAAGATTTTTCCTCTTTAAACTTTATAAAAGCACAAAGAGAATTTTTGTCCTTACCCCCACTTTTTTAAAAATGCCCATTTTTTATCTCGCGCATATGGGTCTTAAAGTGTACAATTAAAGCTTTCATTTAATAATTGTTTTGTTGGTAAAATTTAAAGATAGAATACATATTATGGGTACTTTTCAAAGCGGAAAGTATGAAGTTAAAAATTATGGATGCAGGTTAAATTCACTCGAATAATCAAAATGTTTAATCAAATAATTTTTTGTAAATTATTTTATTTGAAAGTAACAGTTGGCAAACATGTAGTTAATAATCCCACTACTGGATATTACAACTGGCGTGTTTTCTAAATTGGCAATAAAGAGGTTTGTTAGTAGTTAAAACGACGATTTTATGTATAGAACCAGGGACAGAAAGAAAAAAGCTCCAGATGAATAAGGAGTCGTGAATAGGGAAAGGGTAGTGAAGCATCCGTGAGGAGGGCGGGTGAAGAGAAAAAGAGGAATTAAAAGAAAAGGGAATTGTGGAAAAAAGAGGTGCCGGAGTTCACGACATGAAGGCCTCATTATGCCCTGGGTACTCGATGGGTCTTGTATGGAAAGAAGGGGGCGGTACACCAAACCAAGAAAGTAGAAAAGACGACCGATAAGGATACTGATAACATGGTAGCTTGAGAAATACAGAAAACAGGGAATCAGCCTCATTACTTCTATCTTCTTCTCGGCATCCCCCTTGCCCTCACCCCATCGCGTCCGTATCCCCTTGATACTCTTTTTCTTCCTCTTCCTTCGGAACGATTTCCGAGAACGATTCTGTGGTGATCTTTGATCGGCGAGAAATGAGAAAACTCACTGGCGAAATTGCATATGACGTTTGTTCCCTCATTACCCCTCCTCTATTGCCTCTACAGTTGCAATTCAATCTAACAATGAGTGTCGACGAACCTCGGGATAAGATTTCCTGACGAGAACGAACTCTGTTATCTATATCAATGAGCTTTTATATTAGGGGGAAGTGTATTGAACTACTGCTATTATTTATTATTCATTGGGATATTTTTGTAGAGAGAAAAGAATCAGTCCAGAAATGAAAGAATAAAATCATCTCCTGTTAGGAGGAGTGACTAAAAATAAAGTAAGTACCTTTTCAATTCTCGTGTATTAAAGATAAAAATATATGAAAACAACGAAGCAATATTTTTATAAGCATTGCAGAGTGAACTTTGAGTAAACTCAGTTTCCAATTTGTGAAGAATCTAATTTATTTCCAGATGGTTCATAAAATGCCTCATAGTTGTGACATGCATTTGAGATAAAAGGAAGAAGCTAATTATTAATATCTGACCCCGCACCCGAGTATCGTAAATTACAATCTTTATGTAAAACCTGATAAGCACTCTTGAATGGTTTCAATTAAAGAGTATAGAATGAAAATTTAAAATTCAGTAATGCTCATCGTGTTGACATTACGTTCTTGTAATTAAGGTCATTAATCGAAATTTGTCATAAAGATTTATCACTCAACGAGTTACAACATCGAATGTACATGACCCGAACATGTGTAAATCTCTTGCATGTGCTATTGGTACAAGTGCGTTAAATGATAAATCACACTATAAAATAACTCAGATCATGACCTTGAAGTGCTGAAATTAAATAGTATTCACGAACGAATCAACTTTTGTTATAACTGTAGTAAATTATTGTCATTACATCGTCAATGCAACTAATCGCAGTCATTAGCGGAAAACTCTCACAACTGAAAATTTATCGCTTAAACCGGCAACTAAATATTCGATTGCTGACGAATGGTTAATAAAATAAAACTGCATACAGTTCTGTGAGTAAATCAATTTCTTGGGACTTTCTAAAGGCCATTAATACAATTTAATCAACCAGATAGAAACAAGTCAATCTGGTCCGGAAACTTTTATTCGTACTTTGAAAAATAAGAAACCCAAAACTCGAGATAGTTTCCAAACGTAACATATCAGTGAAGTTTGAATAGACGTTTTCTATGTGTATAATGTACCAACGATAAACGAAAGGATCAGTGACTGCTGAGAAAGAGGGGAATAACTCATACACTAATGTTACGTCTCGGCACATCAACATAAATACAAGGTTGACATCAGAGTAAACACTTGACATATTTTTCAGGTGAGCGGCCATTGACATCGCGTTTAAAATATAAATAATAGTATAATTGAGAATTGACGAGAGGATAGCATGCGACTTGTTTTCAACACGAAACTATCTACACATCGGTTCTCAACTTTTCCTTTAAAATTTACATATTTTCACCAACCTGATAAACTTATATTTCACTATTCATATGGAAAGTACATTTTGGCAAGATTGATGACCGTAATTGGCCAATTAAAAACTGTGATTAACACAACCCAATAGGTGGGCCTGAATAAAAATTAAATCAAAAGTCAAAACACTTCAGATTTTCGTGTGAATTTTTCAAGTATTATGCTTTTAGATTAAGAAAATCGTAAAATCAAAATCTTCCATCGAGGACTTTTTGAGAAAAATGAGTTTGAAATTTTATTTCTTGAAACAAATTTTTTATTTTAAATTTTGTTGACAAGTATGTTTCTCGGTAAAGTACATTGAAAACAAATGAATGTAGTATTTATGTTCTTCTTTTGTTCAAGAAAAAGTTTATAAACTAAAATCATTAAGTTTGATGACATAAAGTGCAATATGCAATATTAAAATTTTTAAAAATTTTTAATTGTCAAAAACTGAAAAAATATTTTCTACCGGCCGTACACCTCTGCATAAAAAATGGGTTTCTATTGATGGACTGTCAATGCACCATTTTAATTTTTTTATCTTTTGAAAATAATTTTTTAGTAGTTTAATATGTACTTAACAACAATATATCTTAAAAAATATCTTAAAAATGGCTCTGATTTTCGGTCTGCCCAGTGGTCTAACTCCTTAATAAAACTATGTAACCATTTTTTTTAACAATAAATGTTTCTACACAGAAAAACCCTACTCTCATTTTTGTTGCAAATCAAAATGAGCCAATGCTAAACGACATAGACAGTGGCATCACCAACCTGGTTCATTTTTGTTGCACATCAAAATGAGCCGTCTACACGGCTCATTCTGAGTTCAGTTTTTTCTGTGTAGTGAGTTTTTATTTTAGTTAGTCATCGTTAGTGTGTATTATATATATTTTTTTTTCTATGGAAAATATAGTTTAGGCAGTGATTGGAATGTATGCGCATTTAAAAAGAGAAGAGCCGTGAATTTTATAATGTTGGCACGACAGCGAATATAGACGACGGACTTAATGAATCTTTATGGGATGGTGTCGTGAACTTGTATTCCCTCAGCTACACTGTCCATTGGCGCATTTTCATTTCCAACTCAGTCAAGTGACGCAAATCTACGTCACAAACCGCACCTATTGCCATTCAACTAAATTTTTTCACACTCAAAAGAAATTGACTGCTGTAATGTTCCACTCTTCGACGGAAGAATTTTCAGCATTTTCCTAGTAACTAAAGCCCAAAAAATATGAACAAATTTAAATTTACATTACGCCAAATGTAAGCAAAATAAGTTTGTCTCGAGATGGAATTCAAAACAAAGAAACAAAAATAGCAAAGGCAATGTTCGACTTAAAAAATGAAGTCTACGTGTTGATTTCCATAATTCTTTTTGGCGTTTTGACAAAAAAGATTAAAGAATTCGTACTGCCGACGCCATTGGGACATTTCGCTCATTAGGCTCGACAGTGACTTCGCCGCGGTCGGTGTTGACATGTGTGTCTGTGTTTGTAAATTTTGAAGGGTGTGTTGAAGGTCCGTGGGTCCCACCCTGCATCTTGATTGTCATCAACTCGATTGTCGCGTGATATTGTCATTAGCGAACGACGTCGCCGAGCACTCGGCGCAAGTTTACTTTTTTTATTCAATATTAAACGCAACAGAGATCAACTCGTGATCCCTTATCTTTTTTCCACTTCGCCCGTCACAAAAAAATACGTAATTATTGAAAACCCTTTCTCCATTTTAAAAAGAAATTAATTTCTTAATTCAGTATTTTAATGACATTAATACTATTGAAAAAATGCTCATTATCGACTTACCAGGATCGGAGGAGTCCAAACTTGTGGGGGCTTGTTGACTGAGAGGGCCAGGTGTTCCCCCGCTTCCAGGACTGCGTGCATCGTCGTTGCCTCCCGGACCAGGGTACGAAAGTGACGAGGAAGGTGGTCGCTGCAAAATGAAATAACATGTTTAAAAATATTTTCTAGTTATTGTAAATGTTTATGTACAAAGATGAAATCGGGAGACGGAGGAGCTAACTTAAGCCACAAGATAAAGGTCATTTAGAAATATTTCCATATTCTACACCAATTTAATGACACGAAATGTTTTCTTAACTTTCTATCATTAGTGCGGAATATAAGTTGTCAGCTCCCTTCTCGATTACTGTGTAAAAAATGCGCGTGTAACCTTTGTCAGACTTCTTGAGAGCAAATCCGTTCGGTTGTATTAAGCACGCGTATGCCAAGCAATAATGAGTGACAGTGACTCCCACGAACTGTCATACAGATATCATCTTCACTTGTCCCCCTACGGACTTAACTGATAGGTTTGTACACCCAGTGGGAAATTGCCAAGACTGAATATTGGCTAAATATTGGACCAGTTATTTTTACCAATATTGGTCCAAGGCTGGAAGTGTAGAGATCAATGCTCGAATTTCAATATTGGCCCAATATTCAACCAATATTCAAAAATACAAAAAATCAGACTCCCGCCAAGATTAAAAAAATTAATTATTAAAACTGAAATATAATAAAATTTTTAGCTATATTTTATTATATATAATAATATTATTATTTCCCTTCCAATATTAGGCCAATATTGAAATTCGAGCCTTGGCATTATTGGTCTCTACACTCCCAGACTTGGTCCAATATTGGCTAAAATAATGGACCAAGATTGTCAAAAGTGCTCCCAATATGGGATCAATATTCAGCCAGTCGTGCTTTTCCCACTGGGCAATTAATAAACTGAGAGACTGCCAATCAACCACACAACAATTTTTCCATTTTTCTTATCAATACGAGTTGACGTTAAATTCTGGATTATATTTTTACACAAGAACGCAAATTTCTTGTTCTAATGGAGAAAATACTTGAAGTATATTGGGAACTATTGTGTAATGATTTAATGAATATAAGTGGGTCAAGTTTATCTAAGCAAATGATCTAAAACGAAAATGACGAATTCCAGACCAATGGAGAATTCTGACGTCACTTCCTGCTAAAGGCTGATTTTTAAGTGACCCTGTTAGGGTCCATGTTATAAAACGTGACTTGTGTCGATGTAATGACGAACGGTTAAGCGACGAAAGCGAATCATTCCTTCGTTCTCTCTTAAGTTTTTTCTCCCTCCCTAATTCGACAAACCGGATGTCTGGTGTACCCTTAAGTAAATCAGTCAACGAATGCCCGCATCTTGACATTTCGATGATACTCATGTCGCCACGTGAAGTATGTATATTTTTTACACCTCCGCCTTGGTAGAGTAAAATAAGTGCATGCATAAAAGGACAAGTAAACACAATGTAGGAATTGTTTGTTTCGGGGTGATATTGAAGGTCAAGAGTGCGTGCAAGAGGTGTCGACAGGTTAATAGACCAAGTAGTTACGGCCCTGAGTGGCACACGCCCGCTGTCAACGGACAGGGAAGACAATAAATTATAAAGCTCACTCGATCGGACACTAACAACACGTATCGCCTACGTCTGGTATCCTCGAATGTATACGAGACGTGTCCCCGTGCATCGGTGCCCGGTGACTTACTGCTTCGTCTGACAACACTTGATCGGTACACAGACATTGTACGTCGCTGCCGCTGTATTAATTGGTCTTCGCAACCTAACGCCATATAATTATGTAATTAGCGACCGGACATTATAGCTCTGTGTTGACTGGTTTACGGCTAAGATACGTAAATCTCCGCAATTAATTTATTAGCTCGAATGTGCCTTCACTGCATACCACTCCAGGCGAGAAAGACATATCAAACAGGACTAATACCCACTTTATTGTCTCTCTACTCTTTTCAGATTTATATTCACAAGATTCATTCGACTTTTATGTTAATTTTTCAGCCTTCAACTAACCATTTATTACATAGTACGGTAACCAAACAAATGTGTTTACAGAATTTTTTAAAATAATACACTCCGTAAATCTGAATTAATAAAAAGTGAGTAACTAATTCAAATTTAGTTATATTTTACTAGGTTTGAATTAGTAAAAATTCACAACTTTTCAATATGTAGCGGTAGAAATAAATGAATATCGTAAATTTTCTTACATAGTTTGTTCAACTAATAGTTATAGTGAAATCTTGGAATCACTTTTTTATAAAAATGAAACCAATGTTTAGTTAATGTTTGAAAATGTTGATAATTTTTTGACAGGGAAAAAAAATATATTTTAATAAAAAGAAGAGATAGACAGTAGAAAATAATGTAAATTCTAGAATGGGTTTTGGTAGCTGCTAACCACGTTGAGTCCAGATTTCAGGAATCGTAAAAGCCTATGGAAGGTTCACAACAAATCTAAACTCTGGGTTTTATTGACAAGAGAGAAAATCCCGGGATTCCATATTTACGACTTGTGCGATGTTTGTGTCGTGTTTCAGACTGCGAGGCAACAAAATACATACGAACTTGGGGGTCTCTATACGACCCTCATAAATTTGTTTCTTTTATATGAGCATTTAAAATTTTTTAAGGTCCGATATTATACCTTACAGATCTTTTCTGATTCTGAAAGCAGGATATGTTTTCCATTTGCCATAGAGACTTTGTATTAGCACTTGAGTTTCGTTTTGAGAAAAATCGATATGAAATGCAAGGTAAGCAAATAATCTTTCAATATCTTTAATCACAAGAAAAAGCCTCCATCTAACTCTCAACAGGATAAAACAATTCTGAAATTTAATTAACTGAAATTAAAGGCAAACAACGTCGAATTATGAAATCAACGTATCATTTCAGTTAATGGAAGTCATTAAGAGGAGGAAGGAGAATATAAAATGGGCAGAATGGCGATTGGTTGATAAAGTATATTTAATTCAAAAGTCTCGTGACTTTGGAGAATTTATTCAACTCGACTTGCCTCTGGCAATTATCGTCGACTTTACGGCATCCGCCTGATCGTCCATGGGCAATGAGCAAAAGGCAGTTAGGCTACCTGCTTCAATCGTGCCTACCCAAGTTGAGGGGAATTCCATTACGTGGAAAATGTAAATATAATTGTAGCACACTGACATAACGGAAAGATAATCCGTCGAGTGGAGGCGCTGCCTCCGCAATAAATGGTTATTTATGATCTCCACACCAAGCCAGAAGCGGCCTGTGTCTTGGAGAAATCCAAGTCTCAACTTGACTTTCTACTCACGCCTCCCTCGCCTATTTCACGTCACTAACCCTAATTTACAACTCATCACAGAATCCGATTATGACTTTTAAATAAATTAGGAAACCACCACAGTTGGCATTCCATCTTTGCTTCTTAATGCCCATGCCATGCACTCGTTTTGTAGTTTTTCTACTCATTTTCATGTAGAACTGGCCTTCATAATTAGTCATATATTTCAAAGATCATAAATCTGTTGGAGATGACGAGGAGGACTGAATCTCGGTTTTTGGTGGAAGATCATTTGAGAGTCTAATCTATCGAGTGGGCAAATTAAAACGATTGCCGTCGCCAATCGGAGACGAGAGAATCGACTGTAATCGAGGTTGTAGGAGGCGAGGGGAAGGGGAAGATGAAGAGCCAGCGTGATTAGGGAGGAATTTTGATTAGATCCATCAGCTCCCTTCTTCAACAGACCCATCCTTCGACTCTCGAAATCTCAGAGACTGACCTTCGAGAGTCAGTTCTCGATCTACTCCATATCCACTCGTCAGTTTCACACTTCACCTATTTTACAATCTGTATACACTCTTTTAGACCAACGTCAATCTGCAAATTATAGTTTTTCATGATTGTTGAACAGAATGTTAAATAACTATTTAACAACATTCTTTATTATTCGGAATGTCAGCTACGAGAAGAGTTGATGTTCGCTCGCCCTATGCGACGTTGTGGAAACTAATCTCCGGTGGAGATCCGTTTGTATGATGCAGGAATGTTTGAAATATTTGAAATTATTACAATGGGAATTTCCCGTTCTAAATTTACTGTTTTTTGAAAAATAGTGTTTAAATTTGTGAATGTCAGGAACTTAATTATTTAAAGACAAAAAAACTTGATTTATTTATATATTAAATTTAGGATTCATAGCAAAAAATAACCCAACTTATCACGAATAAAATTGTAAAACAACATATATAATCTTCAAAAGACAGAATTCATTTCAAAACAGGCAGGCTAAACATCGTCGGAGTTGAAAATCAATTTTTCCTCCAAAATTTTATTTTTTAAAGCTTTATTGAGCAACACGTATTTTTTGTTTGGCTGAAAAATTTTTTTTACAAAGTTATAACTAATTTAATTTTTCACGTTGAAATCGTTGTTTATCTTAAAAATAAGAAAAAGGATTTTTTAAATCTTATTACTTTTTGTCTAATAGGGATATTTAATTTTTTCGTTTTTGCCCTGAAAGAGCTTTCACTCTTAATTAAAAAACCGTTAGAAAAATTAAAAAATAACAAATTGTAGGCCATTTTACTAAAAATCTTTGAATTTAAATTACTCAATAACCCCAACTTCTTTTTTGCTCCAATTTTTTTGGTAATTGTCTTGATAATAAAGAATATTTTCCATAAGAATTTAACTTGTGCCAGATACTGGTAGCAAATAATTTTTTTTTTTTATAAAGAAAAATTTAATTTTTTTTAAGAAATGCGGTAGCAATAAAATTTCACTAAAAAAAGTTGTTCCTCTTTAAAAGATGTGAAAAAGTGTCTCTTGACACTTTTCTCAATCTCGCTTTGTTTAAGATATAAGTATTTCGCAAAATTTAATTTGAATGGTAACAGTATTTTTTCGCAACGAACACTTTTTTGACAGTCATTTGTTTATTCTTAGAAAAAATATGTTTTGCAAACAAAAATTTTGTAGATAGCAAGGATTTTTTTAAAAAAATACGATTTATGAGATGTTTGGAATTCGTTCACAAACGAGCTATGGTAACTATACAAAAAAAGCCTTTAAGTTTCAAGTTGATCGGTACAGTGGTTTCAGAAAAAAAGTTCACACCGCAAGCAGCAGTAAAAAAATTTTTTTTATGGCAATAGCTATAGAGAATTGTAAATATATATACAATTCTTTTCTTTATTAAAAAGCTAGATTAGTGTAAATCTTCAACACAATCGTCATATTTATTGCAAACATCCTGGGACCAAGACTAGTATAGTACGACATTCTGTTTCATTATTTTAATTTTTAACCAATATTTTGAAAAAATTTTGTTTTTCTTCAAACTGTTTCCTGAATACCCAACTTTATATTTTAGAGACTTTTAAAGACAGTGGCGACCTCAACTGGTGTTAAAAGTGTTGGATGCTGTTTTAAAAAAATTGTTGATAATACTTTTTTCTGTGTATAGTGTACGCTACTAGGTCAGTCACCTTATAGAGATAATTTTAAATTGTTTTTGTATAACCGAAATAATAAAAGTTAAGATTATATATATATATATATATATATATATATATATATATATATATATATATATATATGAGGCATTTCACGTCAATGGAAGACCCCCCCTGTCCAAAATTGGTTTTAACGTAAAAAGCTTTATTATAGCTTAAAATTTAGCTTATTTTGTCTACTTTTAAATGCAAAGTGGCGATTTTTAAAATTCAAAATGGGGGATCCAATATGGCCGCCAAAAAGAAAAAAAACGAAAAAAAAGTAATCAAAAACTCTTAAAACTTGTCACTTGGGGGTTTTCAGGGTCGCTGAATACGAATCTGATGTCAGTTTTCAAAAATTCAAAATGGCGGATCCAATATGGAGGACGATTTTGGAAAAATCTGCGATTTACTTGAATATGGCGGACTTGGAGTTAAAAATTAACTGAATTCGCTTGAAAATTGTTACTCGGGTGTTTTCGGGGTCGCTGAATACGAATCTGATGTCAGTTTTCAAAAATTCAAAATGGCGGATCCAATATGGCGGACATGAAAACTAAAAATTGGTTGAATTTTTTTGAAAATCGATACTCGGGGGTTTTTGGGGTCGCTGAATACGAATCTGATGTCAGTTTTCAAAAATTCAAAATGGCGGATCCAATATGGAGGACATAAAAATTAAAAATTAACTGAATTCGCTTGAAAATTGTTACTCGAGGGTTTTCGGGGTCGCTGAATACGAATCTGATGTCAGTTTTCAAAAATTCAAAATGGCGGATCCAATATGGCGGACATGAAAACTAAAAATTGGCTGAATTTTTTTGAAAATCGATACTCGGGGGTTTTTGGGGTCGCTGAATACGAATCTGATGTCAGTTTTCAAAAATTCAAAATGGCGGATCCAATATGGTGGACATAAAAATTAAAAATTGGCTGAATTTCTTTGAAAATTGACACTCGGGGGTTTTCAGGGTTGCTGAATACGAATCTGATGTCAGTTTTTCAAAAATTAATTTTTATTTTTTTGTTCTTATTTTTTTATTCAGCGACCCTGAAAACCTCCGAGTAACGATTTTCAAGCGAATTCAGTCAATTTTCAACTTCATCTCCACCATATTGAATCCGCCATTATGTTTTTTAAAAACTGACATCAGATTCGTAATCAGCGACCCCGAAAACCCCCGGTACTGATTTTCAAGCGAATTCAGTAAATTTTCAACTTCATGTCCGCCATATTGGATCCGCTATTTTGATTTGTTAAAAACTGACATCAGATTCGTAATCAGCGACCCCGAAAACCCCCGAGTAACGAGTTTTAAGCGAATGCGTTGACTTTTTATTTTTTCGTCCGCCATATTGGATCTGCCATTTTGAAATTTAAAAAACTGACGTCGGATTCGTATTTAGCGACCCCGAAAACCCCCGAGTAACGATTTTCAAGCGAATTCAGTCAATTTTCAACTTTATGTCCGCCATATTGGATCCGCCATTTTGAATTTTTGAAAACTGACATCAGATTCGTATTCAGGGACCCCAAAAACCCCCGAGTATCGATTTTCAAAAAAATTCAACCAATTTTTAGTTTTCATGTCCGCCATATTGGATCCGCCATTTTGAATTTTTGAAAACTGACATCAGATTCGTATTCAGCGACCCCGAAAACACCCGAGTAACAATTTTCAAGCGAATTCAGTTAATTTTTAACTCCAAGTCCGCCATATTCAAGTAAATCGCAGATTTTTCCAAAATCGTCCTCCATATTGGATCCGCCATTTTGAATTTTTGAAAACTGACATCAGATTCGTATTCAGCGACCCTGAAAACCCCCAAGTGACAAGTTTTAAGAGTTTTTGATTACTTTTTTTTCGTTTTTTTTCTTTTTGGCGGCCATATTGGATCCGCCATTTTGAATTTTAAAAATCGCCACTTTGCATTTAAAAGTAGACAAAATAAGCTAAATTTTAAGCTATAATAAAGCTTTTTACGTTAAAACCAATTTTGGACAGGGGGGGTCTTCCATTGACGTGGAATGCCTCATATATATTTCCTACGATTTAGTATCTCAGTAGTACTGAGATAATCAGTTGCGCATAATTTTCTCACATATATACATAGAAATATCATTTAAATTTAAAAATCGGTCTCGAATTTCGATCTGCAGTAATTGGTACATTTTTTACCCTATTTTAAGTGGAAAACATAACTTTGGTAAACGGAAAAAATTCCACTGAGAATCTGTGGTATGTATGTTCACTGATGCAAATGCAGGGAGAATTCTTTATGGTTAATTTAAATTATTGTTTTGTGTCCTAAAAGCAGTCGATATTTACGAAGGAAGCAATTTAGGGTTTAATATATTATTTTGTAAGAGAAGATGCAAGTTGCTTTACCAGTACAGATAAGTATAAGATCAGCAACAAGAGCCTCAGCATATAAGAAGAAGAACTCATATCTGGTGGCAACGGTGGCGGCGGCCTTCTTGGGCTAATTGGTTTCCCGTGTTACATTCTCTCCCTCGGGATAAGATCCTCTCATGTGACTAGTTTTCAACAGGGACGGATTGTCAAACAATATTGTGTAGAATGTTGAGGTGTCTTAAAAACTAAATATTTTTTAATTCACTAAGCAATGTTTATATTGTAGATATACATTTTTTGGGTATATCCTTACGACTGTGCTGCTAATGAAATAACTGGTACAATTGTTAATGAAACCATCTTGATTACCGAGAGCACATTATCCATCATCTATTCATCACCATTAGGAGCATAATATGCGATCAATCATTTCATAATACTTTCCACCTTCCTGAATTCAGAACTGGAATTTTTAATAGGGTTTTCACGCGAACATGACTTTAAACATGTATATAGTTATAGAGTCTCAGGTACGCACGCACCCAAAGAGTAAAAGGACGCTAACGATTGCCAAGAGGCAGCCAGCATTTTATCGCGAACCGCAATCGCATTAGTGGACAGTGACGCCCAGCGCCGCTGTGTTTCATTAGCGAAAAAATAATCGAGGGCGCTTCGTGGAAGGTTCGCTCGTTATGTGCCTCAAAGCCGAAGCAGTGAAAGGATGAGAGCGAGAAAGCGAAAAAGTCAAGTTAGAACAATATTCACCGAAATCACACTTGCAGCTGTTTAGTAGACGAACCACTCATTGTCACATACCAACTTTGTCAGTTTCGTTCTAACATTTCTTAACCACGTGCTTCTTTCAAATTAGACTAATATTGATAAACAGAATCATTGGGTTCAAGAACCTGTTACATCAACTGTAACGGAAATCAAAATAAACATTCTTACAAAAATAAATCACAGTGCATTTTGAGGATTATTAAAAGAAAATTATTTCCTGCTTACAAAGTCATTTTGTTTGGCTCTTATTGTTGAGTTAAGAAAATTTTGGTTGTTACAACGAAAAACGAATTGAAAGAAGTAAATCGATTTTCTTTGCACTTTTTCGATTAGTTTTCCTGGATAGAAAATAATAATTGAATTGTTCATTTGTTGAAACAAATATTTTGTCATTTAAACCAAATTATTTTGTTGATTCTAAACAAATGAAAAAATTGATTTAGGACGAAACAATTGGAAAGGATAACTTCCAGGCTTCGCCGGGGACTGGAACGAATGCAAAAAGTAATCGATTTGAATGGAAATTGATCGAGTTTGGTCAACAAGGCAGTGTTGATTTCACCTGCGGAGTCCCTTGTCAGTCAATTTGTCTGTCCTCAGGGGCAGACACCGCAGACTCCGCACTCACGTAGGTGTCACGTGGTCTGATCGCCGCATCACCCGTGGGAATCCCTGCTATCTCCAACAGGGAATCCCCTTTATCGAAATACTGCGCTCCCGTTAGCCCGCGAAAAGCATCTATATTTAATGGAGACATTCGGTTAGATGCAAATTGTTATGAAAGCTTAGTCGTGTGCTCCCATCAGGAATATGGATATTCTCAAACCCGGAGTTTTCCCAACGACTCATGCGAGTCCCACACGTAATAAAAAATATACGCTGGGCACCGTAGTGCTGTCACACACGCGAAATTTCGTATTCGTTCCCACTTCTCTTTGACGAGTTTTGCCCAGAAAAAAGGGGAAATATATAAGTGGAAAAAAGCATCAACCTTTATGCTCCCACAACCAACTTCTCTTATCAAAATGCATCTACATAAATTACACCTCTAGGGAGAGAAAACTCATTTTCAAACTATATCAAATGGTTCACCAGGAAACATCAAATTATTATATGTAAATTATTAATATCTTCATATGTAGTTGAAAAAATATGTACCTGCGCGTTAAGAAAAAACATATACGTGTATGTACATTCATGCAACGGGTTTTTGGTAAAGAATAAAAGAAAGTTAAAGTTCTTTAATGAAGTCAGAGCCAAATATGGATCATTGAATAAATAAATTGTATATGAACTGAAAATAATAAAAATAGTGAATCAATTTATTTTCCCATCAATCGAATTTGAATAATCTACAACTATATAAATTCGTAAATTTTTTTTTTCAATACCATTTTTTCCACCTGGCTTAACGAACGCACTGAGAGTTTGACGGTGTTGCCTCTAATGGCTAAACTATATATTATCTGCTCAACAGTTTCTGTATATTAATACTGATGAAAAAGCTTCCACGATTAAATAACTGCTAATTTTATAAAAACTATTTTGGGTGTAAACCATTTCAAAATTCAATCAGCAGTTTGTAAAAATTTATAACTCATGGTAAATATTTGAGAATATGTTATATCGTTTCAATCGAAGTATATTCACTTTATCTTCATTAGAATTGTAAAACATTTGTAGACAATAGTTAAAAAACTGTAAAGATTGTAAATCACGAGGTCACGTCGATTTGAAGATTAGGGAATAGGTACTAGAAAATCGGATATATATTTAAAGCAATAACGTGGCTTTATGACAAGTGCTTTTGAGTATCGCCTTCAAATCGGAAATATCATAAATTTGTAAAAGATATGGATTAAAGCATTTCTGTTGGTTGAAAACCACCAATGGAACTGTTCATGGCAGGCCATTAAGTCAGATAAGTGTGCACTTTGAACATTTATTGAATTTCTATGAATATATATATATATATATATATATATAATGTCATTCGCTAAAATCACTTACCCAAATTGCCGCCATTCCTGTCAGACAATTTAATGATCGGCTTCGTATAAAAAGTACGGATCGAATATTTGCGTATGCCTGCCAAATAAATTTGAGAACACTTAAATTAACCTTTATAAATTGACTGCCTTTTACAATCTATGTAATACGTTACCCGCGGTTTGTTGGAAAGTTAATATTTTTAGAAATTATTTTACCGTTTTCTTTAAAAATTAATATAAAAGCAATGGTGGAGACGTTTATTACACGGAGAGTAATCTAGTATGACTATTGCATTCTAAAACATTTTAAGAACGTGGATGTTCAAATAATGGAGTTCTATTAGAACATTTTTTGGCTGACATGAAATGAAATGAACGTTTTCGGAATAAACATGGTTTTTTGCCCACTGGGTTATAATTATAAGAAACTGTCATTGCTGTTTGAACTTGAATTCAAGTAATATATGCCGAATTTATACAACACAAATTAACCTGCGTGTACGCACGCACAAATACGCATAATGTGAGTTCGCTATTACACAGACTTGAAGCACGCAGGTTAGTTTGTGTTATATAAATTCGGCCTAAATATGAGTCAGAATCCGAACAATTTTTCTAAGGAGAATTGAATGCTATTATAAGTCGGCGCTAATATATTACTTAAATTCAAGCTTAAAGTTCTACGACAGTTTCTTATAATTATAATAATAGGTTATGTTTCATGCAATAATCATACTAGATTTCTCTCCGCGTAGGTAACAAATATTTATAAAATAACGCAGATGATTTAAATATTGTACCATATCAAAGAAAAAATCTAGTCTCATTTTTGTTGCAACTCAAAATGAGTCAATGCTAAACGATATAGAAAGTGGCGCCACCAACCTGGCAACAAAAATGAGAACAAAATGTGCAACAAAAAAACTGAACTCAGAATGAGTCGTGTATACACGATTCATTCATTCTCATTCTCAGTGTTAACAACTTGAAATTAATTAAAGGATTTGTCAATTTCGAAGTGGTACCTTTTCCAAACTTTTTTTAAATAGTATCGTTTTCATAACTTTTTCGCAACGGTTCAGTTCTGCTTTCAAAGGACACTTACTATTCTTTCCAGACCAATAACCATTATAAAATTAAAAACGTAAACAGAATGCTTTGAAAACTCATTTCAAATCGATTGATATTAATGAAAAATAAAATATTATTGTTCCGTTTTATGGAAGTTTTTCATTTCGCATGGAAACTTTCTTCTAAATGTAATCGAGTGAATAAAACTATTGACATTGATATAATTGACAGATTATATATTATGATTTGCATCATTCAAGAGTAGATTTAACCCAGTGACCGAGGAAGGGCCGAATGAGTGACAAACGAGAGCGACAATCATTGAGTCGGAATTGAGGGACGCGTAGACGGTTGGGCGGATGTGTTGAGTGATGTACTTCCGGTTATTGAGCATCGTCTGAAGGCTGAAATGCAAGTTTATTATTGCTAAGAGTTTGTGAGATAAAGATTTCTTCTTAATAATGAAGAAAATATGTCAAAATAGCCGACAAATATAAAATTCCTAAATAAAAATTTTGTCATTTGTAACACTTTGTCATTTACTTTTAAATATTAACCCTCGGAGCACTTACAGGGAACGTGTGACATTAATTAATTTAAATTAAACTGATTACTCAGGGGTTTCGGGGCCGCTGAACACGAATTCGATGTCAGTTTTTCAAAATGCAAAATTTCGAATCCAATATGGCGGACTAATTTGTAATATCTTTAATATAAATTTGGAAATGTGTAGATTTTTTAAATAAGCGCTTTTTATAAAGTAGTTCGCCATATTGGATCTGCCAATTTGCATTTTGAAAAACTGACATTGAATTCGTGTTGAGCGGCCCCGAAAATTCCCGAGTAATCAGTTTAATTTAAATTAATAAATGTCACTGCCGAAATTAATAATTTCTTTATAATACTTGTTTGTAACAATTTACTAATGGCCCGTATGGGCCTATATCAACATTTTACAATTCAGATATCCAGTGGAGTAAATTTAAGTACCTAACAACAGGGATTTCTTAAAATTTTATTAAAGATTATTGAAAAAAATCCAAAATCGGTTGAGATTTGTAGGCTTTAAACTGTTTGGACCCTACTTTTTCATTTGAAACCACTTTGGCGGGCGGTGCACGACGCAAAAAAAATTCAAAATCTCAGGTTATAATTGGAAATACAAATATTTTTTTCAGGAATATAAAGACAAGAGTCCAAAATATGTTACATAAAAATTTCAATTGCTATTGTTTATAAAATTGTTATTAAAAAATAAAAATTTTTGAAATTTTTTTCACAGTTAAATTTATTTAAAAGAGTGGATATTCATTGACTACTAAAAAAATTGCCAATAATTTTTAGCAAAAGAAATTTGAGTTTTGAAAAACGGTTCAAAATTTTTACTTACGGTTGATGTGGTTTGATTCAAAAACAAATTTGAGTCTATCTACTAAGTAGTTTAGAAACGGCAGAGGTTTGAAAAGTGAACAATGAATTATTATAATTACATACAAGATAATTTTTAATGCGTTACTTTATTAGCGTACACTACTCAAATTGATAACCCACGTTTTTTTAGTGTGAGAGCATGCAAAATTTCTTATCGAAGAATACTAACAGCCTTAAATTCACTATATAAAAACGAGCGTCTTCTATAAATATCTCAACAGAAAACAGTGAGACAACTACAAATGTCTTTAATATTAGTCGCGAAACATAACCTCTAAGGTTACTAGCACTGACGGACAACCTGACAAATAGAAAATTGTTACGTCAAGTACTCGATGACATTAAGGCTTTCCGTTTGTGGATTTTTATCTTAATAATGTGTCTTCATATCCCATTAATTTGCTGTCACTCTCCCTCTCTCGTTTTCTTACTGTTTGTCTTTTAGCAGCGATCTCACTTTAACCCTCTAATGCCGAGGGTGTTTAAAAGATATCATTAAAATTTTTTAAGGCTTTAGTTTATCTAATTTATGCTTCGGATTTGGAGAAAAATTGTTGAAATTGGAAAAAAAAACTGTAAATTTACTGCTTTTTGTTATTGGACTTGTAAATCCCACCAGAGCTTTATATATTATACAAATTATTTAAAATAAAATCAAACAAAAGTTACAAAGGACAAATTTAATTTGTAATATCATCAATTTAAAATATCTGCAATGGTTTTACTATAAAAATTATTAACACTTACTTTCTTTTAAAAAATTATCGCATTAAACTTTAACAATTCAATTATCCTTGAAATGTATTGACAATTATAATACTTTTAATCTATGGGAAGCTCAAGACCCACTTGCACACTTTCGTCTGTCTGAATGCTTTACAATTGCATCAATCTCATGTTTAACATAATTTTAACAATTACTTCAAAGTTCGACTCCCGCTAGCGTGTTTGTTTTCTTAGAATATTACGTGCCACTACTTGGGAATGTTTTGACAATGTTTGGTAAAAGTTGAGACCATTCGTCTTATTTGTCGTGCAAAATTAAATTTGTTAGCATATCAGACTATAAACAGTTAGAATTATCAATTCGATTAATAAATTTTGGTTTATTTCATTTCAAGGACTTAAATTTCAGCAAATATTTTGGGAATTCGTTTACTGATAGATAGCAGAAGTTTATGTATGTCGTAATTGCTTAATCAATGGAAACATAAAAATTCCGAAATAGTAAGATATTTTTGAAAATCCGTGGATTCTGTTGGGACTTTATGGGATTCTGTTCAGGGGGTTAAAAGCACAAGCCGTTAAATTCACATAGACCTGGGAATTAGCATAGGCTAATGAATATGTTAAATCAATTTAACAAAACGAGCGAGCAGAGGGCATGAACGAGCCGACTCTAGAAGCCTGTTATTATTGTAATTGGTGCGCGTGTAAAACCGCGTGTGGAAAATGAGCCTAATGTGACGTGTGTGGGCGGCCTCAAGTACATATGCAAGTACAGCTGGATACTTGTTTTTCATGGGACCACCCTGCACATTCACAAAAGCAGCCTTTTCCATTCATTATCATCATCATGATCAAAAACTTTTCAATTGTCAATAAGAATGTTTCCGGATGAAATGTACGACATATATAAATCAAGGAATGAAACAAAACAAGAATCCTCAATGGAAAATTAATTCTTGGACAGTATTCGCAATTTTATGGACAGGTTTTACAGTCTTTAAATGGGCTTTTCAGAAACCTTAACATCATTCCGCGCATGGCAGGTTGAGGGACGAAGCACACTCAGTAAGTGCGGTAGCATGCAAAGCTTGTTTGTTTAATGAGGGAAGCGAATGTGAAGGCGATTTCAAGTCTTTTTCGTGAAATGAATACGATCCCATGTACACAAGAGGTAAAAAAAAAGTTTAGCATGACTTTTTATAAACACGATCCCACAAAATGAGTTTTCATATACACACAAAATAAAAGATTTTGTTATTTTTAAAAAGTCTTCTTTTACTGCAACTGTTTAATTCAGAAACTTTGTTACAAAATAAATTATCTTTGAATGTAGTGGATTTTTTTTTAATTAAAGAAATATTTTCTTCATAGAATTATTAAATACGAGTTATTACAAAAGTGTGTGAACGCATTCCCTAGAGAATGAAAGTCTTCTAAAAATATTGATAACTTAAAATCAAAAAACCGATCAACGAACAAAGAAACCAAACAAGGAGCTAAAGTTAAAGAAAGACATGCATCCACAAAATAATAAAATAATGATAAAAAAGGCACTGAAGATATATATTATATTCGTACATTAAACACTTTTTTCTGTGTATCAATGCACTTACTTGGTTAATACAACTAATTGGATACGTTGGATAAAAAAAAACTTTTGCTTGTGTATGTAAATGAGTGAGATATGAGAATTAGTGAGATAAGAATTTTGAACAATTAATTCATATATAAAAATTGTATGTGTTATACTTATATATGAAAGAATTTCTCCCTGCAGGCTTAATCCACATCTTCTCTCGTGGAGTCCTCCCCCTAATTCTCTCTCCAACCCACCCCCTGGTTTTTTAAATATTAAGAGTTTTGCAGTTGCTTGAAAATCCTGAACTCTAAAAAAACTATAGTGTTTAACGAACCATCACCCACTTTTTTCTTAAATGAGGGGAGTTGTGCGTATCTCATTCAAAAAGTGGAAAACAAATTTTATTTTGCTCAAGAAGTCGATAAGGAAATGAAAACAGAATGTGCGATGTGAAAAACTGCAGATCTGAACACCGAAAAAACGATTTAGTAGTAATAAAATTGAATGTAAAATTATACCAATTGAACATTATTTTTATTGTGTTAAATATAACATTTTTTATTGGGGTAAGTGTAAGAATTGATGCAAAATTTTTTTAAAATATTATAATTATTCACAATATTTAAGAGTGTATATATTTATACACGTGTAACTATTTTAAAATGATTCTTCAAATCTCATTGATTTGATACTAAAGAGGCACATTGATTAATTAAACTACCATTCTCAGTTTAAACTATTTTTCACCTCAGTAGTATTAAATCATTTATAATGTTTTTTGACCTGTTTAATTTAACGAGTGCTAAAGTGTCCCATGTTTAAAATATTTAATGAATAAAGAAATTAAATTTTATTATTCTGAACGTTTGTAAAAGCTTTTCCAAGGTTAAGCTATCTAAAAGTCCGCAGTAATACCTACACTTTTTCTAAATAGTTTTTACAAATAAGTTAAATGAATAAATTTAAAAATAAGAAAAAAAGAACATAAAAAAATATGGGGTAACTTGAAAAATTTGTCTTTGTGGGAAACGGAAGAAAACTGTGATAACTATTACCTAGTATAAAACGACATATTTAAACGAGCAGAGATAAAGTCATAATAAAAGTATCAAGATGTAATTTAAAAATTTTTCTTAGATATAAAAAAGCGTAATGAAATTCTATTTCGGTCTTTGACCCGCATTTCAAGTCGATGTTCAAATAATGCGTCATCGTTTCTTGAAAATGACGAACTGAAACTCCATATAACTGACATTATACCGATATATAAAAGTTGTTTCAATAAGCCTTATATCGAATTAATTTATTTAATTTTCCATTTTATTAAAATATACACGTAAAATCACATGCAACTCGCTTTCGCGAAAGGAAAATTATATTGAATTTTATGTAATGTTTATAGACCCACCGATAATCGATCGTTACGTCAAACCAGAAGGAACACAAACCAGTCGGTATTTATAAATTAGTTGCAATTAATCGTCACACTGATCTAATGCTTCTTACATCAACTTGTAAAATATCAATGAATATTTTACGTTCTTTTATTTACAATTATTACTTCCTTTGCAGATATTTATTTGCCATCTGATTAAACTAATAAATGAATGAAATTCAAACAATTATTTTTCACTACCAGAAAAATATATCTCTTTATATATATTAAATAGCAAAACATTATATTTTCATGACTTCACGTTCATTCCAGAATATTGTGCTGCACAGAAAAAATGATATGGTTGAGACATCCATATTTATGAATATGGAAGGAACATCAATTTTCTATGGATATGCCAACCATAGATCTGTATGTGTCAATTAAAATAATGGATGTGGTAGCAATATAATATTGATATCCCATAATTATTAGTATATATGGTTGCTCTAACCATTCCTTTCTTTTCGTGTGGTCTTCATCTTATTTAGAAAAATTTTATTTGTTTGCTATTTCTTATAAAAAGATATGTATTTTTTTTATCTTTTGTTATTTTTATTTTAAATCAACATTTTTTCAGGGGAGAAGATATTAACTTGTTTTGTAATATACATTAGAGAAAAAAATTTTCAAATTTTACTAATTATAATCATAAGAACATTCAGTTTTTACTAATTCAATGGAATTAGTATGTATTAATATTTGAAGAGACTAATTCTTAAAATTCTACATGGCACGCGTGGATTTTAGTCCCGAGTAAAAATTTAAGACGGCAGATGTAAATCTTACATCGCATCTGTATAGAATTTAAGACGGCCATCTACATAGGCCTTTTGATATACAGTCTAGGTAGGGAATATATAGGCCTTTCTATATAGGTCATTTGATGTCAAACCTATGTAGAATCTATGTAACCTTTTGATGTAGATTCTACATAGGCCTTTTGACATACATTCTACATAATAAATGCATAGGCCTTTCTACATAGGCCATTTGATATCAAAACTATGTAGAATTTATGTAGGCCTTTTGATGTAGATTCTACATAAGCTTTCTAACATACATTCTAGATAATAAATGCATAGGCCTTTCTACATAGGCCATGTGATATCAAAACTATGTAGAAATTATGTAGGCCTTTTGATGTAGATTCTACATAGGCTTTTTGACATACATTCTAGATAATAAATGCATAGGCCTTTTTACATAGGCCATGTGATATCAAAACTATGTAGAAATTATGTAGGCCTTTTGATGTAGATTCTACATAGGCTTTTTGACATACATTCTAGATAATAAATGCATAGGCCTTTTTACATAGGCCATGTGATATCAAAACTATGTAGAAATTATGTAGGCCTTTTGATGTAGATTCTACATAGGCTTTTTGACATACATTCTAGATAATAAATGCATAGGCCTTTTTACATAGGCCATGTGATATCAAAACTATGTAGAAATTATGTAGGCCTTTTGATGTAGATTCTACATAAGCTTTCTAACATACATTCTAGGTTTGAAATGCATAGGCCTTTCTACGTAGGCCATTTGATATCAAAACTATGTAGAATTTATTTAGGCCTTTCGATGTAGGATCTGTATAGGCCTTTTAACATACATTCTATGTAGAAAAAATATCTGCATTTCTATATAGGCCTTAAAATGTAATAACTACATAGCATATACGCAGGCTTGTTTATGTAGGATTTTTATAAGACACATGACATAGGATTGAGATTGTTTTCCTGCAGGTCATTCAATGTAGGTCGTAGGACATAACATATTTTATGTAGAATAGGTCTTTTTATATAGGTGCTTATATTAGAAATATTTTTGAGTCACTTATTTTAAAATTTCAAATTATATTAAAAATTATTTATTAAATTTATTATTTATTTATTAAATTATTAATTTATTATTATTATTTTATTATTATTATTAATTTATTAAATTTGGATTTATTAAAAATTACAAATTGATACTCTGCATGTTTGATATTATTGAACATTTAAGTCATTTTACGTTTTAATATTATTTAAAATAATAATTATACGTTAAAACAAGATTTTTGTTTCATAATGACATTATATTATTGTCATAATTTTTTATGCATAATAATTATTTTATTTGTAAACAAATAATACTAATATAAAATTTTGTTATCCATTTTTAATATAAATCAATATTAATTCAATATAAAGTACTTGCGTACTTGCTGTATTTTATTGTGACTATATAGCGCTATACTTATAATAGTTCTACTGCGTTGCTTTGTAAGAGAACATCTACGCTACTCCACTTGTTTCTTAACTTTGTACGGAACCTTCATAGCCTCCCTTGGTCGAGCGCGTTAAGGCGCCGCTCCCAATGGTTGTAGGCTCCCCTCCCCAGACCCAATTGCACACACAACACTATAGAGTAGAGGGCTCAAATCTCACCTACCATTGTATAGGAAAATCCCGCAAAAATATAAAAGGTACTTTTTTTTATTGAATTTATATTGTTTAGATTATATTGAAATAAACTACTAATTTTCCTGATTTTTTAAATAATAATTTAATTATTAATTAATGAAAATATGCCTTTCAATGTAGGCTCTACGTATGTTAGCCTACGTAGATTGGATGTAGCCAAGCGTTACATTCTTGTGTAGATCCTACATCATCTGGCCTATATACAAGCTAGTATAAAAGTCCTACATAGGTCCTACATCTCGTGGCCTATGTACACCGTATGTAGCCAAGCGTTACATTTCTATGTAGACAGTATGTCAAAAAAAAGTCGCAGGCCTATGTCGCCAGGTAGGCCAACCGTCATAGGTCCTATATAATGTCGACTTTAATTTTTATTCGGGGTACGATTGCATTACTACTCACGTGCTTGGCTTGTATATGAATACAGTGGGCTGTAAAATTAATTTAATTTCCTATTAGCATACGATAAACACCTGAAATTTACTTTCCTTCTATTAAAATCAACGTTCGTAATTAAATTCTCCAACATATTGACATTTACTATATTATAATGAACTGAAAGTTATATATTCTATTCATGATTTTAATTTCATGAATCTTGTCGTCACTTTAAAAATTATACATTTATAAATAAAATTCTATTAAAATGAATTTGACGACTGTTATCTTTCTAGTTTCTTGATATATTTTCTATCTATATACACTGCGTATTTTATGTATATATATATATATATATGTATTTTCATATTATCAGATTAACTGTTATCAGAATCATTACTATCAGTGTACATGTTTCTGAGGACTACAAATATAAAAGCAATTGAAGATTTGTCAAGGTAATTAATTCCAAGTTCATTATCGTTTTCGAATATATATCTAAGAATTACATTCATCCTGAATGAAGGTCTTAAAGGGAAGAAAACACTTTCAAAAATCAATGAAGGGATATAATAATTTATGTAAGTCGCGTTCTACAAACTTGCATTTAATATGGTTTATTAATTTAGCAATGTAAAGTAATATATACATATACATAATTTTTTAAAGGGCATTGTATAAGTCATGAAAATACAACAGAAAAAGAACACATAGGTAAATCTGTTTGTTTCTTTATTGCTGAGAGAACTTAATTTAAAGACATTTAAAGAGTAAAACAAACTTATATATGTTGTCAATGAACTCCACAATCTTAGACAAGTCTCGTTCCGCAATCGTTTCTGGACGCTTAAAATAATGTTATGAATGCTACACTTCAGTCGGAATTCAGTCTTGTAACTCATTTTAAAAATTCAAAATTTTGTAAGTGTTTTAGTTTTTATTTCTTGTTTAAATTCTAACATAATGTTTTAAAACTGCATTAATCGTTTATGAAACTTTTATGTTTTATAATTGCGAGAGGTTTAAAGATAAAACTAAGAAAATCTTGTGCGATAGGAAAATTTAAGACTTCAAAAAGTAAAAGGACTTCCAGGTGATAATTTTATAGCAGGTTGTTCGGAAGGGATTTTTAGTCCGTGAAACAAGGGTCTTTAGAAGGCCTGAGAGGAGGTGCCGGTAATTGTAGGTTGAGTCTTTTGGCCACGCGCCTTTTCTAACCTAAAAGATTTGGCTGCGGGACACGTGGTTCACAATGGCGAACGATACACCTTAGAACGAATTCAGAAAACTCTCTGTACTTTCGATCATAATATATTTTGCATTTCCAAACAAACATCACAAATTTACTAAATTTTTAAAAAAGTTTTATTTTACAAAACAATACGAATTCATTGAAACTGATTCCAAGAAAAACTGTTCACTGTAAAAAGAAAGTTCTAAAATAGTACCGATTTTAGGTATCAAAATAGAACTAAATGACAATTTAGTACCTAAAGTCGGTATTAAATTAATACCTTTCGTTTTACAGTGTTATATTTTTTTTAATTTTTACAAATGCATAATTGAAAACAAACATATTTAACCACAATTATTTGCTGTTTGTTACGAAACTGTAATAAGAAGGCAAGCATTGGAAAAAAAAATCAAAAGGATTCACTCATTAAGCTAATATGACAGAATGGTGATAATTTCAAACACTTTTAATACAATCCTTACCAGCATATCACCGTACTTTCCCGCAATTTGTATTGAATATGTATGATTCCTGTTAAATTCGTTGGGGCACGAACGATGAGTTACAATGCAACAACACCAACATAGAATTGGAAAAACTGTGAGTATTTTTATTTAAAATTATTTACAAAGTGACATAAAGTGAGAGCTTTTTATTACACTTCGTATTTAACCTGGAGGGATATAATCCGTGCATGAAAAATTCACTTTTCTTATAAAATTCAAGTAGGACTGCCATAATTGAGATGATGTTGCCACTCTTATTTGCAATTATTTTCTATTTAGTGTATCACAGCATAACCTGAATTTTTGTTGCAGTTCAAAATAAGACCATATATACATACCTACTAAACGATATAGAAGGTGGCGCCACCTACCTGACTCAATTTTGTAGCGTACACCCAGAGAAATGTTTTATTTCTTTTAAATAAAATTTATTTGACTTAAATAAAAATGGATATTTGTCTCAGAGCCTAAAAAACTTTTCTTTGTCTCAAATAAATTTTTATTTACTGCAAATGTACATATTTTATTCTTAGGAAAAATTTAAAATTTTTGAAAGTACTAAATATAATGGTAAAATTGCCTGGTATTGAGTCAGATATTCTAGAATTGATATAATTATAAAAATATGATTAGAATTGGCAATCTTTTAAATTTTCACATTTCACGGTTAATTTTTATGATATTTCGCGGATATTGTTTAAATATAACAATTTCTATTTCACGTTGATTTGAATAGAGATTGTATTCTGCTTAACAGTTAACACAAAAAAGGAAGAAAACCACTTGAAACAATAAAATGAAAGTGTAATTTAATTAATAAACACTCGCGAATAATAATAAGATATTTATTTCATTGTATACTCGATACAGAGTTTTTACAAACATTTCGCCTTCGTTAATTGCAAAAACACTCACGAATAAAAATATTTCTTTAATTCTTCTAAAATTGGCACAAATTGGCATCCTTACACAAAACACTACTGCTTGCGTTGAAGTCAAATAAACTTTTATTTGAATTAAATATATTATTTATTTGCGACAAATGTACCTTTTTAAAAAGTGTGAATAAAATTCTTTATTTGTAAGAAATATGTACAATAATTTGAAACAAATATTTATTTATTTAATGCAAATAAAATATTTATTTGGAATAAATAAAAATTACTTAAATATACACTTTTATTTAAAATTAAATTTTTTTTCTCTGGGTGTATGCTGCTGATTTTGAGCTCAGGTTTTTCTGTGTATACTCAGAGGAATGGGATATTTGTCTCCGAGCCTACTAACTCATTTATTTGTTGCAAATATATTTTATTTCATTGAAATAAAAAATTTATTTGAGCCAAAGAAAAATTTATTTCTGACAAATAAAATTTTTATTTACGCCAAATAAATAAGTTAGTAGGCTCTGAGACAAATATACGTTTATTTAATTCAAATATATTTTATTTGGTTCAAATAAATCATTTCTCTGGGTGTAGCAGATCGACTTTAAGAAACATAACTTTTCTGGATTTACATATCTTAAAGTCATCTCAAATGAAGTACATACATATTAAATTAAGAACAGAAAACGCTTAAAACTAATATTTAAAAAATTTAAGATGTAATTTTACACCGTAATTCTGAAAACTTGTCAATTTCAACATAAGTTACAGATGAAAAATAAAAGATTTTCTCGACCTTTTTGATCCTCTCGTCAATGCGGTCTGAATGAGAGGCCGAAAGTGTAACTCGAGACATGGGGTATCGTATGGTTGGTAGTACTGTCAAAACGCGCACGTGGGCCCCCTGTGGGGTAAAAGTCTTTCTTGTGTGGCGCGTTTGCTCGCCATGTGTTTGTCATCTCCACGGGAAAAAGGCGCCTTTCCCCCCTATTTCTCCTGACTCATTTTATATATACTTACGGTTAGACCTCTTGACACACTACATATATTCCAAAACGAATCCGTCGATATAATGACATACATAAAGCAGGAAGATAATTTTTGAATTTTTCAATTAAATCAAGGAAGAAATTAACAGCAATTATAATTTACACTTTATGTAGCCAACAAGCGATATCAAGTTGGAAAAATGCTCGTAATGTAAGTATTGGCGGGCAACGAATATACTTAGCTATAAAAGAAGCATAAAGATCGGCTATTTTGACAATCCCGAGAAGAGATGAGCAAGCAAGAGAGAAAGAAAGTGGATTCTTGCGATAAACTTTACGACTACTCGCTCATCGTTCGTAAACTCCGAATGTCGCAGTTGAGTGTTTTTTTATGATTTTAACACGCATTTTCTCACGACCGTGTCAAGAGTGAATATACGATTGTTTTATTCTACATATATCTAATCATTTTTATCAAATCAGGCAAGCAGTTTCATTTTAATGAGAGCTTTAGTTTCAAGGCCGCCTGTATAAAACAGTTAAAGTTTATTGTCCTCTCCATAAGCTTCTAACTTTTCTATGAGATTTAAACACGTTACATTGTCTCTAAGCAATAAAAGTGTTTTTAGATAAACTTGATATAATTGATGCAATTTCTAGAAATTAACTCCAACTATTAAGTGATTGCATTAATGAATTAATTCTTTTTGGTGTAATATAGCATTATAGAAGGAATGTTTGGGGGCATCAAGAGTGGTGAATAAACACTGAACCAGGTGGGGTCCTTCGGTAAACACTAGAACGCCCATGACATATTTTAACATATAAATAAAAAAGTACTCGGGTACGCGTGTACCCAACGCTCGATGTAAATATGTAGGCACAGGAGCAATTACTTGGCATGACTTGCTTTCCGCACCCTAAAACTGGTAATCTTCCAGAAGACTTGAAATTCGCCGACTAACGTTAACGTTAACATAGGCTGATTTTCCGATCAATATTTTACATGGCACCGCAGAGTGACTAGCGTTTATCGACCCAAACTAAACTACCTTTCGATTCTTGTGAATGTCAGATTTTATGCAAACAAGCTTCGACCTTGTTTAATGCAGCCCACAATATCAAAACCTACCAAAATGTCATATTTAAAAAAGAAAACACAATCACGTTTCTGTTATTATCATATGGCTTTAAAAACCAGGATTACACTAGAACTACAATTTAAAAAAAGTTTGGAAAGATCTCAATTGAACCACTACAGATGGCTGAAACTAAAAAATAATGTAATTAATTTTGTTTATACATATTAGCCATTTGTAGAGTTTCAGTTAAGATTTATGGAGATCTTTTTCAATTTTTTTCTATCCGATTTGTGTCGGACGACAAAAAGTCGGACGATTTTTTGTCGGACGAACGAGCTACACACTGTCCGATTTTTGTCGTACGACATTTGATCATCCTACGAAAACTTCAGGTATGCGAAGGAATTCTTTAAGGTATGATTTCAGTCGCACGTTAGCCAGAGTACTGTGTGCAGCAAAGTATTATTATAATTTGATATTTGCTTTTAAAAAATGAATATTAAAAATATAGTTGTCACAGCTTGTCTGCTACGTCGTAAAAATCGGAAACTACCTGAATCTATGAGCCTAATGATATTTTAATTATGGAGTTAACAATCATATCTTTTCTGAAAGCTGTTCAGTATCAGAGAGTATTTTACCTCTATGGTTTAGAAAAAAAATTTAAATTATATATTGTTTAAAAAATTACTTTGTTTACACAAATTGTTATAAACAAATAAGAAAATTCAAATTTTTCTAATAGAGTCACGTAGAATTGGAAAAACTACCTGATTATATAAACATCGGACGAAAAATTGTCGGATAGTGTGCAACGAGCCTAAGGGCCAGTTTCACCAACTTTGGTTAAAAGTTAATCAGCGATTAAATCCCTAGCCGACCAATCATGAGCGGTTAAATTGACTTTAATCGTTGATTATAACTTTTAATCGGAATTGGTGAAACTGACCCTAAATGTATGGAAATTGCAACCTTACTTAACGACTGTTAAACCTTAATATACCTTAAAAATTCAGGTTCAAAGTAGGGCGGAAATTTCAGCGCGGGTAAAAAATTATATTTGATTGAACTAAATACTTGGAAATTCGAAGGAGAAAGTAAGCAAATCTGAAATGTTACCCTAGTTCTGTAAGTAACGTTATTGTTAAACAGTTAAAGGTGAGTTGAGGTCGGTGAATAGTGAAAAGAGGCTACCTGAGGCGGAAAAACTGAGGTAAATCAATTTAAACGGCAACGCGGGACCCGTTGAGGTGCCCTTTTTGCGCCTGCGGGTCGGTACCCCACCACTTTGATCCCGAGGGCTGAATTTGCAAGGAAAGCAGCTGACTAGAGATTTCCTTCCTGTTTCTCCCTCTTTACCACCAATCACAAACAGTTTCTCTCTCTCTCTCTCTCTCTAGTGGAAATAAAAGACTTTGTTGAGCTTCAAACTTTCAGAGATTCTCAATCGTAAAATGAAAAATATGATGGACATCAGGTTCAAGTAAATGTAAATAAATAATAATAAAAATGTAAGTGAATAAAACGTACTTTCGTGCAGAACGAACCGAGATCGAAAACTGAAAAGCAAACAACAATCTACAAAGCCATTTATTGTTAGTAATTCCTATAAAAATAGCTTGTCATGTAATTTAAATTTCAATGAAATTTTTGAAATATTTATATGAATTGACTAATCAAAAAAAAAAATTATAGTAATAATTTCATTAGGCTTTTGTCACTCTTATAATTTGAAGGTAATGAAACTCCAATCTTGAAAACTCTCCATAATTTTTCAAGTTATATCAAGACTTGGAATACATATTCATAAGGCTAACTTTGACAATAAGACATGATTAACCCTTCTATCCGGATGGCATAAAACAAATTGAGCATATACACATATTGGAAGATGGCAGTGACAAATTCACGTGCACCAATCCCAATCCCATTGGCGAGCGAACATGAATATGAGATTGCCTGATATGATTATTCATACGCGTTCGAGAGTGATGGCTGGTTGACAGCCGCTGGGACCAAGCGTGAGAGTGTGTGTGAATTATTCTCCATAGTGTGGTGTGACTGCTTGCTTGCCTGCATCAGCCCCTGTGTTCGTTTCAGGCTGCTAAAGGCCAGCGGCATGGCACCATGTGGAGCTGAGCACACTTCCTAACCTACCTTGCCTAACTTTCATCTCAGCCATGCCAGCATATATTATATTATATTACATTGTCCAACAATCTTTTCTTTTCAACTTTCTCTCATTCCAATCATAAAATTCCGCCACTATATAATTATAAAGATTCATTTGGCAACTAATAAACTGTAAGGCTTAAAACTAGAGTTTTTTTACCGTTTGTCAGAATTTGACAATTAATAATTTCATCATGCTACTAGGAAATCGTTCCTTATTTTCCATCTTATCATCTCATCAATGGACTGAGCAGAGTTGTAATTTTTTGTCTCTCGATGTGGAAGATTATTATTTCTAGGAATCAAACGACTTAATACACATATCAGTCGAAATATTATAACAAGAAAATAATGAATAAACAAAATTAAAATTTTAGAGACGAGAATAAAAATTGCAATGTAAAATTGAAACGTGATGCTTTCTCGGTTGAGACTGACCCCAAGGGAAGAGCTTTGTTACACTGAAGGGTGCGCACCAAATTAAGCCGGCATTATTATATCGATAATGAAATTTGATGATATTGTGCATTTTACAGGCCTAGGGTTCTCTGGCCGATCCCATTGTCAGAAATCAAACCACGCGACGCTCGACTACTTTACATTATTACTATTACCAGCCGTCTCGCCCTCATAGGTTTAAGTTGGAATAATGTCAGGACATTCAATCTATCTTTGCGGTTGCACATGCGTGAAATCTTCGCTTGTACATTTTGTTATCTCTTTCGACCAATGAATATCGACATAATGAGTTGACAGTTTATGGTCGGTACACCAAATAAGTATTAAAATTAATCAAATATGCACACCTAGAAAATGTAATAAAAACTTAATAGTACGTAGTTTAAACTTTAAATTTTAATTTGCTTTAATCACATGCAATTACTTTCTCACTTCCAACGTGAGAGTTTTTTAATAAATACCTGTATGAGGCGTATAACAGTTTGCTAACATTTCTCGAATTTCTTCGTCGCCTGATCTTTCGACCCGATACTAGGAAGAGAAGCACCCTACAAAGGAATTCCCTTTGTAGTCGATTACGTTTGTTTGCCTAAGGTCGAAATAACGGACGTCTGTTCTCGATTAGTTTTGACTCGCAAAACACGAAGCAAAAGAATTGAACAGAGAAATATGGCTAAAAACAGAAAGTTTAAACTGTCAGTTGTTAGCTAACAACTTGTAATAAACAATTCCACACTGATCGTAAGTAAACATGAATTCTTAATCGACAGTTTGAAATAGATAAACATAGTTATTTTCCAACAGACGAAAATCAAGATATATCAAATAAAATCATTTAATTCCTACTAATAATAGATATTAGAGAAATAATTAAACTTCAACAACAATATACCCCTGTAGCTTCCAAATGAGTCTTTAAAGTTTCAAATTAACCTTCGAATTAAAAACAAAACTACATAAATCAAAGCGACTTAATATAAAAACACATTACATGTAAAAATATTGTTTGCTCAAATCTACTTGTTGACCACAAAGTGTTAAATTTTCCAATGAAGTCCTTCTTAATTTAAATTTCTCTCTAATTCCTGCTCACAACGAGGTCTTTCAACTGTTTGTTGTTTCAGCGGTGAAGAAGCGAATGCCCCTCGTTTCAACACACAACCCGTGTGGCTTCCGCGAAGTGAGGACTGGCTGTAAAGTGAAAACCGTCGGTTTGTTTAAACACCATCGCCCCTATAAAGTCGTAACTCCAATCGCAGGAACTTCCATTATATCATCTGTATTGACGAGTATGCGATCATGAAAATCGAAAAAAAATCTTACGTCTTGTGTGGCGACTTGCAGATTTATCTATTCTCCGCAATAATCATCTTGATGAAAGGTCCTTTGTGATTATTAATAAATTTCCAACTGTCGTCTAGATGCATTAAAATTGACTTTAAAATGACCAATGAAACTTGAAAATAAAAAAATTGTCGTATGCAGATTCGAAAACTCTTTAGAGTTGGGACTTGATCGAAAAATCTCTTGATGAAAATCTCTTCTCAGTTATAACGAAATGTAAACAGAGAAGGCGGATTTATTGAAACTATCAATTAATTCGATATGACAATGTATCCAGCTGTTCTTAAAAATCAATAATTTGGCATTTGTCTTGCTATACGTGACAGTTTAATTAACTTTTATATATAAATAATTACATATCCTGCCTGTTGATCAGAAAATTTTCCAAGTGGTTTCTCCTATCATTACTTAAGTGGACTGATAGTGAAACTATTCACTTTTGATAAGATTGTACTCGAAAGAACATTATTATTAAAAGTGCAACTTCCTATAGATTTGAACATTTTTCTCAAAGAATAATTCAGTTTCATTAGAATAGAGAATAGGTCAGTACGTAATGCGTGCGTGTTCGGTGGGCAATACAAATAATTACATATTTTACCTCAAGTCTGAAACCACCCCGAAGCTCATTACGAGTCTGTCGAAGACTGCGTGAGATAAGGCACGTTTTTGTCACACCACTCAGAAGCGGTGTTATTTGATGACTGATCGCTTACTGTCAAGACCCCTTTATCCATTACCATTTCTCACAATGTTTTACCAGAAACCAAAGATATTTAACATTTATTTTTACTGTAATTTTGTTTATAAGTCTGAAAAATTTAACAAATTCATCTCTATATTTAAACTTATTGCATTCAAGATTTTGTGTTGATTCACAGGAAAATTTTAATAAGTAATGCAATTATAGAGGAAGTTAATATCGAACGATTTATTGACAGCTAATTCTGCTGGGAAATACAGTTATTGGAAAATTGTTATCAAGGTTTTAAATGGAATTTATTCAATATTTTGAAATAGAAAAATATTAAAATACTAATTAAACTATTTTTTAATAGACAAAAAAACATGTAAATAAATATACCCCATCCATTAGACACTGAAGCACCATCCAATAAATGGGATGTGTTATCTATGTTTTGTACGTTTTATCCAAACCAAAAGATATTCTATCTACTATGACAAAGTTCCAACATCTGACAGATTGGTTGCGCTGCATAAAAAATAGATAACTTATCCCATTTATTGAATCGCGCTTGAAAGTTCAGCGAATGAGATATATTATCCAACCTTTTTTCTCCGTGCACTATAAATAGGAAAATTTAAAGCAACATTTTTTTACATCTGCGGTGCATAGCATTTGTCATTGCTGGTATTATAATCAACTACTATGCTGTATATATTCAAACACATGTTTAGTATAAATGAATGAAAAATTGATTAAATTTGTGTAAGCGATAAAATTAAAGAAATAAATGAAAGCAATAATTGTATAACTATGAATCGATTTCACATAGAGAATCATCGCTTTTGGGGCTGGTTTTCAAATAAACGAATCGTTTACGTGTGACGAGGAGGAAAAATTTGAACAGAGATTTGAAAGTTAATTTTCATAGAGACACGTAACTAACGCCTGTCAATCATTTTGTCCTTTTCTATCTTTATTACTCCCAAGGCTTCCCTTTTCTATTGCACCCTTAGCTGTTATTCCGACATGTTGCGCTTATTGTCGATATAGTCAAATGCACGGCAGAGCATGCTGTAACGCACCTCGCATGGCTGGGCCGCCAAAGTGCCAGATGGGTGACTGATGAGACCAACCACCCTGAGTGATGCTCACTGGCAAACCGAATGACAGACTTTGTCAAAAACCAGGGCTGTAACTTCTAAATCAAGTGCCTTTCTTATTTAATCCACAGTTTCAATTTATATTTTAATTACTCTCATTCACCTTCATGATGATAAATTATCAACAAGAAATATGCTTCTTATATGTTTAATTAATCAGTTGCTTATGGTGTTGTCACATTTAGTTGATTTTATAATATTATTTTGAAATTAAAGATAGAGTCTACATATTCTAAGTCTTTCCAGATCAGTTATTTAATTATTATGGCACACTATAAAAAAATTAAGTAAAATTGTGTAAAAATGATTTAAATTGAAAATCATGTTTTACAGTGCGATCGTTAGAAAATAAGTGATCGTTTGTTCATTTTTACAATTAGTTTTCTTAGACTCATATTATCTTTTGAAGCAATTTTCTCTGTCAATTGTTGGAAATATATTTTTCTTATATTTACATTTGCCGTGTAAATAGACGGAAATATTTATGGAAGTCATGAATGCAATAATTTAGAGTCAATGATTTTGTGACGGGTGAGAGTGCTTGAAAAAAAGGGGAGTAGAGTTGGCTCTTTGTCTAAACCGGGTCACGTAACACCTCAGTGAGGAACACAACAGACACCAGCCCTTTGCAGAGGGTGAAGCTTCGGTACCCGGAGATCGGGGGACCCTACGGATTCGAGACACGAATAATGACGTAACAATGGCCGCCATGAGCTTGCTACAAAAACACGCGCCATTGTAACCGTCCCCGGTGCAGGAAAGCGAGCAAATGCGTAACGCACATCGGTAATAATGTGATTACACGTGCAGGAGAGTGCGTGGCGACGAGTGCTCGCAAACACAACTGACAGTCATCCTCTGTAACGATGTTTTCAAAAACAATATCCACGTGTCGAGAGCCACGCAAATCGCCGCAGGCCGCAAAACTCGAGTTTATTATGGTTTCTGCACTTGTTAGACCACACGTATAACACCTTACATTTCACATTCTATATTGTCAGTAAATATTTTATGTTCTTTATAATTCATTGCTTTAGTAATATGTCGTCGTGCTCCAAAATTTATATATTGCTTCCTTATGTATAAAGGAAATACATACTACGCAATAGAAAATTATACATTTAAAACAGACTAGGTATCTTTATGATTTTTTAACCTCAGAAATTCCAATGTGTAACTTGGCAACTTTAATTCAAAAAAGGTTTTCTTCCTCATTTTTATACTCGAGTCGAAATTTAAGCCCTACTTTGAACCAGAATTATTAGTATTATTATAGTAATGCTTATATAATTTTGCAGTTTTCAGAATTAAAATACGCATGTAACTTAATTACGAAAGTTTACAAAATGATTTTTATTAAACATTAAAGAATGTTATAAAAATTGCCTTGACTAAAAATATTACTCATACTTTATCAGAAGTAAATTAACTAATTTGAAGTTTATTTTTTCAGTCTATAAATAAACGATTTCAGATGTGATCAATAGAAGAATGGTTGTATAATTAATTTAGGAAGTAAGAAAAAAAATTGAATGGGATAGGTGGAAGTAACCACAAATCGAGCATTCGTCGGTCGCTAGAGTCAATTGGTATTATTAGATTGGCACCCCTGGCGAATCGGGACAAGCATCCCTCACAACTGGGCGCTTAGTAACCAGACAGAAGCCTCTGCCTCTCTACTCCGTTAGTGGCATTGCATGCGTGATGGTTGGCGGTAAATTTCATTCGAGGAATTATCATGATCGAATCAGCTGCTCTCCACTTTACTCCACATCCACTTGAGTTAAGTTAGAGTTAAGCGGACCTCACCAGCACTGCCAACCCTCGAATTTTCCATTCAATGTAAAACAGAAAATTCTACACCCTACGTTTCAGAATTATATATACATAAAATTATTTATTTATTCCACATAAATGAAAAAACCAAGTATTAAAAATTAAATACAATAAATAAATATGTACACGGAAAAAAATAGTTCGTGAAATCTTTCATTAACTTTTTCCAAGATTTTACAAACGTTCATCAATCTCTTCATGACAATTAATGTCTGCGCACGCGCACAAAAAAAAGTTTGTGGAATCTTGAAAAAAGTTAATGAAAGATTTCTAAACTTTGGGCCCGTCCAAAAGTGAAAAACTAGTTTACGAAAGTTTCGCAAACTAGTTTTTTGCGTGTAATTTTAAATTTGCAGTAAAAAATTGTTAATTGTTTTTCTTACAATACCTAATATTAATAATTATTATTATTATAAATTGATTATTTTACTCTTGAGTGGAAGCTATAATGATTATTTAAAAATCTGTTCCTGATTTTAAACTTTTAACATTGTTACTATTCTCAAGCAGATTAATTAATAATGATTTCTCATCAATTTAAAATTTCCTTCAATAATTATAGACTTTGTAATAAATTCTCATTTAAAATGTATTTGACTTGGAAAACTGAATCGATGTCTATTCTCTGAAATGAATAATAAAATAAAATCTTCTGAATAATTGATTAGAATCTTTTAATAATCGAAATACCATCTATTTTTACGGAAAGAGATTGATTCATTTATGACTTGAGGAATTCTTTTCACGAATTTTCAACTTCAATGGCAAGGTTTTGAAATTTGTGTATTTTCTTGGCAACTTACAATCACATTGCGTGATGGATAGCTCAAATTAAAAATGAAAATCGGGATAAGATAATCAGCATTGGGAGTTTTACTGGCAGAGTAAAAATCTACATGTATTTAGCAGATGAGTGGATCTGCCCGAGACAAGAAAGTGATTTATGCGTATTCGTGACATAGCCAACATAATATAGTTATAAGCCACTAACTCAACTCACCACCAAGTTTACTTATTCACATTTCTTCAACACGGAAGAAAAGAAAGACCACAAGCACGAGTCCATTTAACTTCTGAAGTTATATTCACAAGTTAAATGACTGACTCACACCTAATACGTATAACCCGAAAAATAAGGATCAATGGGCAATGTGAAACTCTTGCCATTCACAATAGTCTTTATCTGTTGAAAGAATCAGTCTTTACTAAATTTTTATGGACAATAGATAAACGAAGAATGGAATAGTAAGTCGCATTAATTTTTAGTACAGTTGCTAGATTCGTATGGAGATTTAAAAATTCTCTTGTTGTTATCAACTTGAAGAGTACATAATTGTTGGGAGCCACTGTACACGAATACTAGGCGGTAAACGTACAAAGGACAGAAGGTATTCGATATACAGAGCTGCACCGTACGGGGGCATAAATGCTAATGCAATAAATCAGCTTCGGTGCTGCTATAATAATACATTCTTTAATTAAAAATCAAGGTATAAAGATTACACACACAAGAGCGCGGCTCGTATGAGCTTGAGCAGCAGTGGTTGTTTGTTTTGCAAGTAATGTAACAATAAGAAACAATGAAAGGTACTGTTGGCGAACCCGGGAATAACTGACTGTGTTCGGAAGCAAACGACAAACTCCATTTCAAACGTTCTCAACAATTGATTGTTTAGATACTCATCTTGTGTCGACAAGACATATAATTCACTTTCAAATGAAATTATATCCTTATTCAATATCTGTAGAAAGCGCTAACGAGGCCAAGTAATATAATTTTATAAATTATACATTAATGTTAATACTTATTTAATTAATTGATATTAATAATAAATTATGAAAAAGCTGATTATAAAATTCTTCTGAACATGTCTACTTATCTAGTGATTAATGTTTTCGCATGCCGACGGAGCGTTGAATTAAAAATTTTGAAAAACACCGAATCAAATTCGGACATAACGTCGTTAACTTTGGCTGGGCAATTTGCCTTCTCTTTTTCTCACAAGAATAAAACAATCCATGACGGGCAAGAAGCCCAGCTAGAAAAAAGTGTAATCAGAACTTGAAGCACGAAGTTGTATAATGAGACTTAACGGCCATGTAAAGTTAAAGAAAACTTGGACCCAGAATAAGGCAATGCACCTACATGGAGAGAAAAATCTAGCTTCAATATCATGAAAATGATTCCTACCATTAAAGCATGAACTTTTCCTTCAAAGAAAGCAAGAATTCATACGTTCTTAGTATGTTTGAGAAACACGCCTTCGTAGTATGCATTTAATATTTTAAATGCATAAGCGCCACGCGCAAATCGTATGAAACTGAAACCTACTACTATTGCAGGAGTCTCATGCTTTTTCGGTATTAGAGTTCTGCAACTGGCGATCACCAAGGTTGAGTCAAGTTAAAGTGTGCGTGGCTTAATCGCCAGTTGCAGGACTCTAATACCGAAAAAGCATGAGACTCCTGCAATAGTAGTAGGTTTCAGTTTCATACGATTTGCGCGTGGCGCTTATGCATTTAAAGTATTAAATATATACTACGAAAGTATGTTTCTCAAACCTTTTAAGCATGGACACCAATCATACTATAATAACGTATGCATTCTGACTAATATTACTAGAATTTCTCTACTATAATAGCATGGAAAAGATTCATGCGTTAAACGTATGCCTTATCATGCTATAAAAGCTAGATTTTTCTCTCCGTGTATATCTCAAGTTTTCTGATTGTGGACATTTGAGCACGACCTCTTCGGAAAAATTTAAATCTAAATAGTGCCGTCTGCTTTTAATACAATGTGAAAGGTTTAAATGTGCCCACATATCACGGCTTTTTGCTGTGTGGTTACTGTAAGGATATTTTTAGGGCTTGTAAGGTTACTGTGTAAGTCTTTAGTGAACATGAGGTCAAGTTAAAACTTCCGCCTCACAGTAACCTTATACAGTAAGGTCGTGATAAGTTTACATGGTAAGGTTGTGGTAAGTTTACACGCCGTGCAGAAATTTTGAAAGGGCCTTGGTAGGGCCCACGTCAGAAAGCTCAAAATTTGCATGAAACAGGAAACCCGATCGGGCCACAGAAAAAGCCCTATTTCAGTCCGATTAACATCGATTAAAACCGGTGCCCGGTTCCATCCAGGTCAGGGACAGGTTGGCAAAATTCTGCACGGGCGGTAAGGTTGTTGTAAGTTTCCTGTAAGGTTGCTGTAAGGTTACTGTTTTTTAATGCGCAGCCGTATGTGCCATAGAAAGCTACTGCGCATAAATATTAATAAAATTTATTTATTAATAAATTCTATGTTTACAGTAACCTTTCAGCAACCTTGCAGGAAGCTTACACGAAAAAGAGAACGCTGGTTCCCTACAGAAGAATATCTTTTCACCTGTGGGAATTCAGAGCTCCCACGAGGGAAAGCAGTCGACCCAAAATGGTGCTGCCTCTATATTTTATGCCTAGGAGCTTGGCGCCACCATTGATGATAGAAAGGAACTACCAAAAGTTTTTTCGTGTACAACAACCTTACCGTGTAAGCTTACCTTAGCTTTACTGTGTAAGCTTACTGTGAGGCGGAGATTTTAAGATGCCCTCAAGTTTACTGCAGACTTACACGGTAATCTTTCATGCCCTACAGATATCCTTACAGTAACCTCACAGCAAGAAGCCGTGCTATGTGGGTGCAGGTGATAAATGATAATTTAAAGAACTAGTTATTTATTAAAGATGGGAGTAAAATAAGGATATGTCTTATGTATACATAGAGAAGGAATCAATTCATGGAAATAAAATGAAAAGTACATGCATTCTCTGTACGTGAAAATCTACTTGCGAATGCATATATCCACATTCCGACACGAGTGTAAGTATGTTTATAGACGAACATGAAAAATGGGTGTGTAGTGTGTATGCATAGGTGTAGGGTTGAAAACACACACCTCCCTATGCCGGTTGAACAAGCGGAGAACACAATCGCCACGCATTTCACGGCAGGCTTTCATGTCGCCGACAACACACTGCAACAGAGAGAAAGAGAGAGGCAGTAGCTCTTCGATCGAACGCTCATAATACGAACGTCACTGGTGCAGATTGCTATTGCAACGTAGGTATATTCAAGATCGGAAATCATGCATTCATTTTAAATGGAGTTGTTTTTTCAGGCTAACGATTCTCATTGCGATATAAACGTTTCTCTCAATTCAATACATTTGTCAATCCATTTAAGTTGAATGCATTCTCAAACTTTATACAATACAATCTAATTTAATGTATGCATACCTTCTCAGACTTTCGTCCATTAAATATTTATTCAATTAATGGTGCTTTCAATTCAATTCAAAACTGACTATATACGCTAATCGGAATTAGTGGTATAATAATTTCAAATTTAGAGAGAACGAGATAAAAATTTGATACAGCTCATTGAAAACGTAATATGAGTTATTATTTTTAAACAACCAAATAATTTTGAGCAATTGGTAATTTCATCCAAAATCTACTAAAATGAATTTTGAAATTAGTACATATTAAAAATATGAAATTAAAATGAGCAGGATATCTAAAAATAATGACTCCCTGGAGGAGAAAACTGGTTGTCTTTCGATTCGGCTAATAATAACAAACACATAAAATCATGCAGAGTGCTCAGACTAATGCGATCTGCGATACCCATTACCAGTGGTTCTGCAAACAGAGGGTACTTTTTCACAGGGGGGGATATTGTGAAGAATACTTTTCGATCAGGAGATGAATCCTGAAAATTTAGGGACGAGGGGAGCTGCGAAATCGAGGGGACAATGGGAAAATCACCCTGTGAGAACACGTACTATAGGCTAGAGCTGGTTTTGTATCCCTGTCATCTGGTGGTGACTTTTGTAAACAATGCGGCTCCCGGTCTTAAACGCTCCAATGACGTCAGCAAAAAATATTATATATTATTATTTCTATCCAAATGAAAAACTATTCTACAATAATTGCTCAGTATTTTTCGATAATGGAAAAATGAAATAAACGAAAAACGATGATACGACTTGAAAACAAAGAAGAGCCTCATGAAATGCAAAAGCTGAAATATTTTGCTCGATGGGAAAGATCAATGTTTTGTCCTGTGTGTTCAAAAGAAGGGCTATAATTGTCGACAAATAGGAGGTGGATATATATAAAGATTTTTGTGTAGATTGTTCGCTCTTAAAGCTTGATATTTCAATAGGGGCCTCACCCTGCTCGATGCAGTCTTGTCCAACCCCCTAAATACTGGTATTACTGATTACACAACCGCGACGGCAGCAGCACGTGGCCCACGTCTGGACCCGTCACAATCACACCGGCCAATTTGTGTTTCTGCAATTTCTGCACGACAAAGCCACTGAGAATTGCCAAAGCTCCTGTGTGGTCTAAAACCCACACAAGTATGTTAAGCAAACTAACTACTGTCGTGGAAATAATTATTGTGCTCTGTATTAGCTTCAGCCAAATAACATATACGTAATTACGTAATAATTAGATTTAATTCCAAAACATAAATTTAACTTTATTAAAAACAAAACTATGTTTTCCAAAAATATAATTGCAGACAATATAGGTATCTTTAATACAATTTAGACAAAAATGCTCCAAACTTAGAGCACACTGCGAACTTATCTAGTACTTTTTTTATCAGCGCAGTTTAATTTGAAAATTAATTAGTTTTGTTGGCTCCTAAATAGGAATTTTATAATTAATATGTAAAAATAAAAAAGTGACTAAACACTGATTTTGTCTGTTACAGTACACTTTTAAAATGTTTCTTATATATTTGCATTGAATTAATAAAATTAATTTTTGTTTGACAAGCCATTAAAGGGTAAAGATTTGTATTTCGCAAGATTCGTAAACGGTAAATATGGTTTGTCAGAATAGAGAAAGGCTTTCAATAGACTCCAATCAGCAAGTCAAAAGTTGCCAAGACCCTAAAACTGACCCAATTCTCAGGATGAAATCCTTTAGGCGGATTTCGACCTTTTCCTGCTGAAACGCTTCTTGTTGTAATGTTTGACCCGAAGACTACATAGAAGGGAAAGGGCCTTAAGTAAAACCCGCTGTGAATGCGAATCTTGACAATGGACCGCACAGCGGGGGTGTCTCGTCTTTACGAATCTTTCCAAGAATTTTTACATTTCTAACAAAAGTGCACGAGCAATGTGATGGTAGGGAAAGTAAGAGACTTTTCATCTATGGAGGTTGGGTCTTTTCTGAATAGACCCAACGCAAAAGCGCGGACCTTGCCCCTTCCTCTTCAGCCTCTTTTTCAGGACGCGAATTACTTTACTGTTAGATTTTTGTCCGACACAGAGGGGTCGCACAATAGAATTAGCGTTTCGAGAAGTCGGTTGAGGGTCCAGCAGTTTAGGCCCACCACTGAGAAGATACTCTAATACCGTGTCGATTTCCGGAACGACTGTTGTGACGTTTCAAACGTTATTCCGAGTGACTAGAAATATTTTATGAGTCTACATATGAGTAAAATAATTCTAACTTCATTTTTTCTGAAAAATTCAATATTTTTATTCCAACTCTTTAATTTCTTTGATTTGAATACTTTATTTTTTAATATTCATCGACGTTTTGCTCCTATAAGTAAATAATTTTTATATTGTTCTTAAAAAAGAGGGAAATATTGACAAATAACTTATAATTTTGCACAAATACAGAAAATATAGTGAAATGTAAACGTAAACAAGTTAAAAAGTTGTTCATTTCGTGGCCATGCCATGCAGTTTCCTCATCATGATAAACACTCATATTATTAGTTTTAAAAAACTTCAAATATATGAATTCTAGATAAAAATGAAGACATATAACCCATTTTTAAAAAATCAAAAATCTTCACGAATACAAAACTTCCTCGGGAAGACAGGAAGCAAACACATGCTAGATATTCCTTTTTATTGACAACTGCTTGAAGTAAAGAGAAACTTATTTTTAGGTTATAAAAATTAAATCATATGTTTTGACAGCAGGACTAGTGCTGTCAACTGGTAAAGAGAAAGTCTTTCATAGTATTGTTAAAATATTACAAAACATATAACTGTAATTAACATATAACTCTGCAAATGCTGCCAATCTAGAAATCTAAAATTTCGGCTAGAATCATTTTGAGTAACTTGAAGTTTGTCGCTTATTCAATTCGATATACAACTCAAAATTAGTTGCAACACAAAGGTGTCCCAGGTTTTTCTGTGAACTAAAATTTTGTTGTTTCAAACAAATTTTTTTCTGAGTGTATATAAAATCGAATAACATTGAGAAAGTTATGTTTCTTGTATTGCCAATTCAACACCCTTTTTATTTTTTCTTTTAGATATTTTTACTCTTTCTTTATTCTTTTATAAGTTTACCTTAAAGTATCAACCCGTGAAGGTATTTTTCTTGTCCGTAAATTTCAAGATAAAATAACAACATTTTCAAAACATCCTCGATTTCCTTAAAGTTCTTTTCTTTCCTGGTCTTGCCCGTTTGTATTATAGGAAAATATTCCAGGCGTAAAATTGTAAAAGTTGCAAATATTTCAATAGAGAAATGAACAAACTGTAATTTCCCAAATAGAATATAAAAAATTTCACAGTAATTTCCAGTCAACTACACTATTTTTTTAAATATTCACATTTATTTAAGAATAGAATTTAATTTCTTCTTACCAACGTGACGCGAATTATCCTTTATAGAACTTAAACACACTTACTTGAAAAAAACTAGAAATTACAAAATTTACAAATTTTTGTTATTAACATTATTAAATGCTCAAAAAGTGAATTTTCAAAAAAAAATCATAAAATTTTTGAAATTTTTTAAAACAGTTACTAATAAATAAGGAAATAAGAAATTATAAAGTTTTAAGAAAAACGACATATCACCCTTGGAAGATGATATTCTGTACAGTAGGATGTCCATTAACAGCGCATGAACAGTGCATTCATTATGTGGGTAGAGTAGACAAAGGGTTCCGGGAGGCAAGGGGCATCTTTGACGATAAATCCAGTGCCATCGGTCCGTTCAATTGTTTAGCTTTGATGACTACTTAGCAATGGGACCTGAATGTTTACGTTTATGAAGACACAACACTCCCGAGGACTGTACTGTTCGCATGGGTTCTACTGTATTCCACAAAACTTTCCCAAAGTTAATGAAATAATGCCCTGAAATCAGTCTTTGATTTCATGAAAAGTTTGCATGCGCAGATATTTTTTCGAATATATGGAGAAGATATATATGTATACATATACATATGAATGGCGGACGGATTAAAAGCACGGTTGAGAAAGACAGAAATGTAGGGATAGTTTTCTCGTATGGTAGATGGAAATAAGAGAGACAGATATAGAGTAGATAATGTAGAGTGAGAAGGAAGGAAGGAGGATCATTTGAATGAGTAATACTACACCTCGCACACCCACACACTCCTAAAAAAGTCCAAAGGTAGGAAGCTTTGTTTGATACGGCGCATTGTGCTGCCTGCCACCGGTTCAGTTTATATACTTATTCCTCTACATTCTCACGGCGGCACACGAACACGAAAAGTGTACCTACCCCTTACCTACACACTTGCATTTTACAAACTCGCTTCGGCTCACTTCAACTAGTACTGAAAATTGTATTATAATGCGACGACCGGGGCGCACGACAACAAGAGGCCGGCTCACTCGAGTTGCCTTATGCCAATCTCCAAAGCGGGGGCGGTTGTGATTTCAATGTCGAGCAGAAAAAGAAAGGACAGAAAGGATTCTGGTAGACGCTCTGCCGGATATATCATGATTCCAGCTACGAGATCTCAACGATCCTGTTTGGAAAATTCAATTCACCTCTAATATCTGTCTGTCTCTCTCTCTCTCTCACACACACACCCGATTACAACAAGGTAAGTCGCATAAGTCTGTCTCTCTAGCACAGGGCTGTGACTAACAGATATATTGCATGTAAGGATAGGAGTACACCTTGTCCCGCATTGATATTCACATTAACGTTTTACCGATTATATAAATATGTGAAATATGCCAAAGACGTATCATTTGAGGAAGTGAATTTGTTCATAATTCAAAACAAGTACTCTAGCAATCTCAGTAGTTTTGCAGGCATTTACTAGTTTAACAAAATATGTTAACATAGTTGGCTATTGAAATCAGCGATCGTTATCGTCTCATGTGAAACCGGCTCACAGTTATGCACGAAATCCCCGGATCTTGGTGGAAGGTGAAACCTTAGCTGAGGAAGGTCGAGTTGGAGCCGGAAGTTTCGGGGCAGCAAGATAGGTGAAGTTAGCTGTTAGGCAACAAGGAGGATGCACGACGGGACTTTATCGCAGACAGGAGGATAATTAAATTTGTCGAGGTGATTTATGGCGTCGCACAAGAGAAGAGAAGAGAGGGAATGAGCGACACAACTACGTCCCTTCTAACCTCTCCTACAATATAATACATAGTAGTCTTCCCTAAAATACACACAAGAAAAAAAATATTCTGGGACAAACATTATTGTCGTCAATCTATCATCTACAAAGCTACGAAACTATTTTTGCTTCCTCATAGAAGATGCTTTGTGGTTCTACAAATGAAAAGAATGTTTTAAATGCAAGGCGCAAATATTGATCGATATTTTTTTATTGCTTCCCACACAGCACAATAAGTTACTGCAATTTTACAGCAGACTTACATGTAAGTTTTGTAGGATTACAATGTAAAGTTACTGTTAAATTAAGGTAAACTTAAAATTCCACCATACATACTGATCATACACAGTATAAGGCAACAGTAACCTAGTACAAAGTGAGCACACTGAAAGCTTACATGGTAAGGATAAAATATTAATAAATTAGTTTAAACAATATTCCTATGGCACTTGAGGATGCGCAGTAAATTTTATTAAGCTAAATCCTGTCAGAGTCTCTCACCTATATAAGAAAATACATTATTTATTGTAAAAAAAATTATGATATATTTTATAATTTATATATTTAAAATGTATTATATGTATGTTTATAATATCATAAGCTTAATGTAACCTTACTGTAAGCTTACAAGGTAAGCTTACCACGACTTTACTATGTATGTTTACAGTGACCTTACCATGCAAACTTACAGTAGGCTTATCTTGTGAGGTCACTGTAGGGTGGACATTTTAAATTTACCTTAATCGTACAGCAAGTTTACATTGTAATCTTACAAAAATTACATGTAAGTTTGTTGTAAAATTGCAGTAAGTTGATGTGCAGTGTGGGTTATTTCCAACAATTCATGCTTAGCAAAAAATATTTTTATATTGTAAATGAACGTTTAAAAACGTATTTAATCGTTTTAAAGTGTACAATTTACCAAACACTTGTAGAATTAATCGCAATATGTATATATATATATATATATATTTTAACTATAATTTACTTTTTCTAATGCGCATGTAGTTCCAATTTTCCTTCTAATAAAAGAGATTCATCACAAACATGGATTTTTTCTTTTGGACCCTTGTTAGGAGCTAAATTCAAGATAATTGAATTTGACCTTTAGTAAGATAATTATCAGGTATTTGAAAATGAAATTGACCGACAACGAAAATTAGAGACTAAAAAAAGGAGGAGATAAATTTTTACAATAGACCCTTGAGAACGAAAAACGATCTTTCTCTCACGCAGAAATGGATGCCACCAAAGGCAGGTATACCTTTTCTTTTATATTAAAGAACTCTCACAATGAGGTACAATAACCTCTTTTTGAGAAAGCGATAGATTGGCACCTGCATTTTCTTAAATCGATATCAAAATAGATTTAGTGGCTCAGATTGAATTCAAGATACAATTTTTATACATTTTAGGAAAGTTCTGAGGAAAGAACAATTGGTCTTTAACGTTTGTAAATTGCATTGACATCAATTAGATAATCCTGATCCATATAATAATTTGCATGTATATCTGAAATTTATTCAATTTGGTAGGATTTGGATATCTAGAGAACAAAAATTAATGTAAAAAAGCAAGAGATTGAATTACGAAAAGGGTGCGAAATATTTAAAGCGAACGAGTGGAATATTTTAACATGACAATATATCTATTGTCGTGAAAATTGAGGCGCTAAGAATTATATCGATATATGTAACAAGAACGGCTATCATAGCATGTAGTGAACCCTCGGGGATAACCACGAACTTTCAAACCTCGAATGGAGAGTCGCTTTCCTCATTAAATATTCAAAACCGTAATGTAATATCTCTCTGCAACCCCACAAAAGTCGAAGCGAAATGAAAAAAGGACCGTGTAAATGATTCCATCTAGAAATTTTTTTTTGTTCCTGACCTCTGATTGTATTTAATTATTACATCTTATTTCGAAATGTCTGTAGCAATCACTTTCAACTAAAATTCAATTTACATATTGTTTCGAATGAAATTTTTCTAATTTTTCAATGTTTATTTTCAATTTCCGAAATTCCACATCTTTCCTGTTAAGAATATAAACAGATTAATTTAAAACCTGATCCATGAAAGTTGATATCAGTCATGAATGCAGTGGGATGAAGAAAGATAAGTTGTATGAACATTTCAATTGCTACGCAATTTTGAATATCATCAAGGACATCTGAGATTAAGAAAGCAATGACTGATAAGAAGTTTCAGCGAAAATATGTATAAGAAATGAAGAAATTATTCTTTTTCTTGTTTAAATAAAAATGTTTTTTTAAATATCTAATAAAGTTATTATTTTTGGCCAGAAAGCCAATAAGTTAATGAAAATTACATAATAAAATTTGATGGACAATTTGAATAGATTTAGATTATATTAGATTTATTTAATGCTCTAGGACACAAAGGTCCATACATAAAAGTCTCATAATTGAGCATACAATAATTATAATTGAATTTAAATATTTTACATAGTTGTAGAAATTGGACAATTTGAATAGTGCAATGTAAAAAAAATTTTAAACAATTCTTATTGTAGTTGCATTTTTAGTTATCTCAGTTTTGCATAATTTATTTTGAAAAACATGATTTCATTTTTATTGCGTCTCATTAATTATGAATAATCAGTATCGAAATATTTAAAATCATCCTGACCTGATATATGTTTCAATTCAAAATTTCATATAAAGAAAGACCAGTAAAACTGTGAATCTATAGATTATGTTAAATGGATATAGATTTACTGTTGATTTTTATAGTCAGTAGATATATATGCAATAGATTTTTATATTGACAGAACGGTCGATCTAAGTTATAATATTGCTGTTCATAATTTAATTAGTTAACCTGTATGATCTTAACAACACAATATATTTCATTAAGTAATATTATAACAATAAATAATAATAATAAATAAATCAGTAATAAAATTTTGTTTGGTATTCTCCATAGAGGCATTTTCTAGAAAAACTTTTTAAGTTACGCTAATACTTTCAAATCTGCACAACTATAACAAAACTTCATAGATTTTAATTTGTAAGTCCATTGTAAATTTTTCATTAATAAAAATACAATAAACAATTTTTTTGCTATTTTCAATAAAAATTTATTTGTTAACCTCTTAAATAACTAATTAAAAATTCATATCCTATTACTAACCATTTGTTGAATGTACAAGACAAAATCTCATTCGATTCACTAATATCTATACCTGAGCTATATGCAAACTATGCAAAATATATTTGTGTATATTTGAGAATATTATAGAGCTTAAGAATGTACTTTTTTGATATTTGGTATTTCAAATGTTTGAAAAAACTATCTATTATTTTTATTAGAAAGTTAAGATACTTTCCTGACAATCTATATAAACGTTAAAACGAAATAAAAATGCATTTGCGAGAAAATGTAAAGAAATCAATTTTTTGTCCTTTCTTTACATTTTCTCACTAACCCAGGGTTATCCCATTTTTAGATTTACATAGTTTGTTGGAAAAAATTTCATCTCTTCAATAAAAATAATGAAAACATTTTTTAAGAGGGAAAATAGGGTCAAAAATTGAAAATAGGAGAGTTACCTTTAAAAAATCCAATTAACAAATTCAAATCAATAAATGAATATGATAGTGAATATGACTTTAAACACTTTATAATGCATCTTAATTAGCTGTCGTATTCATACCTATGAGGCCGTTTTCACCGTTTGGATAAATTTAATCCTCCGAGAGGTTATAGGCCGTAGATATATTCTGCGTCTGCGAAGAAGCTGTTTCCAAACGTTCTGCATAGACGCAGAATATCTATATATCTTTGACATAAATTTATAAATTTGAATTTGTAAATAGGGTTTTTTTATTTATCTTTTAGTACCAAAAAAAGTTTTTTAAAAAAAATTTATATATAAGGCATTTTACGTGTAATATCCTCAGTTAAAAAATTTATTTCTCGAAAAAAAAGTGAAACTTGACGAAATTGTTGTCCTACCTGATAGTAAAATATCCCCAAAAAAAAGTTGACTTTTTTGAAATTGTGGGGGAAATAGAGGGGGGTAAATTTTATCAGTTTTCCCTGACACCGCCTACTATCTGAATTTTTCCTGTCTATAAATGCAATAAAAAAAATTTTGGCGAGTATGTTTTTTGAAGGTTTTTTCATGCTCTTTCCAATGGTGAATTTCGTTTTTAAAAATTTTGAATTTTGACCTTGATTTTCTATAATTAAACATAAATGTGCTATATTCACTAAAATCGATGCGTTTTTTTTTAAATAAATAATTGCAAACGAAAGCTGAGGTTTTTTCATACCGCGCCGCGGTAGCTGTTAACACTGGCGCGCGCGCGGACATAAAATCTATGATATTTAATATCTCGAAAACAAAAAAAATCGTCATTTTGAAAATTTATATACAGATCGGAAAAACCGTCAGCTTTCGTTTGCAATTATTTATTTAAAAAAAAACGCATCGATTTTAGTGAATATAGCACATTTATGTTTAATTATAGAAAATCAAGGTCAAAATTCAAAATTTTTAAAAACGAAATTCACCATTGGAAAGAGCATGAAAAAACCTTCAAAAAACATACTCGCCAAAATTTTTTTTATTGCATTTATAGACAGGAAAAATTCAGATAGTAGGCGGTGTCAGGGAAAACTGATAAAATTGAGATAGACTAAACATAGGTATCAACTACATACATTTTATTAAAGATGTCAGGATTGAGTTTTAAATTGGTAATTTACTATTCATACATAATATACGTATTAACATTTATCAAAAAAATTAATTATAGAAGAATAGTCAATACAATTAATACAAAATATAACTTTTTTAAGGAAATTTTACCCTAACGAATAATTTGAATTGATAGTTCGTTTCTCTCTCATTTGCCCTATCACACCATCGGTTACAAATAAACGTAGCTCGATGACTTTACGTCCGTCGATGCTCGTTCAAAGTAACTTAAGGGGGAACCTCATTTATCGGGTCAAAAAAATCGATTTTTTGGAAATAATTTTAATCGATTCTACAACTATTCAAGAATATACCTTCAAAATTTCAAATCGATATCTGTATTATTGAAGGATTTACAAAATTTTTAGCAGGACGCGCCAGGTTATTTACATCCAATTTGTATGTATTCAAAACTTTAAACGCGTTTTTCTCGAAACACCATTTTTCGATTTTGTGTACACGATTGAGAACGCTGTATTGAACCAAACGGGCTTTACCATAGCTCATTTTAAAGCTAATTAAATTGTCTTCAATGTGACATTAAGTGTTTTTTGAGAAAAAAAATTTTTCATATTTTTTTGGAATTTCAAAGTCAATTTTTCATGCATGAAAAATCACTTTTAACGTAAAACTCGGTAAGAAAAATCAATTTCGACATTTTTTAAAAAAATCGAAATGTCACATCGAAGGTATTATTCTAAAGTTAAAAAAAAATTGGTTTTTTTGTTTCAGAAAATAATTTAGAGCGCTAGAATGTACACAGACAAAATCAGGTGTCATAGCCACGGTGTAAATTTAAATAGTAAAAATGTTTTTTTTCGGTCTTCAATAATTATTTTACACTGTCAAGACATGCAATAAAGTACTCTATAAATTACAAAATGTTTGAAGTTATTTTACAAGAGAAAAAAAATCCCAAAAATGATGCATTTTTTAAACGTCTAATTGAGGGTCCCCCCTTAAGGCGCTCTTAAGCTTCGCTGTCTGTATTGCGTATACAGTGGCTCCCATAAGTATTCGTACCCCACTAATTGTTAACTTCAAGGCTATGGTATATTGTTTAAATAATTTTTAAAACTTATTTTCAAAGTATTAATGTTTAGTACGTTTATTAAGCTTTCAAAAAATATAAACATTTTTTATAAATAATAATTTGTTTTTACAAAATCTTTAAATAAATAAAACTTTGTCAAATTTCAGCCCACAAAAGTATTCGTACGCTTAAAATCTTTTAATAAAAAACGAATCTTTAAATAATAACAAACATAAACAATTTGTTAATTAATATTTTGTAGGACCTCCCTTAGCTTTAATAACACTTTGCAAGCGTTTAGGCATACTTTGTACTAACTTTAACACAGATTGTTTGTCAATATTGTTCCAAACTTGTAAAAGTTTTTCTTTCAATACTGTTTTGCTTGTTATGTCATTTTTCCTTAAGTTTCTTTCAATATCAGCCCATAAATGTTCAATGGGATTGATATCCGGACTTTGTGGAGGAGTTGACAACAAATGGGGTGTTCGATAAATCAAAAATTGTTTAACGATATTCGCCGTATGTTTCGGGTCATTGTCTTGTTGAAAGTAATAATTGTCACTCACTTTTAATTTTTCAGCACTTGAAGGCAAATGTTGCTTCAAAATGTTTAAATAAACATTTTTGTCCATAATACCATCGATGAAAACTAGATCACCGACACCTTCAGCACCCATCACCATTACAGAACCACCTCCGTGTTTCACAGTCGCTTCGAGATTTTTTAACTCCAGTTCAGTATTTGGTTTCCGCCATACATATCGACATCCATCTGAACCAAACAAGTTAAATTTAAACTTCTGGAACAGTGTGATTTTTTCAGATGAGAGTAAATTTAACTTGTTTGGTTCAGATGGATGTCGATATGTATGGCGGAAACCAAATACTGAACTGGAGTTAAAAAATCTCGAAGCGACTGTGAAACACGGAGGTGGTTCTGTAATGGTGATGGGTGCTGAAGGTGTCGGTGATCTAGTTTTCATCGATGGTATTATGGACAAAAATGTTTATTTAAACATTTTGAAGCAACATTTGCCTTCAAGTGCTGAAAAATTAAAAGTGAGTGACAATTATTACTTTCAACAAGACAATGACCCGAAACATACGGCGAATATCGTTAAACAATTTTTGATTTATCGAACACCCCATTTGTTGTCAACTCCTCCACAAAGTCCGGATATCAATCCCATTGAACATTTATGGGCTGATATTGAAAGAAACTTAAGGAAAAATGACATAACAAGCAAAACAGTATTGAAAGAAAAACTTTTACAAGTTTGGAACAATATTGACAAACAATCTGTGTTAAAGTTAGTACAAAGTATGCCTAAACGCTTGCAAAGTGTTATTAAAGCTAAGGGAGGTCCTACAAAATATTAATTAACAAATTGTTTATGTTTGTTATTATTTAAAGATTCGTTTTTTATTAAAAGATTTTAAGCGTACGAATACTTTTGTGGGCTGAAATTTGACAAAGTTTTATTTATTTAAAGATTTTGTAAAAACAAATTATTATTTATAAAAAATGTTTATATTTTTTGAAAGCTTAATAAACGTACTAAACATTAATACTTTGAAAATAAGTTTTAAAAATTATTTAAACAATATACCATAGCCTTGAAGTTAACAATTAGTGGGGTACGAATACTTATGGGAGCCACTGTATAAGTTGTTTCCGAGCACACACGGAGAGAAGCGCGTATAGTATATATTACTACCATGTCAGATAAATCTACTAAACAGAATCGTCCATTTCGGATTGACTAAACAGTCAGTTAAATGGACTGTTCTTTTTAGTAAAATGTAAGGGAGCATTTACACGTTTGTCGAAAGAAAACAAATTTACCGACAAAAACGAAATGAACAAATCTGATGGTTGTCCACAATCTGCTTAATTGTGGACAACCAATCAGATTTGTGCATTTATTTTCTGCTGGTAAATTTTTTGTGACAGAAGTATAGCAGTACCTCTGACTACGCTGTTTAGTAGAATATGTGCTAAACTTGTTTAGTAGAATATACAGTAACTATTATACAGAAACTCTTCTCTCCGTGCACGTCTCTCTTTCTATGATACCGACTTAAACGTGGGAGATATAAGCGAACCTCATCTGTGATTGTGATTCGCAAAATCCTCGACCTTCTTTAACCACACGATATATCTTCCTTCCACCAAACAATTCCTCGCAGGCTGAAAAACATTCTTGTCTTCCCTCCCAATTTCAAATCAATCACTTTCATCAAACATGAAATAGGGTTGAGAACAACTAATGGTAAGTTAATAAATAACAGTCAACAATTATTATTTACTGATGTAATCTAACTTCTTTCTCCAAAATAGAAATTGATTTATTTATTAAAATATATATTTAAAAAAATAAACATTTAACAAATACAAATTAATTTACACAAAAATTTTCATTGTTGGATGTTGTCAGGATTAGCTGTGAAGGATGGAAATTGATAAATTCTCATGACAATTCTAATTGTAAGTGAACTGCCAAAGTAGACATTTAAAAATGAATTAAAATAAAATGCAACTCTTTAATCAACCGAAAATTAAAAAAATCCTCCCAATGATTAAAATTTGCAAAATTTCAAAAAATGAACTTACAATCAATTCCACCTCGAATGCGCCATAAATTAAAAATCGAAATTAAATTAAAAATCTGTCGACTAATGCGCAATTTGCATGGAAATTCTTTTTTTTATGTGACTATTAAACTTCTGAATAGTTTTCCAATGGCTGAAATTGAAATTGACCAACTCAAGGGGATATCAAAATTGAAAATATGTGACATTTCTCTCGTATTGTCCTCTAGTGACAGTGCTACCTTCATTCTTCGTCGAGTGTAGGATTGCCTAATATTAATAATATATTAATATTTACTACTCTAAAAAAGTATCATTGATTCAAGAAAATCATTTACTTGTCTGTATTTGATCCAATAATTTTCTTAATTCAAGAAAATTTACTTCAAATTAGTAAAATTTTCTTGGATAAAAAAAATATTGAATCAAATGCGGACAAGTAAATGGGTTTTCTTGATTCAATACTATTTTATTTCAGTGTAGGGAATTAAATCAAGGAGGAGGCGCGGGATATGGCCTCGCCACCCATAGTCTCATCTTGAAATAAGTGGACTGAAGCCGTATCGCCGCCGCTTCGTTTACCTTTTACGAGCTAGATACAAAAATCACTCTGTTGAAAGATGCATTTCGCTATCAAGTACAGTATGCATTAAGTTAAATAAACAAATCACTTATATTCAAAAAATTAATTTAAAAAGGTGAGAGGTGTTTTTTTTGAAATTTTAACAGTAAAATGCGTTAGAACGTTGTTTTGTAGTGCCGGAATAGATATTGGTGGTGACTGGCGCAGAGACAGGGAAGTGCCACTATTTCTGACGAACGCTCTTCTCCCCCTTTACCTCCTTAGCTTTTTAGGAAGGTTCGCGGTACAGAGGGGGAAGGATACGGTTTTCAAGCGTGCACGTTAATAGAGGACAGACGCCAGAGCAGCCAGGAATAACCGTCAAGATGTCACACTTCCATATAGACGTCGTTAGACTACTACTACTCGATAACCTGTCTCTATCTAGCTATGACCTAACGACACTAAAGCTAAAATACCCATCTCACTTTTTGTACTAAGCAAGATTCCTAAGTTCAAACTGCAAATTATATACCTGAGAAGCAATGATTAACTACATTCAAAATTAGGGGTTGGATGACCTGGTGTCATAGTGATCAGCGACCTAAATTACTCAAGCCACACGTCTATGATAGAAGTGCATGTAGACTGCGAAATTGGCCAAGTCCGTTTCGATGCTCGTGCCAGATGATGATGAATATAACCAGAAATAACCCAACCCGAGACACCAACAGAAAATTTTTTATTTGAGATTGTATCGAGGTTCGTTAGCCTCTTCTTAGGAATGTGGATTTGTTTCTAAGGATAATACAGTACAATTTTGGTAAGTGTCGCAAGTGTCGGGTGCTTTTCTCCTACTATTTGCGTGCGCATCGAATACCAGCGCCGTATAAAATCGTTTTCAAATATGTACGTTAATAAAATAAAAATAATGTTTTTAATTATGAATTTGAAGTAGTTAAGTTGAATTTTAATCTAATTATATATTAAATTATTATTCAATCTTTTATATCCAAGAAGAAATATACATTATACATCAATAAGCATTGGAAGACACCATGATACGTTGATGTTTTTAGAACTAGTGGCAGTCAAGGGCGCTTCGACAAGAACGAGACGTCCATGTTTTCTCTTGGATAAAAAAACACATGGGCCATGCGTTCATTTTTAACCCAGGTAAAACATGGAAACTATTTTTAAACGACCGAACCAATAAATGGCTTCACACCCTGTCCACAGGTATTTAAAAGCGCCATCTTTGTGTCTGCCGAATAAAAAAGCATTCTTGTGTACTTTCACAGTGTACTTTGAATCTTAAAAGTAATTCATGAGCCATTCGGAGCATGACAAAAAATTTACTGAGGTATGTATAGGGATGTTTCATCTTAATTTTCGGTTAACCAAATAGCTCTGCAGCATCTGGATGACGTATCTCGTTACACTAGTTCGAGAAACGCGAAACTGGAGATGAAGAATGGTAATTTCTGCGACCAGAGAGACCGTAAGTCATGGTAACACGACTGGGTCAAATGAAGCGTCGATATAACAACAACACAACTGCCAAAGAAGATGCTGCGTCTGTTGGATAGTTTATACTTAGAAGAGTCCAGGGTCAAATTCGCAGTACATTCGATGAACAGTTTGTGTGATTCGCATGAGAATCAACAGAAAAATTCCTTCGACAGTGTACATTGAAAAACTTTTAATTTCAAAAATTAATATAATGTATTTCAAAATGGGGAAAACTCTATTTTTGAACTATTCAGTCGTATGAAAAGTACTAGTTTCTGACCATATAATACTGAAAGTTAGTATGGACCATATTAATTTTCGGTATTATTTGGTTAAAAACTAGTAAGTTTCATACGACTAAATACATATAGTACAAAAACTATTTCTGAGTAATCATTATAAATTATTGTTTCTTCAGCTAAATTGACTTTATAGAAATTAACAAGATATGCGAAGAGACAGAAACGTGTCATTGCATTTCAGTCTCTGGTTGACACACCTGCCATCCTAACCAAGAAGCGTATTACGTCTACATGGGTTACGACAAATACGAAGACAAGGATGGCGTTTACGGGGCTGATCACCTTCTGTCGACCTGTTTTCTTTTTCTCTACGCCATTTGTTCTCTTTTCCCTTTTTCTATTCTCTGTGTCCACAATACCACACGTACGTCAAGTTCATTGCCATTTCTATGATACAACAGAATTTGACACTTATTTCCTTTTTAAAATGCTAGTATCTAGAACTCGCTGTGAAAATAGATGATGCTGGAGTTGTTCATTGTAAACGACTTAAATGAAAAAATGGTATATTTTTCCGTAGAAAACTTTCCATTATTATCAACATTACTGAAAATTTTATATTCAGTGAACAAATTTCAATAAAATTGAGTCTCAATTGAGTAAAAATTGCAAAGAATGCTCCTTGAATGAACATTAATAATTAATTAATCCACAACTACAAACATGTTCATTAGGCATTCCTTATTCTTGTTTAAATCAAGTCCAACAAACCATGAATTCCGTCGGGATTCAAGAATCACTGCACACAGATTAGAATAGAACACACGACTATTATCCCTAATGCGACACTAATGAAATGATCAAAGAGACCTTGGACACAAAACTGGACCATCTCCAATTTGAAGATTCCTTACAGCGGATCTTAAGATTAGTGATACTTTGAACTCCATATCTTCTTAATATACAAAGTTCGTTTCTTGACATTAAATTGGACTTCTGTCTTTAAATTAATTTATTGATGTTAATTTAGTATTTGAGTATGTTAGTTTTTAAAAGCTTTGAGGTTTTTGGTTCGTTAATCGGTAGATTTGAGTAATCCATAAGAGAACAAGTCGCTTATCTTCATTGGACAAATTTATTCATCCGAATAAAGAGAACCAACCGAGAAGATATGAAAAAGAGATTTCTGAGATGAGAAAGGATGGAGATTTAGCATCATTGTCAGCGGAGATAAAGCATTGAAGCCTTTCGTTCCACTCCCGACAACAATGACCACCCAGGCAGAGTCGTATCAACAAATGACAAATGCAAGTCCTCATATATATTGGGCATATCCTCCATGACAGGATCTGTCGGTCTGTCCACGATCATGTCTAGGTGTCGTCGAGGTGTCATCGCGGGGTGGTGACAAGAGAAAGGCAAGAAAATCTTCCTTCTTCTTCTTCTTCTTCGCAGCGTCTTTCTTATTCTTCGTCTTATGAAGCAGCCCACACACGGGCACAACGCGTTTTCACACCAAGCCCCACTGACTGATCCTCTCAACAACGCGTCTTTCAATGCAACCGTGGCCTAACGTTGATTACCATCGCCCTTCTCATGCCATTCGACCTGCATTCTTTAAACAGCTTTGATGAGAAACACTCGACGCCATCCCATCAGGATGAAATCAAGTGTTCCATAAACCAAAACCGCATGTCAGAAATTGTATATAATATGTCTTTTATTTCCAATAATTAAGATGGCATTTATAATAATACTGCCACTTACAGAGATAGTGTGTGCCATAACTAAAAATTAGAAAAATGATGGAGATATTTATTTTTTTAAATTTCCAACTAAATTAAATAAAATAACAGGGCTCATAATTGTTGAAGCTTAGATATACTAAGTAAAAAATTTTCAAAATTGTTACTCAGGGGGTTTTTGGAGTCGCTGATTACGAATATGACCTTGGTTTTTAAAAATTCAAAATTGTCGATCCAATATGATAACTAATATGATATCCAAGTTTAAAATTTTTTTTTTTAAATGTGACATCAGATTTTCCATCAGTGAAACTAATATTCTTCACGTAACATCTTTCATGTTACAATGAACTTACTAAATTTACATGAAAGAATATAGAGAAGAAAAAGAAAAATTCTTACTTGAAGAATATTAGTTTCACTGATGGAAAATCTGATGTCAAATTAAAAAAAAAAATTTTAATAGTTTTTTAAAACTCGGATATCATATTACATATCAAATTGGGTCCACCATTTTGTATTTTTGAAAACCAAGGTCATATATTTGTAATCAGCGACCCCAAAAACCCCCGAGTAACGATTTTTAATCGAATTTGGACAATTTTAAAAAAATTCATCCGCCATATTAGATCTGCCGTTTTGAATTTTTGAAAACCAATGTTATATTCGTAATCAGCGACCCCAAAAAACCCTGAGTAACGATTTTCAAGCGAATCCAACTATTTTTTAAATATCTTGTCCGCCATTTTGAATTTTTAAAAATCAAGCTGATATTCGTAATAATATTATCCGAATTTTAAACCTCGACTATAAATCTCACTTGGAATCGTCCATATGTATATTTTGTACTATACCATATAGACTGTATGGAGATCTTAATGAAGACCTACAGTCTAATAAGTGGGCATAACGTAACTAAGTTCCAATGTAAATAAAATCTTCTAATATTTTATTTTATCCTGCATAATGTAGGTCTTTGCAGACTTTAAGTCAACTATAAATTTCGACTCGGAAATGTCAGAAAGTAGTGGCAACATCGCCATTGCAGTTGATTGGTAAATTGAGTGCTGCGAAAAGCCAGCTATCCATCCGTCTATTGCATTTTATCCTCCTTGTTTACATTGCTTCTTTATAAGTCTGTCCTCATGTAACCGGGCTTATTTCTGTTCTAGCTCGAATCAAGCCCAAAGTCCAGGCTTAAAGCAAAACTTTTTTTTCCTATAACTGTTTTTAAGCAACACTAACAGTAAGTAGAAAATATATTGGATAAAAAGTATGAAACTTAAACACCAAATCAATATAACGTTGAAATTGTAGATTATACATTCATTGGTAGAACAACTAAAGTAAGAGCAAAAGAAATAATATTTTTGTAGTTTGAGGTTATGTTTGCCCTTGACCTTAGATCTGGCCTAAATTTTAAGGTTATATTTACATGAATTAGTCCCCTACACGTATCCATTTTCAAGTGGATATATATTAAAAAATAAAAAGAAATAAAGAATATGAAATTGATACTTTAAAGCATAGTAAAATGGTTATTAATTTATTTCGAAGATAGGAAAGAAAATTTTTTTTATAGAGGTTGAGATTGTGACGTGAAAGACGGCTATTCTAGCCACTGCCTTTTTAATTTTTTACGGTGCAACGGCCGACGATTCTCTTTTTTCTTTTAATGTCTTTCTCTCTTGCACTTTCAACTGGTTGGAGACACATTGGTCGGCGTAAAATTTGTCCGAAATTAACGGGTTACCCTGCGTACGTCCTCCGAGGTCGTTAAATTTAGATGGCGATGCACGGAAAACGCACATATATCAATATACGCCAACACGACAGTGTATGTATGTATATGTGTATGATGGTGAGAGAGGCCGGGGACAGTTGATACAATTTTCAGAAAAACTCTTTTAGCAAGAGAGTTCAACTAGAGTTTAACTATTATTTGTTTGGCAATATGATTATTTTGTTTATTTATTTATTTATTTATTTATTATCTACTATTAAAAAAGGCATAATTATTTTAACTCTGTAATATGTTAGAAGCATATTAAAAAACCTAAAGAAGATTTTTATTTGAAGTTTTAGTCCGAAAATTAGAATTAAAATGGGTAAAAATTAATGTTTGACACATATTGTAACTCCCGTTCTTACTCTTGGCCTTAAAAAACCGATGTTTTGGTTTTCCAGATCCTCTACAGTTGTGCTTTCGTGTACATATGTGAAAAAATAACAAGTTATGATGCTCCTTTCATTCATCTGTTCGAAATAACCTAAAATTATATCGACTCTTTTGTATATGCTGCGTTATTTTTTACATGCAAGCCTTTTTAAATCTGAAAAAGTGAAAATTTAACTTACTTAAGGTTATAATCGCCATGTTGTTTAATAAGTGTATGCACTTATAAAATAGGAATTTTTCATTTATTCTGAGAGAAGAATTTTATAACTTTTAAATAAGCGAATTTTATTTACTTAGATTTAAAGTGCGGGATTTCTTCTACACGTGTACAGTGCTGTAATTATTTTTAAGGTGTGTATTCTTACGAAAAGAAGGTATAAAAAAGAGTCTCGAATTTATTTCTGAAATATCAATGTAAACTGTCCAACTTACTCGAGGGAAGCCGAAAGTTGCTGAGAATTCCATTTGAATATATGTGAATTCGTTGGAATCGAGACCTGTTCTTTTCAGAGGTGTTGCGGAAAGGGTTGGGGGAGGCCCCTTAGAAACTTCTAAGCGAAGAGATTCACATGATTCCCATTGTTCCTGTGGAACGATCGACGCTTTTTTTGCTCCAGTACACACCTGACGCGAGATTTAGCCAACGAAATTCCACGATTCACAAGAGCATTTTTTCACTCAGGGCTGTATCAAAACTTGACTCTTTCAATAGCTGACACAGGAAAATGTAAATAAAAATTTTCAAACTATTTTCTATAAAAGAGAATTGGCGTTGATTGTCGTCATCACTTTTTTGTATCAATATACAAAGAATCCGGCACAAGTCTCAAAGAGAGCAAAATAACTTGTCAATTATAACTTGAGACTTTGTGAAGGAATACTTTGAGAAATAAGGGTCTTAAAGTTGAATTAATAATCTTAAATGGAAGATGAAGGATGTTGTAAAGAGGGTTAATGACTAAAAAGAAGATACGTCCCTGAAACGAATGGCACATAAGCGAGTGCACAAGCGGGTCGATGGCGGTGAAGGTGAGGTGGAGGAGTCCGGCGAGCGAGGTGGAGATGCCAGAAGATCTTGTATGCAAATTCCCTGGATGCATCTCCGTGGGATCCTGCCGGGATCTGTAGAGGATTAACGGACCGGCGTGCATGAAAGGAACGAGAGAGAAGGAAAGGGATAGATAAGGAGTTAGAAAGAAGAGAGACGGAGAGATAAAAACATATACGCACGGAGGGATGCTGTTTAAGATCCTGCGTCTCTCTCGATTCCTCTCTTTCAACGTCTCTTAGCTCTCAAAGCCGCAGTTCGGCTCTCTACCAAATAAGAACCGATCGTCCGCCTGACCAAGCAAAGAAAAAGAGTCCAACTCGATCTTTCTACCTACGATTTCTCTTCTTTCCATTCCTTCTTCTTTCATTTTCTTTTCTCTCATGATTTCTTTCTCCCTTTTCAAGAGACGCATTCCTGATCTTGAATTTGGAAGAATGTTCAATCGAGCTGCCCAGAGAGAGACAATCTCGTAACTCCCTGAATTTTAGGAGTTTGTTGCCTAGACGAATTTCTCGGAACTTTCCAGAAAGGCGTGAACCAAATTTCAATTTAAATATTTAATTGACTATCGATCAAGGTATTCTCAAGGGAGAATATCTCACTCCAGGTTAATTATTATAGGAAAAATACCTATTATTAAAATCGTATGCCTAAATAATAAAACTTGGCAGTCGTTTTGCTATATTTTGTTTAAACAAATCAATCATCTGCTCTGACTGTCCTGTATTATTTGGTGTACACATATATTTTTTTCTGTTTCTGTGAATTTTAACTGCATATTTAGAAAACTGATTGTCAAATCGAGAGAACTTCTTTGCCGGTAAAGTTTTGTGCAATAACCGCACTAATCCGTGGAGGGATAATATCGAGTGTTGGCTGTCGGTACGGAATAGGGGCGCGAAAATTACTGTGGTAAATAGCCAGTGTGCATCGGTGGTCGTATTATACTTGACTGAAGGTAATTGAGCTCGCGCTTATAAATCCAATTAGTGGATTAAAGGGATGCGTTGTGTACATTTACAGTGGGCCGTTCACTTATTCATTAGCGAACCGCCTAACTATTTTTCGCTTTTTTAAGTAACTAACAAATAATACAACTTCTCAGAAAATTCTCCTTATTTCTAAAGTTTCTGTGGATCAAGAAATGATTTTCTGGAAACAAAGCTCAAAGTACGTATAGGGTCGTATACGACCGGAACTGCTTCCGCAAATCGAGCGAGAAGTACGAAATTACGTCGTTACATCGACTTCCGGTTTAAGAGGACAACGAGCTACTTTGGCCACACTCGATTGCAGAACAATAAAATGTGAATGCCTCTTCATGTTCGCGCGGTGATATTCACTTGTGTGGAAAATTCACACTTCTCTCAGCTTTTATAACAAATTTCATTGTATAAACATGAAAAAACTGACATAAAAAGTTATTTTGTAAATCAAGATCAGAAATTTTGCATTTTAACATTCTGTCTATAGTAACTTATCATCATTCAAATCTCGCAAAACGTGTTTCCCGCAATACCAATAGTGCAAAATTTGTCATATTTCTTATTATTGCTTCCTCATGGAGGAAGCATTGTAGTACCGAAATTTTTCGAACTTGATTTTCTGATGTATTTATGTTTTTCGACCTCAGGAATCCAAAAATCACATTATTAAAAATGTCGTTCCGTGTGTGTGTGTATACACAACATTTTCTTAAATATTTCAAATACTATAAGAGCTAAAGGGAAATTTTTTTTTTAATTGTAGGTCTCACTGGCGGACAAATAATGAGAGCACTTTGAGCAATATTAATAAAGATTAACTATTATTTTTTTTTATTTAAAAATATTTTAAAAATCGTTTTCCGCCCATAACTTTAAGAAAAATGTTATGACAACTATGAATATTTTTATGTAATTTTCTAGAGTTTTTTTAGACTCATCTTTTGAGGTGTTAGCCAACATTCTACTGATATTCTATCCAAAATTATTGAATTTTTAAAAATTAAAGAAATGCGTTTTTTGCCCATAACTTTAAAAAAATGTATTGACGCCAATATATATTTATCTCTAGTTTTGTAGAGTTTTTCAAGACGCATCTTTTGACCTATTAGCGAATATCCTACTGTTATTTTATCCAGAGTTATTAACATTTTGAAATTGAAAATTTTTAAAAACTTGCCTTTTTGCATTATTTATTAAAAAATCTTTATGTATCTTTACAAATATTATGAACAACTTGGAGAATATTTAAAAACGACTCAATTACAATCTTTCCTTGTAAAATATTACAAAGTTATTGATGCTAAAAATCTATCTCTGCAAACGCCCAAAAAATACAACTTAACACCGTTTTAAAATTATTATAATACTAAAGAAGTTACCATAAATTGATCTCAAAAAATCTCCATGGGGAAGCAAAGTGTTCATTTCATGAACACAAAAAGTTCATACTTCAACTTAGCAGAGGTTTTTTATTTGAATTTCTGTAAGGGCGAAACTTTATTTTTTATTTTTGACGAAATCTATTGTATAGATGTATAGAAGAACCGTTGAAATATTTGTTATTTTTTTTGCTCTATCAAAATATTTTATTCTTAATAACAAAAAAAGTAAAAGAGATAATTAATAAAAGAAAAATAAGGAGAAAATTATTTTGGAAAATCAAAAGAAAAATTTGGACATAGAGTGATGAAGATTGGAATCACCGAGAGAAATCCAGTCCCGGGGGTGGTTGGACCCCTTAGCCTAGAAGTTAATCCGAGCCATATACGCAAGCGATTATCGTTAATTATATTTTCGTAGGGAGAGCCAGCGAGTGTGTGTGTGTGTGTACGTTGGTTTTTCGAGGGTGTTTTGGCGTCGCTTTTCGTACGCGTGGTAAAAATACACGTGGGGTGAGGAATTCTTGCAACCCTACTCTTCTAGGGTGGACCCTGCAACCCTCGCCCTTAGCGTTAATACAGGCTTGCGCGAGCGAAGGGCAGGATTAAATTGGCACCAATTACCAGTAAAACACCCTTCGCGCATTTTCTCCCTCTCTTTCCTCCGCACTTTTCACTCAAACTCTCCTTCAAAATAAGAATATCATTTTCTAGCTTCGAAGAAAAAGGGGATAGATTCCTGATCGACGTAAATTTTTTAAACAACTAAGTTGCATACATTTTCATCAGTAAATAATTCATCCAAGTTTCAGGGTTTTGAGAATAATACATAAGAGAATCAACATTACAAAAAAAATTTATAAACAAATCAATAAGAACTTGTGTATAAGTTAAGATTATCATTTCATTTCATTGCTTCATTGATTTTAAAATTCTCTAACTGCACCTAAACTTGCAACAATGTTACCAATATTGCTTTAAGTTATAAACATTTTACAACTTATATTATACAAAGTAACTAAATTGAAGGTATTTTTTCGTGAAATAAAATCTTTTCTGTTTATTGATGTAAATATAAGAGAATCAATTTAAAATTGAAATAGATAAGAATAAATTTATCTTAATTTAATTCTTATCCATTTAACTTTCTTCAAAGATACGGATCAATGAACCTTAATCATTTAATAACGATTTTTATTTTAGGAGATTAATAAATTTTCAATAAACTTGAAAATAAATTATTAAATTGAATGAATATGAACCAATTTTCCATTAAAGAATATTCACATTGTGTTTTCTTAGAAATTAATCAAATGATTGAATAAAAATTAAATTGTTAATAAGTATTATATAAATATTTTAGTATACATACATTTGTTTTTAATGTGGAATAATTTTAGATGACGTGCAATGTTAGAAAAATCTAACTTTTTAATATATTAAGAAAAAATGCAATTCCAGTATTGAAATTTAATATAAAATGTATTAGGTTTAATGCAAATGTTTTATTCCATGTAATTTAACATTGATTCCTTATTGAGAGAAACGTACTTTTTCGTAATGAAATAACTAGTTCGATTATTAATGCACCCGATCAGTTCTTGATCAATGTTTCAAAAACAGTATTTCTTAATTAAATAAATTATTATGGATTACTATTTTTTGAACCCTTCTTAAGGATTTGTCTAAAATATAGAACTGACTTGATTGATAAAAAAATAGTAGAATAACATATTTTGAAGATCAATAAATTAAATTACACTCACATCTATGTTTCAGACTGAGCTTTCAAGCTTTAAACTCATCGAGAACCTTGGTTTTTCTTACCTGAACGAAAAGAAGGGAGGAAGTACTCGATTATAAATAATTACTTTGATTTTACAAAGAACAAATATCCAGTTTACCAATATAAGGGAGAAACAAAGATGGATGCATTGATGGGTGGAAAATAGCCGTGTGTGTGTGAGAGAGAGATACTTTTGTAAAATTTGATATTATTTACTTTTATATGTTTTATTAAAACTTTATATCCATAGTTATGTTTACTTAACCAAAATTTTGGTTGATGGAACCATATTATTTTTTAAATGTATGGTACGTATAGAGGAGAGTGACCAACAATGAGACACCTTTTTTTCAAAGACATATTAAAATGCCAATTTTACAAATTTTTGAGCACTTTTTGGTATTAATATAAAGTTTAAACTCTTTTCTCGATAATGCACACATTCTATTGAGATTATAGTGGGATTAAATAGAAAAATTTCAAGTTTTTGAAACATGATTAATACTTTGTAAATATATATTTTTTGCATTAAATAACATATCACGGAGTAGTAATAAAGAGTAGAATCTTTAAAAGAAAAAGTTTGTCGGGTTTCTTGCAAGAGTAATGAGTTCGGGGTCCTCTAGCCACAGTGGCGCCCCTCACGGGTAATTGTGTAAGTGTCGTGTAAACAGCGGAAATATTTTGTTGTCTGATGCTGGAGTCATCTGTAAAGCAATTTTCATCACACTGTTTTTACGTTATTTATTGTTAAAAATATTTTGGTTTACAATTTTTTAATACCTAATGTATTTCAAGAATATTTTTGCAGTTAATTACCATAAATTATACATTTAATTATTTTTTCATTAATTTGTGGAAATATGAGTTGCAGTATTCCCAGACTTAAGTGTAAAATTTTTTTTGGACGATAAAATTATGCCATTCTCAGAGTTTATAAAAATACAGAACATCAATGAAATGGATAATTTATTAAAATGTATTGAAAATATTTGTATGGTTGAAAAATAATTTAAGGGTTGTAATATAGCCCAGGAAATCAGAAAAAGGTATGTTTTATTTTTATTTTACATTTTTATAATACGATGTCAAGTTTCATTTGAAAAATGGCTATTATTTTTTTCACATTTATATACACTGAGAGACCTTTTGCACTGTAGCCGACTTGCGACAGGCAGCTGCGGAGCATTCTGTTGATAAGCTACGAGACTATACGTTTGGGCTGCTGCGGTACATTTTTGGGCGCGTGTCTACCAAAAAGTTGTACAGCTACAAACCAAAGTTGGCGTCCCCACAACTTCGGTGAGCTACTCACCAACATTTTGGACAGTCACGCTCCCAAAATTGTACCGCCGCACTCCAAAACCATAGTGGCGCTGCTGTCACTTACCTTGTTCCGCTGCAGTCCAAAAGGTCTCTCAGTGTAGTACTCTTGATCATACGTCATAACTTGGTCATAACCTAAAAACAAGTTGGTGCGAAATTTGAATAGTAATAATTATTAATCATAAATTTTGAATTTTTGATTGATTTTTTAGCATGAAGAATACTTTTATGTCACCACATGTCACATGTAAAGTCGCTGTGTAAGTATAAACGCGCATGTGAATAGCTAACAACAACTTATAATCAGTGTTGCCAATATCCACGTTTCATAAACTTTAATTTTTACCTGTCTCATTGTTGAGTGTTTTATTGTTAAACACAAGCAATTACAAGAAATTATTTAAATAAAAATTGTTTATGGAATTTAAAAAAAATTAAAATTATAGGAAATTATAGTTAAAAACACATGTAAACAAAATAGAAAGTAATTTTTTTTAAAACTCTTTATAACAATATAGTATTATAATCTATATAATAAAAATCATCATTATTTTTCAAGCAAAAATTTCTTCCGATATGTCTAGAACAGTTTTTTCAATTTTTTTTGTAAATAATAAATCAATGTGGCTAAAATTTTTGGAGAAAGTGTGTTTACATAAACATGATTTACATTTAAATTTTGGTCGAGTTTTTTTAAGTCGTTTTTCAGAAAATTAAAGTGTCTCATTGTATAAAGTATCTCTTTGTTGGTCACTCTCCCCTATGGGTTTAAAAAAGTCTCTATATTGAAAACAATGTGGTATCTAAAGTCAGAAATACATATAGCTATAAACATTTTACATTATTTTACTTGAGATTGTTTAAAAGAATTTTTGAAGAATATAAACTCGACATTCGATAAGTTCGATACTAACGAAATATACGTGATTGAATGCCAGACAGCTTTTGAAAATGTGTAACAGAAAAGTTTAGCATACGTAAAGGTTCAACACCCAGAAATGAAAAAATGCGCCTACACGTGGGGCGTTTGAATACACATTCTAAAAATATTTACTTCAAGGCTTTACAAAAAAAGGTAGGAGAGAAAGAGAGAAGATAGAAACAGAATTTAGAGAACACGTGGTTTCCAATTAGAGGGTGATGGGTTCACTAGTGGTATATTCTGACTTGACTTAAACGCCGCTGAAACCTATTTTAATTCACTAAACATGTGTTCTTGACTACTTAAAACATAACTTTTATTGATAGAAATAATTTTCATTTCATTTGGAAAGGGAAATTTTTTATTTATTGCTTCTATAGCTCAAAACACGGTGGTGATTAAGACCTTCATAAACATCCTCGCATCTAGTGCTGCATTCGAGAATCCATCCTCTCATTGAAGAAAAGAGACATAAACTATGCATTCATTTGATTTCAATATATATTTATAACGAAATTTTTTGTTTTTTTGATCAATGCAACACTAATCCTATCAACCGAAATTAAATTGCATGAGAATTTTAGAACATGCATTAATAAACCAATATTTTATTTCCCATATGGGGGTAATATGAAATTAATAAACATTTTGTATAATTAAGGTCTCAAAAGTTCTAAATATTATGTAACTTTAAGGCAATTACTACGTTTACATAAAATAATTAATCTATACATAATTTTGGTAACTAATTGTAAGTAAAGTATGAAAAGAGATTTAAAGTCACTTTTGATAACTGCTACTATAAAATATGTGTAAAACCTGAACACAGGAAAAAATAAGTTTTGTTTCAAACCCGAAAAGAAGCTAGTTTCAATATGGGACACAAACTAGACCGAATATAGTTTCTAACTCGCTCATAGCATAAGTCATAACAATTAAAGATGAATTTATAGGAGACAAACAATTCATGATATGAAAATGTTTTATAAACATAGTTATTAAATTTTTTATACAGAAATGAAGATGTGAGTCTTTTGAATTAATTCTTTTAGTTCCGATTAACTGTAGACGCGTCACACTTTTGGAAAGGCGTCCATGACACTTTACACTCGGGCACTTTCGTTGTACGTCTAGTTACAACTCAATAGTATCTAGACTTCATGGGCTTGATTGAAGACTTTTAACGTCTCATTTCTAGCGAATAAAATTTTGTATTGAGTCCAAGACCACAAAGGCTTGTTTTGAATCTAATAGAACTAAATATTTGTCATATTAATATCTCGTTTTTCATTAAGACCGTAACGGCTTCTAATCAAAATAAAAAATTAGACTATGCTCGGAGTAAGACTTTTTTTTCCTGTGAACCTCATAAATTCCACGATTACAGTTGTCAGCAATACTTTTTTTTATGCTATGTGAACTTTGGTCTCGTGCACCGAGAATATCCTCTGATATTGTATGTATGATTCCACGAAGTGCGTAGGATCAAATTAATAAAAATTATGACTCTCTGGTTCCATATTTTATTTTATTTATGATGATTATTCATAATACAGCTGGAGTCCGCCATAGCACTTCTCTTCCTCACACTACTAATAGGTTTTTTTTTCGCGTAATGCACAACCATTCTAATAGAGATAAGAGGATATTTTACCCACAATATTTTACTTACGTTCGTCTTTACTTAGTTACGTAGGGTAATGTCACCTAGAGGGAACCGCCTAAGCTTTTTTTCGAAAAATTTCTTTATGAAGGCAACTTTATCGTATAGTTTTCTATTCCAAGCTTTAGTTTAGATCCACTTCTCTAGGGATCTAAACTAAAACTTGGATAGAAAAATACGATTAATTTGCTTTCATAAAGAAATTTTTCGAAAAAAAGCTTAGGCGGTCCACTCAAGGTGACATCACCCTACCTCTTGTATAACTTAAGTAAACGTAGTAAATGAGTGTAAGAGAGAAATTTCAATCTTCTCTCTCAAACTCAAAGGCCCTACTCTGACTTGGGGCCAAAGTACAGTAGCTTTGTCAAAGTTGTTCGCGAACTAGATGCATGAGATAGAAAGAAACACAAATATATGTCTGATCTTTTCTAATTCATGCTTCAGTTTCGCTGACTTATTGTGCGTCAGCACTAAAACCATGTCCATATTGTAATCCATGTAAATGGATGAATAGCGCGTTTGTCTGAATCAAAGTCTTTTGAGACCAACGCGCTATACCTATTCTGTTCTTACCTTAATAATGCTTATTTCAGACTCGAACGCAGTTTTAAAGCACTGTGCAAGAAGAGGGTTTTATTGAAAGTGAAATACGTTCTGTTATGCAATATTAGAAAGTGTTTAAAATGAAGATAATTTTTTTTAGTTTTGAATTGTCGAAATTTGAAATAGACGAATTTTAGGTAGATAATAATTGTTCAACGATTGTAGCTAAAATATTCTTTGAATATTTGCAAAATATTCTTGAATCACTTTCAGAGAGCTCCCACAGGGGTGGCAAGTTGGTAAATACGCAATGAGAAAAGTAACGGGGCAGCAGGGGGGATTTTGGGGTGAGTTTGACAAAGAGTGGGGGGCTTCGCAAGAGGGTGGTTCGCGGAAGGAAAGTAGCCCCGTTACAAGTTTTACTGCAGTTTTGCGGCTTGAAACTGCGAGCGCGTAACGGGGAGCAATTGAATTTAAATATTCAATTATGCGATGTGTAAATGAAATAGAAGTCTTATGCAAATGGCTACACGCTAAGGGTTGTTGCAAATTTAAAGGGTTAAATATTTATTAGCGGAGGGTTAACCGAGATTTATGGCCAACGCGAACTGTCTTTTTGTTTATCCTCTTTCGTTTTTCTTAATCTTAAACATAACCCTCCCATTCTTGTCAATTTTTCGACTCTAAATAATGTGGCTTCTTCTTTCTTCAATGTTTAATTCTCAGCAACTGCAGCTCTGTTTAAATTCCAAGTATCGAATTATTTATTTCGTTCTAGCGGACACGAAGGGATTTTTTGAACTATACTTAGTCTATTTTTGGCTAAACTTAGTCTTATTGAAACTATTAAGTGGCTAATGTGCGAGAGTTGACGGTGAAATGAAAAAGTCTTTTATTTAACTCAACAAGGCTAACATTTATTTATAATGAAAATACGTTGATTGAGACAATAGTTTAAACAGTATCGTTATCGGTAATATATTATATCACTATAATGCTAGTCGTATACAATGTGCGGGTGAGTTCTTTTATTCTTTCTTAAACCTAAAAAATTGTAAAATGTAACACACATTCATTTACAATCTTTTTTTCATTCAGTAAAAAGTCAATTTATATCGCTGAATAACTCTGTTTTCTTCATCTCCGAACAGTCAAATTCTACATATTTCTGCGCTGACTTTTATACACATTTATAATTATTATATACTCTTTAATCGTGAATGTTAACGTCCAGAAAAAAATCATTAACAAATATATGGAAACAATGCGAAACAAAAACGTAACACGACATCAATGATTAGTGATATCCTTAAATAGATTCGTTATTGTTCCTTGAGCGCTTTACAGCGCATTTCTTCTATGAGCAACTGTCCACGTCCATTTTTTTCAATAATTATATATTTGTAATATTAAAATACAGAATCCATCATCGTTTGAATAAAAACGTTTTAACAATTTCATTGGAAATATTGTTTTGAAAATTTTACTACGTATTTAAGTAATACTGCAAAAGTATAGATAAATTATGAAATGTTCTTTTATAAATATAAATTTTTTACATTTTAAAGACAAAACATGTTTCATAAATTTTTAAAGTTACATCAACTTTTTGTTTAAAACGATGACAGCGACTCTAAATAGCACTAAGGACATCAGTTGCACATAGAAGGTAGTCGTCGAATCCCTCCAACGAGGGCATAATAATATTATATGAAAAAAATTAAAAGAAAAATAATAATGCGGCGTCTCTATAAACTTTTTTTTGTCCTTTAAGTACAGTCCTTGCGCGCAATATATGGCACTGAGTATTCACGTAATTTTTTTTTCATTTCAAAACAAACAAGTAAAATCACAAAGCATCCAATTTCTTTAAAAATATATACTCTGATTTCATCGAACCCTTATTTTTGGCATTTTTTCAGTGTCAAAAAATTTCAGCAGCTATTGAAACCAGGCCGAATTGAGCCAATAGTATTTTATTTCAATACTCGCCTATAAACATATACTAATTCGTTTTGTACAATAAACAAATCAATTCAATTGGTCTGCATTTAAATTTTCTGACTGAAATAAGTAACACAAAATTGAACTGGAAAGCTTGCGTCTCACCCTTTTTGAAATTAAACCAATTAATCTTTCGACAAAAGAAAACTGACAATTATACGATGCATCTTCTTGCAACAACAAATAATGAAAAAAACGGGTTACAGTCTCAAACTTAACTATCAAAGTGTCGTAAATCAAGTCTCATAAAAAAACACGCACCGACAACATTTTAATATTAGACAACATAAGAAAAGATTCTGTCTTTCCCGTTTCCTGAAAACACTTATTTATGAATCTCCAACAGTGAAACAAACAATCTCGGCAATTGGTAAAGCCGAGAAGAAAATCTCGACCCTAGGTTCGGCACTCGTAACTAGGGTTCCGACCTACAGGGGCCAAAGTCCACCTTCTAACCTCCGTACTTAAAAGAACCTTTCTGATCGACAACAATCAAGGTCGTCCTTTAACAGTAAAAAATAAATAAAAAAAATTACCACGCCTTTATTGTCCGACCATGGTGCCTTCCGAATGCGCCCAACACCCCTTTTTGTCGTACTTGTTGCTGGTACTAGCACCTTTTTTGTCTGCCACCCTCTGTTCCTGTGTCTGTTCCTGTACTTGTATGCGTGATCAAGTTTTCGTGTCGCTGTCGCACAATCGTGTAAGAAAGTGTTCAAGTGTGTGCACACGAATTTAACGTGTATATATATATAAATATATATATATATATATATATATATATATAATACACTTCAGTAACACACACATGACCCAAGAAAGGTATGTGTGCGCCACTGATCAATAGGAGATGGCACATCTTTCAGGGGTGCAGGGTTTATTCAATGGGCACCGTAGTGACTTGATCGGTACAATATATAAATATATTTATTCCATTTGTTCGATCATTTTCTTATTTGATAAAGGGTTTTCAAGTACGGGGATTGGGGGTGGACTTCGCGCGCCCTGCCGGCCAGGACTTGTACCTCACACAACTCCCTAGTTACGAGTACCGAAACCTAGTCTAATCGCGGGGACGTCAACTCAATAATTTATCTCAAATAGCTAAGCATTCACATTTTGTTATGAGCAATTAGAATAAAATATCGAGTTAAAAGCGTGTACTTAGTGGAAGAAAACGGCAGACCACTCAAGTCCCTTTTGATGTTTTGATTATTAATATTATTATTATTATTATTATTTTTCAAGAGCAAAACAAAATCGCGTTAATTCTTCTCTCTTTTCTCAATCGTATTTACATATATAGTAGGAAGAAAAATTCATCAAATTGTTTATTTATTTATTTATTTCTTTAAGGCGATTTTGTTTTGCATATTCACTAACATTTCTCTCGTAGACTCTCGCTCATTCGCACTTAAAAATTTATTTCATTAAAATTCTCGCGCTCGACAGTTCCCTTCGTGTCAAAATTTACGTATGGTAACCTTAATTACTAGATGTATACCATGTAAAAACTAACGATCCTTATTATTTTGAATCGCGTATCGTCTCACACTCAATCTTTAAAATAAAATTCATGTATTCTGACTCTCCTTTAAAAATAGACACAGATTCACTTTTGTGATCCTATCGATGCCTTAAGCCTATTACGTATATTCCTCATCACGATTAAGAGCAATGAACGCGCGACTAACATAAACGCTCGCTCGTTTATACACGATTTTTTAAAAATTTACTCTCGTCATTTCGCACAAACTCCACACCGATCCAAGTTTAATTTAGTTTAGTTCAATTCTTGAGCAATTGTTTCGCTATTCGCAAAAGTTTAAGAATATAGAAACGGATTAAAATTGGAAAAGGAGTAACAAACAAAAAGTCATCAATTATTTAATAGCAAGTAAAATATCTAAAACAACAAGATAATGCAAAACTTTTTAAGAAAGAACATCTTTACAAAAAGGGTACAAAGTGTGCAAAACAATTTTGTACCATTTTAATAGAATAAAAAATTTCATTTTCACTTTTCTAATAAGGTTATATTTACTCTTCTGTTAAAAATTACCCGTTTCGCAGCCTACTCCGATATCGACTTATCGACTTTGAAAGCCTGGAAATAATTTCTATGTGTCGCGCCTACTTGAAAAGAAAACCTACCTACGCCAACGCTCGCCCTCTTAATACCCGAAAACAAGTTCGCGATCTCGTACTTTTTCTACTTTCACCTTCTTCCTCTTCTTCTTTGTTGCTGAACAGTGCAAAAGAGCAAAATTCAAAATGACATCTACAATTTCTTTAGAGTGTAAAGAGGGATTTAGACTAGAAGCTCTAATAGGAAAATCAGACTTGTAAGCGTCAACAAAACAGGCGCAAGCTTCTTAATTTCTCAAAATAATTAAAGATTGATGACTGAAATTTTAAAAAGTGCTGCAATACCGCATACAAAAAGTGCTCAATTTCAATGTGAAATTTTTTTTATTATTCTCACATAAGAGTAGAAACAATTACATATAAAACTTTTTATGAACAATGCGATTTTCAGCAACTTCTTAAAATTCTATTTAAAAGGAATAAAGCGCATTAAATTATCTTCTCATAAAGGACTTTTCAGTTCAGTTGCAAAGAAACAAAGACCAAACAAACCAGAAGAAGTAATTGCTGCGAATATAAACACTTGAATTTTCGAAAGTAATTAAAACACATTAGAGGAAATTTTAAAAATTAATTTGGCTTTATAATAAAAAAAATAAATTATTCTTCATCTCAATTTTTAAAAAGAAATTAAAGAATAAAGGCGAAAGAGAAGAAATACGAGGTTTTCGTGTGACAAACACGGATATATATCGCGCGTTCCACAGAGCAGATCGTTTTCAGTGATTTAAAACATTTTTCTGCAAGATATCCATTAATCTTCAATAAACTCTAATCCAAGCTCAGTTTTCTATTTCTGGAATTTGAGAATAGAAAATGGAGGAAAACAAATGGAAGCATGAAATGAGATTACAAATTCATTAGATGTTACATGTTGAGTGAATCAGCATATCAACAATCATCATGAACGCTAAATTAAAAAGTCGTTAAATAGATTAAATATTGTAAACAATATTCTCAATTTATCAAAATTATTACTGAATCCACAATACTTGTTGCTACATCAACAAGTTTGTCTTCCGTATGTTAAATTAATTTGGATTAGACTTGAAAAGATCGGCATGAATATCACCTAAAGTTTATTTAATCGTAAATCAAATTGTAGTGAAAAGATATTTATCAATATTGTATAACAAATGAATTAATAACCCATAAAACCTCTAAATATCCTTACTTTTTTATAATTCATAATTAAACATATTCCCATTTGACGTAATTTCTTTGAATCTCTATTCATTATTTAGATTCACATGGATTTGTACTCGAATTGTTATTTATAGTAATACATAATAATAATAATAATGAAATATTAGAAACTTTTCTCAGGGAAATGAAAAATTCAGATATCATGAACATCAATATGGTGAAATTGAATTGTAAAGAATCGAAAAAATGCCAAGTGTTTTAAGTAGAAATTCGATACGGCAAATGAATATTAGAGGTTATGTCAGTTGAAAATGTGGGCAATGAACAATAGTGGCAAATAACTTTTCCTCACGGATTTTGAGGTGTCGAGGATGATGAACAAAGATAGAAGAAATGGAGGCATCTGCGGAACAGGATTAAGAGAAGAGCGAACAACAATGTACTGCGATTGAACGATTATTACGAACACGGATATATCGCCGAGCTGATGCTGTGGTAGGCGGCGAGGGCGGCGTGCGCGTGCGCGTGCGCAGGGGGCGCGGATGCGGCTACTGCGTGCGGCGAGGAGGCCATCGCGGATGCCGCCGCGGCTGCCATCATCATCTGCTGGTGCGAACGCTTTAGGGAGTTGGGAGTTGTGGCGGCGCTACTCGGGGTAGTAATAGTGGTAGTGGTGTTGTTCGTTTGCGGCGGCGGGTGGTTTTGGCTTTGGTTTTGGCTCAGTTGCAAGGGGGTGGTACTGCCGATACTGGCGTGATTACTCTGGTGATGGTGGTGATGGTTGTGATGGTGGTGGGGAGTGATCGCGTCGTGCGGATAATAAGACGCTGATGATGGTGAGGTACTCACGACGTCGGGCGTGCTGGCTCCATCGGTATGGCTCGCGCTGTCAGCTGTACTCCTCGGTCCACCTGCGTCTAAGCCGTTGCCCATATCTGGAGGTTTCGTACTATCCCGGTCGTCGATCACCAGGTCTATTGGCATTTTTCCCTTCAAGCAGCTAATGTACCGGTGGCAGAAGTTGTCACACAACTCGTGAACCTGCAAAAGATGAATTTTTAATGTAATTTAAATCAAATTAATAGCTCCCAATTCAAGCAGCTCATCTTGTCTCAGATTGTAAATGTAAATACACAAGGTTCAGTTTCAAAAACCCACATGCACGAAAATTTTAAGTATCTAATTACACAATTCGCAGCTAACATACTGTCAAATTAATCATAATTAGAAAGAGAGTTGCAAATGAACTGATTTTCTGTCGTTTACAATTTCCAGGCTTAGTAAACCATGGTTGATCTAAAGTAATATGGTATCGATACAGAAGACTCATCTCAAAGAGTGTTTCAAGAACAAGAGTGAGAAGGACGCTTAGGTTACGAGAATGGAGGAGGTCTGACCGGAGTCCAATCGAGCAGAATGTTATGTATGCAAATTAGGACTGACAGGCCTATAGGATACCCATCGTCTTCTCTATAAGCCGCCCTTTAAAAAGCCAAACCCTTTTTTCTCGATCTTGCTCCCTGAAACCGACTGTCGCTGTGAATGCTTGGTCCCTTAGAATCAGTTTAGAAAAAATGTATTATATAAAAAACAAATAAAAATCGTTATCTTGTTATATGTAAATCGAAGAAAAAACGGAGCGCGTATTATTCTCTTGCCGCGTTCCGTCCCTTCAGTTTCTTCTACATCTTTTTTTCTGTATGTATTTCTATTCTGAAAAAGAGCTAGCTTCAGCGCCTAATTCCATGTAACGATGTAATTAATATTAAATGAATAATGAATGTCAATTGAATTACTAGCAAATATAGCAAATACTCTTTAGTTCCTTGACGTTTCTGTGAGTTATTATTAAAACAATTATGATTTTTTGGATAATCACCAGTATTAATGGCAAATTGAGAAAAAGATATTTGGGATTTATTTATTTACATTTTCTCAAAAAACTCGCTTCCAGTTAAAGATCCTTCATAGAAGGAACCTTAATTTTTGTCTAAAGATTGCCATCTTAAAAGGTTTCTGTCCTTGATTTAGAGAGTCCACCTACAAAGTCAAGAGCCTTTTATACACTATTGTAACTGTATAACTATGTAGACGTCCAGGGTGGTGTCCCAACAAATGTGGCATTCTTTTTTTTCAAATTTTTTTCAACTGAGACCTTTCGTCTCATTGTACTGTGAGATTTCCTCTTAAGGTGGAAGGCGTAGCACAATGCCTGGAAATGAATAGACTCACAACGAAGGCGACGGAGGAGAAGGAAAGATAGATAGGATTCGAAGGACACCGGCTATAGTGCTGGACTGGTTAGAATTTGATCCAGCGTCGAGCCAAACAAGAAGAAAAGAAACAAAGTGCACGATCTTTGATATAGTGAGATATCGATTCATGCTCTTGCTGACATGATTCGCAGGTTACGTACCTTTTTTCTGTTAAAATATGCTACAAACAACGTATATCTCCATCTTCAAGTTAACTTAGAAATAGACAATCAATATAAACAAATGAATGAATGAATAAAGGATTCGAGAGTAAGTAAATGAAATCTCCAGAGTAACGTACGATAATAATCATTATTCATAATTGAAGTCAGTTTATTTTTACCGATAATGTTAAGAAAATTCGTTCTCGATTTCATTACCCTATGCAATAGTGCACACAGGGAAAACATCGAACGACCATCTCAAAGATCAGTTTCGCTTCCGGGAATTTGAACGACTTTTTACCCTCCCCGTATCACATCACTCAGAACTCGCTTAAGTTACAACAAATGATTCAAGGCCAAAACAGGTATATCCAGTAAACTAAAAAACCATTTCTGTCACGGTTTCTTCAAAATTAAGATTATTTTCTTTAAAGAGAGTATGTGCGATTTCCCGATTGCGTCTTTTTATAGCAAAGTTCAATAGTCTATGAATGTGATAACTTCTTCATCGGTTTATTAATAATAATTCTATCCATACAGTGTATTTAAAAATGCATGATTATTTCAAAATAAATATTAAAATTAATTCATATGTCCGAGATGCATATATAATGGCCCAAGCAAGATCTCTCCTTTGCCATGAGTGCAGGAAGAATCAACTTTTTGAAAAAAACAAGTAGACAGTGATGTTGATATGTTAAATTGTTTAAATCTGACATCAGACTTGTAATCAGCCTTCTTTTTTCTAATAGAACCATTCTCCCAAATGTTATAAGATTCTTTGATTTAAAAAAATGCAGTTTCATTAAAATTTTTCTTATTGGAAAAGTATAAAAAGTATTTTTTGCTTATTCCATCGTGGCACCAAACTAAAAAATACTTAATATAAAACCATATTATACGCCTCTTGGAAACTTACTCTCTAAATTTGAATCAGCGGAATCTCGCTGATTCTCAGCTATAAGTATACCACTGATTCCAATCAGCTTATATGCACTGATGAATTAGTGGAATTTCACTGATTTTTCAGCGTATATCCGCTGATTGGTACCAGTGGTATACTTATCGCTGATTCAAATTTAGAGAGTACTGGAACTGTTCCGATCCCGCCACGCAACTAAATTACAATAAAGCATTTAAATACGTCAGCCAAACAACGATGAAAAGGAGATTGAAGCAGGTTAGAAAATCGATATGAATCGATTTGACATTTGAATTTAAAAAAGTAGAGATTCGATTATATTTTAATTGTAAGTCAATTTTATCTTGAAACAGGTAAAAAAACAAAGTTCCAAGTATAAAGGTAAAATAGTGAATGAAAAAGAAAGCGACAAAAAAAGAGAAGCTAAGTATTTAATTCTTCATGGAAATTTACAATTTCATAAATAATCAATAAAACATTTTCATTTTTCATCTCGTGTAGTTTTATTGAAAACTGTACATATTTGTTTTGAGCAGTATCGTTTGTTGAATAAAGAGAAAAGATTCCAATGGCCGAACGATACTTGGGAGCCACCGTCGCTTGTAACACGAGATTATTCCCATTTTATGGCCGATTTAACAAGGTCGAGTGTAAGCAGGGAATCTTTTCTCCACGTATATGACTTTCCATGAGTATTTTATCAACTTTAGAGCAGAAAGTAAACGATATTGTGCCAGATAAGAAAATCGCTAAAAAAATAGTTCGAATAACAAATGAGTTGTTTTTTCGGATCCGAATGTCTTGTTTTTAAAAATTTGCACATGTCGTTTCATTTTTCTTGAAGAAATACGCTTTTGAGTTTTCATGAAACTCCTTTTAAGAACTGTATTTATAAGTAGGAAAATTGATTTTATTATTTGTGACCTAAAATTTGTCCTTGGGAATTTGAGAGGAAGATAGAAAGACGAGGGCTTAGACTTTAGAACCAGTTCTTACCGCAACCACAAAGGGGAGAGAGTTGTGTCGTAGCAGTATGAATCTCGTTCGTATGTACTCAACGCTATAATGCGTTGTAAGAAATGTACCGCTCTTCATCTGCCGATGTCTGCATCTTTCCTATATAAGTATGTGTTTTTGTATTTTCGCATATACGAGTGTACAAGAATGGTATAGTGGAAGTATAAGGATCAACTTTTGAACACAACCCTAAACCCATCAACGATGTCCTCGTCGCCATGATGCCTTCCCTTCAGCCACGGCGAAACATAATTATGCTAATACCCGATTGGCTCAAAAATGTTAAACGCATCACAAGCACCTCCGGCCATTGAAATTTTTCTCCAATGAACGATAGACATGAATGGAATCTTCACATGTGCTTGATTTTAGCCCATGAATTTATTTTAAAAGAAGTCATAAATTATTCAATGTAAGTCTAAACAAATAGTAATAAATAATATAATTACTTTTGCGAATTAAAGTTCCATCCATAGAAAGTCATGTAATTATTTTCTAGCAATAATCTAACTTAATTTCAATTACTTTTTAGTGTCTTTCTGCAGACGTAAAAAATCAGTATTTGGAATTTTACTTGATAGAGTATTTGACTTGTGGATGGGGAAAAATTTTCTAAATATTTAATGTATAGTTCTAGAATTATTTGTTGACTTTATGAAACTATCATGGTTGAATAATTCTAGAATATTTCGCTGATTTCTCCAAATAATTTTTAATATTTAGAAAATTAAAATGACAATTATTATTCGTGAAGAAGGAACTTGCTTAGGCCTTGATTAGGCAGTCCACATTTTCTCGTGGCCCTGATCGGGCGTGGCGTTTTTTCACCACTAGGGCCCTGGTAGGGAAATTTCTGCACGGATAGAATATTAGAGATCAGGGTGTCGATTATGTAATTTGATTGATCCAGTACAATATCTTGAACATTCTCCTGCACAAATTCAGTAGTTGAACTCATATACCAGTTCTGGTATAGATCCTTTTGACCCATAAAATAAGTTAGATTTTTTTCACATTTTTTAAACTGATGATGAGTAGCGTACGCTATTCATTTTGAAACCAGGTTTTTTCTGTGTAGATATGTGATGCTCCACAGTGAAAAGGACCATAGCTCCCAACAAATTTTAGGTTATGTTTATGTTTTTTATAGTGATACTACAAAAAGACTACCCGTGCAGAAATTTCCACCCTTCTTCCCGATTTCCGACCTGGCCCCGGCCAGATTATCTGGTCCGGCCCCGGGTTAGTAAATGTTAGTGGCCCCGGTCGTGGCCAGGCCGGGTTGCCCCAATAATAAGATAAGTAAAAATAAATTTTTATAGAGGAGTGCAGAACTCAAGAAGGCTATAGAAACAGGAAGTACACGTTAGGTAGTGGGGGTACGTGACAATTTGGTTTTCTGAAATGGGCGGATAAGTTGCAAGACGCAGTATTACGAACAGGTGATAATAAAAAAGCAGATATTTATTTTACCGAAGCATATACGTACGTATAGAATCAGTGTTAATATTTTATTCTGAATTACCGCCAGATGGTAAGTCAACAGTTAGTCTGCGCAGAAGGCTACCGCGACTTGCAACTTATTCTATTGCTCTGCCTATTTCAGAAAACCCTTTTTCTTACGTATTCGTACGGTACCTCCCATTTCTAGTCTTCTTGGCCTAACTTTTGTTTTATTTTGGATACATAAATTATTTATTTCTGTGAATAATATGCCAAAACACAAAAGTACGAAACGTGTACGGAAACATCGACTGTCAACCCAATTTTCATCTCTGCCGAATATATCAAGTCGTAAGTAAAAAATATTATTCACATGATATTACATTACCAAATAAAAAATAACCTAAAAATAGAGATTTTGTATTCTAACTTTATAAATATTGTTTTCATTTTTATAGTTTTACAAATGTTCTAGTAGTATTCCTTTGAAAAAATCCCGAATTTAAGTTAAAAATTCTTTTATTACATCTGACTTCTTATATATTCTTTCACATTTGTTATAATAATAATATGTATAAGTATGAATTTATCACTCGATCGAAATTAGTTTTATAAGAATGATCTTTCTTTCTTATATAATAATAATGATAACAACTATTTTCATGTATGTTAAATATAATTCTATGCCTTATAGCTTCAGATGATTCAAATCATGAAGATGCGAATGTTAATGAGAATATCAGCTCACAGCTAGGACAACAATATGATTCGCTTAGTTCCCATATGGAAGATTGTCTCACACCAGGCGACATTGATTCAAACTACGAAATTAATGAATCTGAAGACCAAAGTAAATATCATTAATAATAAAGTAAACTTAAAATATTTTTAAAAATTAATTTCAACGTAATGAACGCGAGATCACAGTGATTAACATTAGGTGAAAAGGGGGATATTAATTTTTGAAAGAGATATTTCTTCAAATTAAGTAAAAATTTATTTTATTATAATTCAGGGGCTGAATGCTATATGAGGATACGCGCAATGTTACGAAAATGGCGCTTATTCCCTGATATTTAATTATTATCTTCTTCTGTAGCCTATATTTCTTAATTCTGAATACAAATTTTTGTTAAAATTCTATTTTTGATTTAAAATTCCAGATTTAAAATTCCATGAATTTTACTATATTCAAATTTATTTATATAACGCATTAAATTTAAGTAAAAATTAAAAAAATTTGCTTCGGATTAATTTCGGACTTAGTAAAATTTCCTCTCAAAATAATAAAATGTACTATGAAAAATTATTATTTCCAGAATTACTTTTACTATTTACCAATAAAATTTCTTTAGAAAAATTTACTTTGGAAATAATCACAATTCATAACAAATTGTACGACGTTCGATTAAATTAAAAAAATTTTCATAAAATAATTAAGTGCAGAAATAGTAAAATTTTCAAATAAAAATCTGAGAATAGTAAAAATTGACCGATATTTCAAATAGCTACACTCTAAATCTAAATCAGTAAAAATTTTATTGATTTCAATTCACTGGACGAGTTTTCTTTAATTCTTCAGTTGAATTTCACTGATTCATCAAAGAAAATTCATCCACTGCGAATTGAAATTAGTGACATTTTCACTAATTCAGATTTAGACTGTGTGGAATTTTGCTTTTAAGCAGTAAGTTATTTAATATTTGTTGCTATGTATAACAAAATGTCTATATTTAACAAGTGTAAAAAATAATATAAACCACAAAACCACAAACATTTGAATGGTGGTCAAATCGGGAAAAATTTGATGGCCCCGGTCGGGTCCCCAGCAGAGAACCAGATCGGGCCCCGAGCCATGGCCCCGGTCGGTTTTATTGTTTCATCCAGGCCGGGGGCAGGCCAGATTTCCCGAAGTGGCCCCGGTCTTGCCCGGTCTGGCCCTGGCCAGGGCCCGGTCAAAATTTCTGCACGGGTATTAACTCATAATACAAACCACTAATTTTAAGTCTTTAATAAATCCAGAATATTCAATAAAAACTGATTTTTATTTAACATAATTAAATTGAACGTTTAGTCAAGATAAAACTATCACTCAACATAACCTAAAATTTGTTTAGGGTGAAGGTGCCTATCACTGTGGAGCATCACATATATTGTATATGCACGGAAAAAATTTGCTGTGTTATCAATAGCATCGCAGTTGTAGTCACACTTACATTTTTTGCGCATGCGTTATGCCTCTGTATTAACGAAAATAGAATTGTGCTATTTCCAATTTTATGTGTCGGAAACTCAATTTTCTTATAGTCTACATGGCAATTTACACAATTGTCTATTCTGAAAATTGAACTATTTTCGCTACAAAAATTTTGTTTGCGTGTGTTTAAAATTAAAACAATTTTAAGAACAAGTTGTTTTTCACAATAATAAATCAAAATTATTTAATTATTTTTAGTAAAAATACACTGTTAACATATAAAGCAAGTATAATCGAAAGAATAACTTTGAATAAAAATATAAAAAATTATAATATATAATAATATATACCTACCTAATATTTTTAAATTATATTTAAATTTAAATCTTTTATATTTTTAGTCAAAGTCATTCTTTCGATTATACTTTTTTTATATACGTACTGTGTATTTTTACTAAAAATAATTAAATGATTTTCATTTTTTATTGTGGAAAACATTTTTTTCTTGAACTTCTTTAATTTTAAACAAATACAAAATATATATATATATATAACACAATTTTCTTTTATAAAATTAAGGTATATTGTCCATTTAAACATTCTAAAAAAGAATAACATATTTTAAGAGACTTTAAATTAATGTGAAGAAGATTGATTTTTTCAATTAAGGTCATAAAAAAAGCAAATAACTGCAAATAACTGCAATGGCCCCTCACAGTTCATGTGCAGTTTTTATACAGTTTTCCCTTTATTTCTTTAGATATGTAGCCTTTCTAGAATTTAGCTAGTTATTGTCTAGAATGCTTACTTGATAATTTTGCACAAGTTCGTACAGTAAGCTGTCTAGAATTTATCAAGATGCGACCTAGGATACCGTCATAAAAAATTAATATAAGTCCGTCAAGCAGGTGTCACTGAATTCGCTACAGTAACTAGCTGGTAGACAAATTCAGTAATTGCAAAGATTTTTAAAATAACTTAAATACAATAATAAAATACAATATAATAAATAAATAAATCAATAAAAACATATTTATTTAGTTATTATTATTTTTATGTTATATAATTTAAATTTAATTGATTAAATTAATAAGAATGATTAATTTCAATTTTAATTTAAACAAATTAATTTAATTATAAAAAAACAAAATATCAACTCAATTCATTTAGTATTTTACGAGAAAAGTGGTCGAAAAATTATAACATTGTGGCTATCACGTGACCTAACAATCACATACTGTTGACACATCCATATTTATGGTTGATTTTCCGTCCATATTCATGAATATTGGATGTCCCAACCGTATCATTTTCTTCCGCGTGCATCCGATTCAAATTCTTGAAATTGGTACTCTAATTCGAACGCAACGAAATTTACACTAACAAATACTTTTTTTTTATTAGAGCAATTGACGAAAATTCTTGAAATCGAATACATACTCTGTTTTAACGTTACTAATCCTAGGCCTATATATTTTTACATTTTCATCTGTCACATCAGGACAATTTAACTTTTGGAGATCTTTAAAAGGATAATGTTCACCGAAATCCACAGTTTAACATAATCCCCTATTTGCATCGTTCTCGACTATTTTCGTTTGACGCGATCAACGGCGCAAAAGTGGGTTTAGTATATGGAATAAACATATAATGCACACAACAATTTTAACTGTCGAGAATATGTATATTTTCGCCTGGGGCCATCGAATATCGGCTCGTAATAATGTAATCACCGTAAATGAGGAAAATTGCTATAAAATTGCATGATAAACCGGGCTGACCGGTGCAGTCAAGCAGTAAGGGCCGGGAGTGCTCATTGGCCGAGGCTGCCACGTCAGCTGCCATTTCGATGGAAATGCGATGGATGTCCGCTATTTTGTATGATAAAATATCCCGATATAAAAAAATAATAGGACCTCCCCAGGCTTTTCAATTCTCGGGAATATATTTCAACAACAGGCTGGCTTAATCGTCTGCAAAATTGCAATAAAAATATCTGAAAGTGTTTGGGAATTTTTCGAAACAAGTGAATAGACCACTGATGAACATTATAATTACATGTAATTTGATACGAAAGTTAATGAACACTCTAAATAAAAGACGATTTTATAGTTTGATTTTCTCTCGCATTGGGGAAGGGAAGTGTTTCAGAATAAACGGCTAGAAAACGAGGCAATTTCCTAGGTCCTTTACCGCCCATCGGGTATAGTTAAATCACTCCACTTAGAATGCTAGCAGTAACTATACGGACGTACTATAGTGCGCCGAGCTTTCACTACAATTACGGAAAATTGCTCCTCAGTCATAACACTTGTTCCCAGGTGTAAATGTTGCTTATACATATACGTCATGCTGGCCAATCTCTCGGAAAACGAATTCTTCCTGTGTTTTACCATTTTAAATTTCTCTCGCATTTTTAATTTTATTTCTTCCAGACAAGCCACTTGAACTTTCAAGATCACAGGGATTGTAAATAGAAATAACTTACCTTTTCGAGCTCGAGGAGGTGAAACCGGAGGACTTGGATTGCTTGTACCATCTGAAAAAGAAACAATAACCAATTACTATTTGAAACATGGATTAAATTTCTGTAGTATATAGTTTGCACTTTATTGGTAATTATCATCTTGGCGTTAATAAGACACAAAACAGAAACGGAAAAAACAAAGTCTTACTCCGTTTACATATTAAATAACCAAAATGAAAGAATATCAGCCAATGTTTTGTTTAAAAAAATCAAACTCAAGCAAAACCGGGTACCTTTTTGTAATTCTCGGTTTACAAAGAATCTATCAAACAAATTAGTTACAGTAAATGTATTTAAATATACCCGGTTTTGCCCCGCACTGCATTTTTTAACAAAATGTAAAATTCTCAGCTTATTGTTACTTATTTAACAATTACTTTTAAGGAAAGTTACTCGTAAATAAATGCTGAAAAAGATGTTATACTTGCCGAAACGAATATATCAACACAAAAAGTTTTATGAGTGATTTACTTTAGATAAAAAATGGATTTTCTTTTAACCTAAAATTTAAAAGTCGCATAAAATATAATAAATAAATTTTTATATAGCGGTTATATCATTAAGATGATTTTGGTTGTAATATAAAAGATATATGTAAAGGGTGACACAAATAGAAATACATATCATGGAAAACTGGGGGTACCTGGTTTTGCCCCAATCGACTCTAATTTCTACGGCGTAAATTATGCAACACCACATGGCAAAATTGATGTTAGTGACCAAAATATAAACCTTATTATTCTATTTTTACTTTTCAAAATGGTCGAGTAAATTTGGTATTTCTCTCTTTAAAGTGGCGATTCAATTAGGCAAAATGACAATCTTAATTGTTAATTCAAATTATGTTTATGCAATTAGAGTCCATTATGATGCCGCTTGAGCGATAAAGGGAGGATGGAAATGAGAAGCGTTGATAATAGTTGAGTGCTCCAACTACCGGAATAACTAAATGAAAGGGTATTTTCAGTGCAGTAGCTTCATTCTCAAAATATGTAAAAAATGCTTCCTTCGAAGGAAACTAGAAAACATTTTTCACTAAAATCAGAAATTCGATAACTTGAGAAAGGCGAGGGACCATTTCAATGATAAAAAAGAGCGGGAGAATTGAAGTGGCTCCACACCGCAAGTGGGCTGAACAGTTGATCGCATTATATTGAGCGACTGAAGTATCGAGAGGAAAGGGAGCAACGAAACGGTCGCACTTCAGGACCCACTTCGTAAAGAGGAGATGGTATCTCGTCTATATCACAACGCTAAAACCCGTGGGCAATAAAAATGGTGCCAAGTCCGTTCTCCAACAAAGCGTTCTCTATATTGGTATACCATATGGTCGTACACTGACACTTCAGAGGCAAATTTTGGATAACAAAGTCCACTTATTTAATGAATATTGCAAACACTTAAATTCATTTCGATTTAAATACTGTGACATTTTCAAAAAATTCAATGTATTTCTACTTTACTTTCTGCGGTAAAAGATGAATGCACGAAAAATTCAACTCCGCGTTGAGTATGCGAGCAGAAAATCGTTTGCTGGATCGCTCATAACGTGATATAATATTAATTATGCGCATCGCGCTTCTGGATCTCGTGAAAAGACAAGTAGAGACGGGAGATTAAGCGTAGACGAAGAAAAAGCTCGGAAGAAACTTGAAGAGATGGCGTTATTTATAGGAGAAGCGTTTGTAGGATGCCACGGAGGTATGTAAGTGAGTCGCGTGAGGATACAGATCCACGTTATGTGCGTGATTCATGCTCGAGATACATAATACATAGCACGTATATACGTGACGTATACGGGCATATGCTTTGAGAAGCCAGTACAAAAGGATCAGCCTTTCGCACAGATCCGTCGCGTCGGCGAGAAAAGTCAATCGGTGTCAACGAGTTTATTGGCACTCTGTCAAAATGAAATGCGCTACATGTGCTGCTAACAGAAATGCCAGAGCTCTTACTTGAAAAATATTTTTTCTTTTAATCACAAAATTCATTGACATATTTAAGTCGTTTTTTACTCCCTTTGTTATTTATCTTCAAGAACAGTAACATAGGATTGCAAGAAATTTCGTTAATTCTGAATCTGATTCACTTTACCTCATCGCTGCGGTGTTTCAATAAAATACATATTATCTTTTATTATTCAAGTTTTCTTTACTATTTATATAAATTCACAGAATAAGCACAAAAAATTACATATTCTCATGTGTTTTGTGAATTCATAAATCTAACTAAATCAGTTTTCTTAATATACATATAAGTACTTGTTTTTTGCTTTTTGTTTTATGTAAAGAATATGATTTTCAATCTACTAGAAAATAACTACATATGTGACAGTCCCCGAGAGAAGGGACCTTAGCTCACCAAAACGAATTTCACAGGGCAAGCGCTTGAAGAAGAAGCAGAAACGCGGAACTCGAAGAGTGGGGCGGAACTTCTGAAAAGTCCCCCCACCACACTAACACAACGTTGTGTTTCTGTATACGTGAGCTTCGTCTACTTCGTGTATCTTCGGGTCTCACGTACGCGAAGCTCACGTACGCGAGAGTATAGTTGTGTAAGTAAAGTAGTGGGGCTGATTTCTTGAGTGCCACAATCCGCCTCGAAATGCGCTTGACATACCCATCTTCAAAATGTTATTGTGTCAAAAGCAATTATCCTAATCAGTTTTTGACTTTTGCATGTGAAAAAGCAATTCAAAATCTATCATTTACCATATAAAACTCAATATTGACCTCTGGTGAGCTAAGGTCCCTTCTCTCGGGGACTGTCACATATACTGTAGCATCTTCTTATATATTTCACACAAGAATCTACGACTTGATAAATCTTTGTAAACCGAGTCCGCGTATCCACGAATACGAACCGATATACATATATATATAGCGTTAAAAAGAAGTAAAGATAATGCAGGAGGCGATATTTAGAATAAAGAAAAAGTATGAGGAAAAAATGTTCTCAAGACACCTGCTATTCTGCACCTCATCATCAATATTATCCGCTTCAAGTATCTGAAAAGCCGGAAAAAAATTTTCATAGATGAAACTTTAATAAAAATAATGTCGCCCGAGAATTGAATGAATGGATATTAATAATTGCATCACATCAATTATTACCGAGAGAGCAAGGTTGGCATAGAATGAGCTTATCGATGATGCGTAATTTACGTTTTCTCTCCCTCCACCCTCTCCTCTTATTCTCCCCACTCCATCGACATAAAGGACCAGCAAGTTCAATCGATAAAATGCAATGACTTTATTACAAGACGTCTTTCACGTTAATTACAACTTTTGTCATTCATGATACATTCGCCATCGATTAGTGGCTTTAATAATTCATTCCATTAACGCGACAGAAATCCAGGCAGCCGTCAATGAGTTTTGTCGTTTCTTTCATAAATCTTGCTGCCAATTAAAATACATACGATGTAAGATGTGGTTTTGCATTTAACCATTTAATCAATTAAGCTTCTACAGGTTATGATCTATTGGCGCTTTATTGATTCATTCGCGTGGGAGAGTGAAGTGTTAATAAATCTATTGAGGAAGGTAATTTAATAAAACTGATTATAAAACTTATGCAGTCAGGTGTTTGGGAGATATTTTTGCTGTAACTCTCCTCTTCCAGTCAGTTGAAATAAATTTTTATATTTATTAACTTTGTGTAGAATAATTTTGCTTTGAACTTTACACACATTAAATTATTTATTACTCGAGTAACGGCGAGTCAAGTGATCAACAAGTGAATGGTTAAGTTGTATATTATCGTCGATTAATTCCATCAACACAAATCGAATGAGCATTGTCATTTCAATTACAAAGATTCTCGCAAAAAGAGACCGATTATTATCGATTCAAAGAAACATTTTCTACTGGAATATCATGTTATCGCATTAAGACCAATTATGCATATGTATTGTAATTATATAAAGACTAGAGAAGGTTATTAGTTTGTTCATCATTTTATACGTTCTTATTGATTCTTTAACCAACCCGTGAAGAAATAAATATTTTATTGCAAACAGAGCTTGCAAAAACTATGATGGGAAATATATTATTTCGATTACGATTATTGTATACTTTCTCGTGAAATGAAACTGAATTATATCAACACTCAAGTATATTTATTTGCTCAGAATACGAAAATAAAAATTGTAGACTTTAAATATAATTTGCTGCTGCTTGCAGAAGTTAAATGCTTCCGTATGTGCGCGTCTGTATAAAGATGATAGTGAGCTACGGCACGGGCCATCAAACAGCGCGGTCCACTGTCTTAATAGCCGGAGATTTATAGTCCCAGAGACTCGACACAACGCTCAACATCGGGTCTAGCACAACTTTACTTAAGGATGTACGAAGCACGCTAAAAGAGAAACAGAAACACTACCATAAACAAATACAAAAATACCAGAAACATAAAACACTGTTGAGGACTTTACTGACAATCAATTATTACTTTAATCATTTATTTCTCTATAAAAATACTTGTATACATTAGACGAATCAAATAAAAAAGACAGAATATTAACAAACAAAATATCTTAATAAAATTTAATATAAAAAAATCCAAGTTAGTTGAATTGTTTAAATTCTATCAATGAATCATGAAAAAAATTTACCAATTCATTAGTAAAGTTTAATTAATTTTTAGCAAAAAGTACATTTCTAATTCAAATTAGAACTTTCAGTAATCACGATGAGACACTAAGAAAATAATAATAAAGACTTTAAAAGTATTAAAGCATGGAGTTCGTAGAAGATAGGGTCACCGACCCATCGAGTAAGAAATTATCAATGTGAATTTCAAATATCATTAGAAATGAGAAATGTTTTTTTTTCTTAAGGTACTTTCGCGTGGCTGCTAGCTGGAATTCGATGATGTAATTAAAATACATTTTATATGATAAATAAACAATATTTATTTATCATGTCTATTATTCACTGTTCCTCACTGTCGTTACTGGTTTTCTTTTTTAAATAGGTTTGGATAAAGTTTACTCAAAAAGTAATTTCAATTATTAGCTGGTAGTGAAATTCAAATTCTCTATTACGACTAGAGAAAGATCCTTGCCCGCTAATAATGTGAGCGGAGCATCTCGACAGTGAGCGGAAAAAGTGGTGGCCATCTGTAATCCGCCGTTTAAAATTTTGAATAAACTGTGACATACGCAGGCAGATATGTGCTTAAGTAAAGTGCCATAAAAGTAATTCATTTAATGTAATTCTCTGAAAGGAAGAAAAAGTGAAAATGAACAAAGATCTGAAATTATCTGAAAGGTCCAAGACAAAAAGATTAAAAATTGAGGTTTTAGGCTTAAAATTGTAGCTCTTGTTTGATTTGCCATTTCTGAGAAATTTGAGATGATAGAACGAGTATCGAAACATTATCGCTTTTTAGCACGCGTTGTGGTGTGGATCGGAGGCAAAGATCGCGTGCAAAAAAGTCGACGACACGCGCTTACGTTACAGCTGACTGAGGAAGATCGTTTCTGATCCTTGCCCTTCTTTCAGTATCCTTGAATGCCAATATATACCGTTACCGAGTTTCTTATCTCGTATCAACCAGGATGTATTCGTGACCTTTTTGACAAGTCATTCGAAAGTACAGTTTTACTAATCTTATTTTACTTTCATATGAATAAACAAGAATGTTATCATTGTTAAAAAAGCACTTTAAATTCATATTTTCTTCTCTTTGCTTTTCCTTTTTAAGAAAATGTTTTTTGTGAATCCAATTCGCACGATCATTATTTACAGCGAAACCTGTACTACTCTCAAGTCGATGATAGGAGCAACACCATTAAATACATTCTCTGTGTCATATCATTAGCTTTATCTGAGAGAATGTTCTCCACAACGATTCACACTCTTGTTTCTTGCCTGCCTGACACTTTCAAAAAGTCAGGTATCTGAGTTGCTCTTCAGAAAATGTTGTTCAGCGATTCAAAACTAATGTCTTCTCGATAAAATTTATTTCTCTAAGTACCAAAATGTATATTAAAGGATATCGCATTTATTCTGTACGAAATTCATTAGCCTAAATCGTATACATTCAGAACAGTTTCCCATGTGGTAGAAATGAGGCATGTATAAAAATTATTAATTCCTATTGTTCTGAGTTTATTTGAGTCGAAATAAAAAGTAAGCACTTGTATATTACATAAAAAGAGCTACTTCTTCGAGTGTCGCTCTTTCAGTCAGTGGCAATTATTTCTCAAGCATAAGACCCATAATTAGCATCTCATTGGCTCATTTCTCCCGTATGTAAATGCAAATGCGAATATTATTTAAGAGCAGATAACCCTTGCTTTTTTCTCACTCGCTTCTTTATCACGGGTTGACTTTCCTCGCACGCGTGGGTATTGGTTCGTTTCTCGATTTGCTTGCTTGCTTGCGTTGCTCTTCTCATTGCGTGGACCCTCGCCTCGTTTCGTTTACGACGCTCGCTAAGAAGAAGCTGCTCTTCGTTTATCCGCCCACCGACTGTTGCCTCGAGTACTCTACGCTGCGAAAGTACCTTGGCACACCTTCCTGTATTTATATGGGAATACTCCACTGGAATTAGCACTGCCACTGATGTTCTCAATCTTTTTCTCTAATTCGACTAAATTACTATTTTCTACTATTTTTCTATACTACAAATATCCTCAAAATCTTCTGTTACAGAAGAAAGGTGGCGCGAAATAAAGAGATTTTCATGAAATATTCTAAACGAAAAGGATTCCAAGAAGGTGTGTCAAAAGGATTTACATGCTAGTAGTTTGGTAAATTTCGGTAGTTATATTCTGTAATAAAATTTACTTTTAAGTACGAAATACATACATTTACCTTAGTATAACGTATTCGTTCTATCTACTGATTTTTTACAATGTTTTTCTTTGATTCATTTTCTATGTGTCAATTTTAAGTTATTTTAATATTATAATATTAAGATGACTTAAAACTCAAAAATGACATGAAAAAGAAAACAATGGAAAAAAGACTAGAAGCGACGTGTGGAATTTGAGCCATTAAAGTAAGACTCGTTCTCACATCAGAATAGAGCACTTTAAAAGCCAAGGTAATTTCCAGAGGAGAACTTTTCAGTTCTGAGAAATTATGGGCAAAAAGCTCAGTTGATCGACTGACAGAAAGGAAAAAGAAAGAGAGACAGAGAAGAGAGCTGAACAAAAAACCACCAGCGCTACGTGCCTCTTCTTCTTTACGATAGAAGCTCATTGCTCGTAGATTGCGATTGGTTACGGGCGTAATGAAGCCACGCCAAGTTCCTTTGGCCACAAGTGGACGCAATACCGATCGCAAAACGATGTCGACAATAGAAGCTTAACTTCTAAACTCACAAAATGAAATTTCGTTTCAAAAATTATGTTCAAAGCCATTTAACTATAATATTACATACTCGTAATGTCTGTTAAGTGGCAACTTTTTGTTCAAGCTGTACTATTTTTCTCCTACTACACTGAAAAAATAGTATTGAATCAAGAAAATTTTACTTGCTTCAAGTAAATTGCGGATGAGTATATTATGGGATTTGTTCAAGAAAATGATTATCTTACAATAATATATTTTGGAGGAGAACATATGTTCTTGATCCAAGGAAATATGGAATTCGACCAAGAAATTAATCAACTCATAAAAAATGTAAAATATTTTAATTGAAGAATAGTATACTTCGATACAAGTGGCCAATCGAGCGTTTTACTCATTGCCAGTGAAATGTAATTTTTCGGCTTTGAAAAATTTAAGAAAAAAAATTTTTTAACATGAATCTTCCAAAATCAATGTTTCTTTTTGAGAAATAAATTTTTAAAAAAATTCATGATTTATATAATAGGTTAAGTTTCACATATTTATTCTTATAAATAATAAGTAAATATTTCCAGATATCATTTTTCCATTATACATCTTACTGTAAGATATACCAAGTAAGTCACCTATTTCTGCAGTGATGTAATTATCCATTTGTTGTTTCTTTGATATTCGGTATTTAATGGTTTTAAAAAATATTGAGGATAGATCAATTAAAATTTCTATGTGCCGGTACAATATTGTATGGCTTAAGAATTGACGGTATTTTCTCAGGTAATAAGCCTTCTAATATTTCGTATCGTCATTATGTACCTAAACGCCAATTGTAAAGGGATATTGGCGATAAAGGTATTATTCACATTTTTCTAAATAATGTGAGATAATCTCTTTTTAATCGTTTTTTCAATTAATTGTATTTATGAGGTAATTGTTAGTGAGCAACATATTCTTAATTCTTTTACACGGAAAGAAAACTTGTAATAATATTTAATATTTTGAAATCAATTTTTACTATAGTTGGTAGCATGTCATGGAAACTAACGGATTTCATTAATTATTATCACTTTTAAGAAAGCCCGAAATAGAAACAATATTATATAATATAGTTAGAAAATAAAAATTATAGTAAAGTCATTTGAAAAATTAAAATTTTACTATAGGAAACTCAAATGACAATTATTATTATGAATTTTAGAAATATCATTCTAAAATGATTACGTTAATTGCTTCAATATTTTTATATTTTGGTATAGCCGATACGAACATTTCAGAAAGAAGGTTGGGGAAGAGGGGTCGAAGGCAATCGAAGGCAATTGAGCGAGTCTGAACGAATTTGACCGATTGCTAACGAAAAGTCACGATGATTACTCCTGTATTTGGCTATTTTTTCCATTCATTCTATTTCATTGTATTTCTTTAATAAATATTAAGATTAAACTGAATTGAATGTGGATCTTATAACCGAGCAACTTAAAAGTTCACATAACGAGTAGTAATTAATTTTTAAAAGTAAAAACATTTCTCAAAAATTGCTAATAAAGTTTTAAATATTTACTCAATTCACAAAATAAGAAATTCATAATCATTGTTACTTTAAAAACTGACCTCTTAAACGTTAGTTTAAGTTAGTTATTGTTTTCTTATGAATATTAAAAAATAATAGCGCATAAAATTTAAACTAATAAATAAGGCGTTTCTCGCAAGAGGATTAAAATCTATCTTCTTAGTATATAAGGAAATTTTCTACCTTCGTGAAACATGTATATAATATAAGTGTGTTCTAGTGTGATAAGTTAGGTAGGGATATATGTTAAAAAAGTCAAAGCGAACCTGCGTGCGTGTGTAGTTGTGTATATAAACCATACCTGCATCCTCTACTACAATAGAGAACAATTAACAACGATGACCCAATCCTTCGACAGGTAGCAAATAATGAAAATTTTTTTTCTTTTATTTTAACGTAGTTTTCAATTTTTCGTATAGTTTTAGCAAACAAAATCCGCGCTTTTTAATTCCGCTTCCCTTTTTCATATAGTTTTAGTAAAAATAAGAAAACTTTCTCATGAATTTTAGAATAGTAATTTTAATTTCTGTTAAAACTGTTTCTACAAAGCTTTTGCTAAAAATATATTAATTTTTAATAAATAGCCTTAGTTTCCATGATTTGTTAAAGAATATACTAAATTTTTATATCATTTTTAACATTTATTGCAAAGGATTTTCTTTCCGTGTGAGTGTATTTAAAAGGCCCACTTCCCAATCTTATCTTGATCAGAAAAAGCAGGATCATTTTAAATATTTATCCTCCAAAGTTTTAAGATCCTTTCAAAAGACTAGAAAAAATATGTCTGCCATATGTTATTTCATACTAACCGCTTTAATTACCCGCCTGAGTCTATTTTTGAAACGCAACAACATTTTTCAAATAATCTCATTGTGGGTAACTATAGGCAATTAAAATTTTTTCCAAAGGAATTTTTGTTAAAATATTAATGCAAAATGTTTTTAACAACTGTTGTAATGTTTGAAACAACTCAAAATTACAGATAAACAGGAAATCTTTAATATTGAATAATTAACATGCACAGTTGAAAAAAAGGCTCATTTAAAAAATTCAATTTTTTAAATTTCAACTACATTTGTTAATTAAAAAGCAGTAAGTTATAGTATATTATTTATACTAATAGAATATAGTAATGAGTACATTAATTGGCTTTAAGAAACTTAAGGTCAGTTCCTGAAAGGTGTTTAAAAAACATTAATGTTTAATGAATTGAATAATTGGTAAATAAAAAAAAATTAAGAAAGTTTTGAAAAACCACCATAAAAAAATAGTTGTATTGTTGTGGAAAGGAAAGGCAAAATATAAGTATACGGACAAAATAAAAAGCTTAAAAAAGCCAAAATGAAAGCTTAGAATGTACTTTATTTTAAGAATTTTAAGAATATCTCTCTATGTTAAAAAAAGATTTCGCCTCTGTCTCCAGGATTGTACTAACCATGTCAAAAACATACACACTAAAGCGTCGATCGAGAACATGTCAGTTGACGACAGAGCTTACTGGTAAATGGTTGTAAACAGGTGAAACGGGCGGAAGGGAGTGTTATGTGTGACGTCAGTGTCGTATGAACGTATTTAATATTGAACGTATATTATGTACCCCTCTAGACAAAATAATTTTAAAAATTTAATTTTAATGGAAATCTAGGTCCGCATGAAAAGGGACCACTTTTTCAATTTTTTTAGGAGATAATCGCAATTATCTAAAAATGGTTCAGATGTTTGATTTCTTTTATTGTTGAAAATAAAACGATAAATTTTATAAAAATTTTATTTTTTGATTTTGGTTGAGATTTGAGACCAGTAGGCTGCACGGCGCAAAACTTTAAACGCCTGTAACGCCGCCATTTTGCAATATTTTTAATTAAAATATTATTATACATAGCTTATATTGTACACTTTAAGGTATGCTTTATTTCAATTCAATAAACTTTACTACTTTTTTGTAAGAAAATCTTGAAAAAACGTGCATTTACACGAGTTTCCCCCTTGAGGACTGCTCAAATTGTTCGAAATTTAATCAAGAATACACTCATGCAGATAAGTTCAATGAGACCAAAGTGGTCTCTTCATGCGGACGTACACACACCCAACTAGCACGTAAAATTACTGAAATATTACAGTAACATTATCCGGTAATATTACCATGAGGCGGACATTTCAGTATCACTGTAATATTACAGTAATGTTACCGGGTAATATTACTGTAATATTACGTGCTACTTGGGTATGAGCATTTAATAATGTTAACCTTTATGGGACTGAGGAAAAAAACACCTTCTATGGGCGGACGAGTTACCCGGGTGCCTACGTTTAATTTATTGAAGATTTTATATCAAAATGAGTAGTTCAATTAACTTTAAGTGTAGTGGACGTTTCAATGATAGTAATAATCACATAATATGAATACATATTAAAAAGAAGTCTTATTTTAAGGCCGAAAATAGGTCTTATTTTAAGAGGCAACATTTTTAAGGCAGCTTTGCTGAATTTGCGCAATGCAATTTCCATTATAACTACTAGCGCTGATTTTAGGACTCATCTTAAAATAAGATTTTCTTTTTGCTAATAAAAAATTATCATTATTAGTTGATTATTAAAAAACTGTCAAATCAAATATAAAAATGTAAGAAATTTATTTTTTATTATTTAAAATACATTTTTAATACCAATTAATTTTATTCAAACTTCATTTTTATGGTAATTTTTAAGTTAAAAACTGACGATTTCTTATGAATATTATTATTTAACTATAGTAACTAAATTACAACTAAATTATATTTTATATAAAAAATTATGTGCATTACTATAAAAATTGTTTAATGTAATTTTTTATAATTTTTTAATAGAAATTTCTACATTTATCTGCATGAAATGTATAGAGGTACCTTGTCCGCCTTTTGAGGGTGAAGAAACTTTATTTATTATTTGTGAATAAATAAATAAAAAATGTACATTATAAATAATATTAAAATACTTTGTATGGATAAATTTGAGATGTCAAAAAACCTTAGGTCGATACGATTTTAAAAATTATGAAAAAAATCAATTTGAAAATGCAAAAGGTACCCGGGTACCTCGTCAGTCCTATAAAGGTTAATAACGTTAAGAAATTGTTTAAAATAATTTATCGAAGCTTTAATAAATAATACATTGTAATTTTTGCAGTTTTTTCTATTATTTATTTCGTTTAGGTTAACATAACCTCAACTGTCAACATTTATTACATTGATTTTTTTTGTTGCTTTCCATATATTATATTTATTTTAAAAACGTAAAATCCGGTAATATATACTGCAGTAATTTGTTTACGTATATTTTAATTTTGAGATTGGGCGAATAATGTGCAGTCCCGAGATTCAAAGCAATGCAATTCTTATCAAAGTTTCGCAAAATTATTTTAAACAAGTTCTTAACGTTATTAAAATTATTAAATGCTCATAAACAACAAAAGGAATAAAAATAACTGAAAATACATATGTCATGATAATCACAAAGTGTCGCCATCGGGAGACAAGAACTGAAACATTTTTCTCTCCGAGTGACGTGACTAAATGCATTGCACATATTACGGGGTGCTGACAACAACTTATAATCAGTATTGCTCGAGGTGTTGCCAATGTCCACGTTTCATAAACTTAAACTTTTGCCTGTTAAATACAAGCAATTACACAGAAAAAACCTGGTCTCGAAGTGCAACAAAAATGTGTCAGGTTGGTGGCGCCACTGTCTATGTCGTTTAGAATTGGCTCATTTTGAGTTGCATCAAAAATGAGACTAGGTTTTTTCTGTGTATAAGAAATTATTTATTTAAATAAAAATTGTTTATGGAATTTTAAAAAATTTGAAATTGTCGAATATTATAGTTAAAAACATAAGTAATAAGGAAAAATAAACTTACCAATGAATCCACCTCCGGATCTGCTATGTAGTAAGGCTTTTCTTGTCTAATCTGTAATAGAAGAAGAAAAATTATTATAAATGTCATAAGAAATATATATCTGACGCTACACGGCAAAAAGCACGTTAGCTCTCAAAACAGAATTTTACAGGAAAGGCGTTTAAAGTCGAGTGTTCTGATTGGCTGAGACGCGCCAGAGAAAATCAGCCCCACTACCTTACTACTACATCGTTCCTACAGCTCACGGATACGACAAGTATACCAGTAGTAGTGGTGGTGGGGATGGTTTCCGTAGTCCGTGGTAGAACGCGATTGACATGGTCATGTTTAAAGCTTTATTACAAAAAAACTAATAAAAAAAAATACAATTTTTGACATTTGTATATGAAAGAGCAACTTAAATACTACCGATTCGCACATAAAACTGAAAATTAATTTTTTGGGAGCTAAGGTGCTTTTTGTCGTGTAGCGTCACATATATTTGATCATTTTAATACAAATACTGATATTAGTATTACGGTGATCCGATTATAATATTAATAAAAATTAAATCTGTTTTATTATTAGGTATGATAAAAATAATTTATTACATGAAAAATATAATTAAATATTTTAAGTAACGCAAGCATAATTACGCGTCTTTGACGCCTGTTTTTAATACGTAAAGTGAGCCTTTCTAATTGATGCGTGAGTGCGCATGTGCAGAAATATAAAACTGTTCTTCACCTTCAAAATAGTTCCTACATCGTCTGCTCTCTCCTGTTTGAGACATTTTTACTAGAAATACAAATAATTTCCTTTTTTTCCCTCAGATAAAACGGTAATGTTAGTAGAAACATACCCATACGGACATTTTTTCAAACATTATTTTTGAATTTCTGTGGCTGTATTCTTGAATTTTTTTTACGATTTGCTGCACAAATAACAGAATATTTGTGCAAAAATCGTTCTTAAATATCATAACTGGAAAAAAATATCCTCAAAATATGGTCAAAAATCGCATTTGAATTTTTACGTGCAAAACAAGTAATAAAAAATTTTAATTAATAAAATAAAAAAAGTTTAAATGTTGAGTACCTACTTTATAATTTATATTGCTCATTATAATTAATAAATTTAATTAGAAAGATTAAATTCATACATTTAATTATTTAATTGAAATTAATTAATTATGTAATTAATTACTTTCTTAATTTAATATATAATAACTATGTTTTTCTAATATCAATAATAATATCAATTACGTTAAAATGCTTTAAAATTAAAATTATTGACAATCAATTATTTGATTCGTTATTCAATATAATTGAATTTCATTAAATTGTTTGATTCTCCCGCCACTTATGAAAAACGGGAATGAACAATACGGCGCTTTCGGTCTTGTAATCGAAGTACGGTGGACGACAGAATCGCCCATCCTGTTATATATAGAGATCAGTGGAATGGAAGTTCTTCTCTTGCGCACCACTATACTATCGATGAGAGTGTATAGTAATGAAGGTGTCTTCGATTATATCATACTGTCAATTCCTCTTCGCAGAATGTATAGAGAGGGACTAGTTTCTTGCTATGAATGTTCTTTAACCGATCGCTTCACGTTTTTCGACGAGCCCCAAGCGACCGCCATAGCGCCGCACAGGTAGGCTTAGATTACAAATTGTAAACAGTTCTCCCGCTATTTATACATGTACTGCCAATCTTTCCTAGCACACCACCTCACTGATAAAACGTTCTCGAAAAACATGATATAATACCAGTCTCTAATCCTTGTACGATGAATATTAGGATGGTCCAAAAATTATGAAAAGAAAATTTTAGAATTATGTACCGCGTGGGAAGATTGATAGATTAACATTGACTGAAAACTTGCAATATTTTTAATACCAACGTAGTTGCGAAAGCTAACGAACCGGTGCTAGTGTTCCTTTCCCATGATTAAAAATATTTTTTTAGAAACATCTTAACAAATGTTTAACATAATTGAGAGGTCAATTATAATGATTTTAAATAAAGAAAAATGTTTCGAAATTTCATTTTTGAAATCCGACATACTTTATGAATCATGTGTAAATTAAGTGTCCTAGTTCCTGTCCACCTTAAGATTGGTTTCATAGTTTGGCCACGCATTTATAATTACGAATTCCGTCCTTTTTCCTGAATCCTATTTAACGACAGACGATCTCCAGATAACTATTTTTTTCGTAAATACAAATCCCGACAATTAAATAGTGAAATTAAACTGTTTTATTAATCAATGTAAACTGTAATATCAAAATTTAATACATAAATAGTAGGTATAATTAGTAAACGAAGATAGACAATATAATGTTCTGTAGTATAACGATCACAGCTCTTGCATTGAATCTATTTTATGTCTGACCAGCGACTGGGACATTCACCTTAAAATGTTTTCAAAAAAAACTTTGAATTTGTTCCAAAAGTCAGTTTTGGAAAATTATATAAATAATTTTTTTTAGTGTAGATGCCCCTGCAAGATACACGAATTGAAATGCTTCAAGTCTTAAAAATAATCCATGTCTTTGAAAATAGAAGTTTCCTGGTTTTAAGTTCATAAGAAATTTAGAATCTTCGATTTAGCTTCTCTCTTATAAATTATACATATTGTTGTAAATAAATTCTGTGTCTGAATATCGTCTCGTCACGCTTTTCGTCCTGAAGAAGTAACATTTTAGTTATTATTTATTTCGAGTGAGATAAATATTTTTAACCATTCCCACAATAGGTTTTATACATTGGTTTAAAAATGAAAGGACACTTTTTCTTCTAAGAAAAGTCAATCAGGAGATAAATAGGTGCTAGAGGAATGCTGTAAAAATAGTCGTCAGAAAATGCTATAAACTTTGAATATGCCGACTTTCCCTAAACATCAGGTTTGTAAAGATCAAGATATTGATACAGCCTTGACTTTTTCTTTTAGAAACTACCTGCGAAACTGCCCCCTCAAATTGTCTAAGAATCAAAGATGGCAAGATAAGAAAATTTGTCCTTTGGAATATCTATTTACTTTTAAAATTCAAAGTTGCTTTTAAAATAGATTTAGGGTTAGATGTCATAAATTATTCACCCACACAATTCCAAACTATTCGTTAAATAATATTTTATGCTTTATACACGGAGAGAAAAATCAGCCTTTTAGAGTATACAAAAGTTTACCTTTAAGACACAAAACTTTTATATGCTACATATGCGTAACATTTGAGTAATTTTGGTATAAACTTATGTCTTTTTACTATGAAACTTGTCTATGCTGATAAAGTTTGTCATGTAGCCCCTTATAGTATACTTATTATACCGTAAATGCAGGCGCGCCAAGCGAAGATCGCACCTAGCTCATCATACTCCGATTGCAGAAGTTCTATGCTTTTTCGGTATTAGACTCTTGCAACAGACCTTTTCATGCTGATCGTTCTGTCCTTATCTAGCGCATATTATGACGCATGAGTTGGAAGAGGACAGAATGACCAGCATGAAAAGGTCTACTGGCGAGTAGGTAGGCGCGGCCTAATCGTCAATTGCAAGAGTCTAATACCGAAAAAGCATAGAACTTCTGCAATAGTAGTAGGATGAGCTAGGTGCGATCTCCGCTTGGCGTTGTTGCTATTAAATCATATTTTTCTTACTATAAAAGCATATATACTATGTATCTTTAGTACGGATAAATATTATACTAAAAATTCTCAAATATTTGCTCCATTAGTAAGAAAAGTTCATACAAAAGTAGCAGAATAGTCTTTCATACACGGAAAAAATGAATTCAGTAGATTTTACAGAACTATCACGGAGTAGCGGATACAGCTCTTTACGAAACTGAGTGTTGTAAAATGTCACGAAATATTCAGGATAAACTCCAGAAATATTCAGCATAAACAACGAAAGTTCTGTAGTTTATCCGAAAATATCCATCACATTTTACAAAACTCAGTTTCGTAAAGAGCTGTATCCGCTACTCCGTCACAGTTTTGTAAAATATACTGAATTAATTTTTTCCGTGTACTATAAAGCCTTGATTTTTCCCTCCGTGTAATTGTAAGAATTAGATTACTTTGAATATAGAATTACGGTAAAGTAGAAAAAAATTTACTTTTTTTTAACTCTCAGACTGCGTATTTTTGTGTTTAAATTCGATTCTTTGCACAGAAAAAACCTGAACTCAAAATGATAGCGTATGCTACTCATTTTGATATGCAGCAAAAATGAGTCAGGTTGGTGGCGCCACTGTCTATGTCGTTTAGCATTGACTCATTTTTGCTGCATATCAAAATGAGACTAAGTTTTTTCTGTGTGGCCCAACTTCTCAATTTACTTTTTATTAAGGCGGGAAACTCGTGTAAATGCACTTTTTTAAATATTTTTTACAAAAAAGTAGTAAGGTTTATTGAATTGAAATAAAGCATACCTTAATGTGTACAATATTAGCTATGTATAATAATTTTCTTAATTAAAAATATTACGTCTCCAATCTCAACCAAAATCAAAAATCAAAATTTTTATAAAATACACAAATACGCTTTGTATGACGAAGAGAAAATTAAAAAAAAAAATTTATTTTGAAATTTGGGACAATTTAAAAAAAAATCAATTTATTTTTTTATAAACAAACTACAAAAAAAAGTTTCATGAAAATCGGTTAAAAATTGGCTGAGCTTCATAGCACGGCGCGTGCCTTGAAGACGTTATGTGTTCGAAAATAACTATTGCATTAAAACCAAATTTTACTATTACTTGCTTATGGTGCTTGCTAATGACAATTAATTTAATTATATTGACATGAAAACGAAAGAACAGAGCTATCTCGTGCGCATCGTCAACTACATTTGGTAGCATTTGAAGTTCTACACTTATGAATACTATAGATATTTATACTTCGAATTATCGATTAATAATGTAGGATAATATTCTACAGATAGTAAACTAAATTTAAAGCAAGAAAAAAAAATTTTTACAATTTTTTTTACACGAGTTTCCCCCATTAATAAAAATAAAAACTATTCTTCTCCCTTGACTCTGTCATTGTAAAAAAGTTTGATGCTAATGGAGAACGCACATAATATATTGAAAAACAGCATTCGATTGAGATCAAGCAGAGCATTAAATATCGTTTATTACTTTAGAATATGTAGGGAAATTAAGAAGAACAATAAAAATTGGATTTCTCTTAAATATTTAATTGAGAAGGTAACATATTCTCGTCATTCAGGCACAATTTCTTTCAGAATTTTATCACTGTTTAGAAAATAAAAAGTAAAAACAAAATTCTAGAATTATAAATTTGTTTTACAATCGTCAGAAAAGAAGAGATCGAGGAGCTCAAGCCTTTTATTTATATAAAACTTCTTAAGATTCAATCATGTCGATTTCATTAAATTCTATAAACAGTAATTGAATTAATATGTGTAGGTATAAATTTCATTAAGTAAATAATTATCTACTTTGTATAGTGGCATTTATGAATAGACTATCTCTTGGTTTAATCAATAACAAATGATACTTTCGTAATATGACAATGGCATAATGAGACGATTAGAATAAAGCCTATTTGACTACAATAACTCGGCAAGAGCGACGAAAGAGACGCAATCTCTTTTTGTCGCGATTATGGTAATCCAGCTTCGGTCTTGTTTACTTTTCTCTTCCCTACTTTCTCCGTACGTTTAATTGTATATAATTACCTTTTCTAATAAAAGTTATCAACAATTAAAAAGAATCTGTTTTAATAATTTTTTCATTTTAGGAGTTTGACCAAAATTCTTGAGAAGAATCAAACAAATAGAGTTTGAAAAAATGTATTTTATGAGTTTCTTAATAAATTAATTAAAAGGATTGTAAACCATTATCAGATGTAAAAATTTGAAGATAATTTAGTTATTTTGTACTCACAAACCCAAAGGTCTTGAGTTCGATTTCTCATGCTTGTGAGATTTTTCAAAATTATTTTTAAATGTTTTATATACTGCATCGTTATCTTAAATATACTATACTGAAATAAAAAATTATTTGGATCAAATACAACTATTTCTTCCAAATAAATGATTTACTTGTCTATTATTCGTTAAATTTGTATCTGAACCAAATAAATATTTACTAGACCTAAATATTTTATTTTATTGTAACTAATAAACAGTAATTTGGATCAAATTTGAATTACTTAAAAGTTAAAACAAATGAATATAGTAATTGTAACAAATAAATAATGTTTTAAATCAATTATAAAAATTATTTCATTCAATAATGTAAGTTTTTTTATTCAAATAAATATTTATGTTTACAAATAAAATGTTTGTTTTGAAATACCTAACTAAAAAAAATTTTTGAACTAATAGTATTTGATTATTTAACATGAGTAATTGGATTAATTAAAACTAAAATGTCTTTAATTTTGAGTCAAATAATACTTTATTCAGCTTAATGACAAAATTTATATGTACCAAACAAATTATTTTTTGATCAAAATAAATAGAAATTTTACTTAAATAAAAATTTATTTAACTCAAGTAAATGTCTTTCTTCATTCAAATTTATATTTTATATACTGATTTGATTCATGTAGAAAAAGGTCACGTTTCAGAAGGTAAAAAAATTAAACGAGTGACAACTGCATCATCTTATAATAAAAATAAATATTTTCCATAATTGTTTCTGCATACGCCTGCACGTTCTACATTAACTCTAAGAGGCTATCAAACCTATTTGAGAAAATTTTAGTGAAATAAATAAATTAACTGTTTGAAATAATACACTATTTTTGTTAAAATCAATAATTTATTTCATCTAAATATTCTTTATTTGTTTTCATGAAAAAATGTATTAGCATTGAAAACGTTTAATTAAACAGTTTATTATATTTGAATCAATAAAATTTACTCGATCTAAATAAAATTTATTTGGTTTAAATATACATAACTGAAGTTATTTGAATGAAATATATCATTTTAAGACGCAAATAAAAAATACTTGATCCAAATGAGTATTTTGAAAATAATTGGATTTAATTGAACAAAATAATTTCGTTCAGTGAATCGGTTAGGTACAGCGTAACGGTCTTGTAGGGTGCTAGTCAGTTTCTCTGAGAAGGGCCACATCAGAGATAGGTTATTACCCCATCGGACCTATATTTTAATTTTTGCATGGAACAAGATATTTTACGCCTCGTTATAACATAATCTGTCCAATAAAGTTGAACGTCTCGAAGCTGTACATTCGTCGGTCTTAAACGACGAACTTTACGACCTACTTTAAAAATGGTGGTTGGCAAAAGTCTTCCCTAAGCTCGTTCATTTTCTGTCGTTCATGGATAGAAATATTTTGTAAAGTTTTAAGACTGGAAAGCAGGTAGCACGCGTGCTCTCTGTCCTGGGCATTAGTCAGCCCGTCGCGTCAATGCGATCCAACGTTTTACGAGGGTTTAATGCCTCCGAGGTGCATTCTAATTGCGCCAATAAATCCCAACGGGGCATCGCGAGGTATGAAGCTTCTCAACACTTATATATATTAGTAAACCATGCAGAAACGGGAAATTAAGCACCCAACAGCAACGACAAATCTTATCGCAAAACCGACCAACGACCTTCAACTTTTGATCTACTTACTCATTTAGTAAAACAACCATTGCGACTTTAATATCATAAAATTTATACCAATACCACTCTTGAACATACTAAAATAGTTTGGGATGTTCCCGAGAGATAAAGTGTCGTTGAATCTCGCATGGCAGAGCGGGAAACTATGTTCACTCGTCATTCGTACAATATAGACATAAAATTACTACAAATAACGTTAATATCAGTGATCTTTTAACGCATGGGAATTTTTGGAACTATAACTATAATTCGACTTTATAGGTTAGAGTTACAAAAAAATATTTTAAATTACACCGAAAAAAAAATTGGTACCCGTTCACCAAAATTTTACAAAGCGCAGGGGTTCGTTAGAGTGATTATACAGTTTCGTTGGTAAAATTAACTTATAAATTTTAAGTTTTGGTCACCAAAAAAATTAGTTATTTCAACTAACTTTCATGGTACTCCCTTGTGAAAACTTGATAAATGCTACCCACAAAAATAAGTATAACTAACCTGTTCAAAATAAGTCACAATAAATATTATAGTTATGGTTCAGGTATTTCCAGGTAAAACACTCCACAATGTCCCACTCTCTAAATCTGAATCAGTAGAAATTTTACTAATTCAATCAGTACTTTTCATTTTAACTAAAGTTTCAGTTATTTTTTGAAATTTACTAATATAATTAGTGAATATGCAAACAATAGAAAATAACTTATGTAAATCAGTAATTTGTATATAACATAACCTTTAAAATTAACTATTAAATCAGTAGATTTTGTGGCCGCCGCCGTATATTTATATTACTGATTCAATCAGTAATTGATATTTTACTAATTGAATCAGTAAATTTCTACTAATTGTCAGTTGCTCAATTCTCGCTATGGCAATTAGTAGATTTCTACTGCTAAACAGTAAAATATGACTGATTCAGATTTAGAGAGCAAAAGAAAGTAAGGTTAGGTTTCGTAAAATGACTTTAAACCGTGTACACCTAAAATATTCTTTTACTAAAAACATTTCACGTAATGAAAGCACGATTTCTAAGCACGACTTGTTCATTTTTAAGAACAATTCTTCGAGTTTTAATGTTTTGCTACAATGTTTACATGTTTTTTCATTTTACTACAACTGAGTCAAACTGATCAACAATCTTACATCTGTTATATTTTTTAATGTTTTACTTTGATAATTAAGTACTGAACACAACACGATGTCCCTACGACGCGCAAGACAAGTGATACTATATGCAATTCATCTTTGAAATGACAAACATGGTCATTTTTACCATAACTTTAGTGATTAATTTTATTATATATTTTTAAGTAGGTTGATATAGTTAAATTTACCAAGTATCAGTAGTTAAATCAACAAATTTACTTTTAATCATTTACATGGGTAAATTTAACTTCATAAATTTAATTCACACTACTTTAAATTTGATTAATAGAACTCAAAAAAATTTAACTAACGAAATATAGTTAATTTTATAGCATCATTTTTTTCGCACTGAGAAAACTGTTTGGTATCATCTACTGAAGTTTGGTTCTCCAAACCAAATTTTTTATTTGATATATGTGCAACTAATCCGTTTGGTTCGGGCTACTAAATTTTTTCGTTGAATCATTTTGTTCGGTCTACCGAATTTTTTGTTTTGCACAACTAACTTATTGTTTTTAAGCAAACAAAAAATTTAGTTAAATGAAAAAAATTTTTTTCTTTTCTCAACCAAATTATTTTTTGGCTCACACTTATATTTTTTATTTTTCACTTAATTTTATCACTTTTGTTATCCTCTTTTATTCTTTTCGCTTTATATTACCTACCACCCTATGTCTACTTAAATTAATTTCTATTGCGGAAAAACCTAACACTGCTGGGGATCGAACCCTCAGACTACGCAACGCAAATCAAGAACGCTGACCACTACACTAAGAATCCTAGTGACAATGTGAGTGTAAATTATTTTCATAAAGTATACAGGCTGGAGAAAAACTTCCGTTCTTTTAACAAGCTTTATTCTCTCTGTTCGATATGCATCACTACACACACTTTTTTACCGAATTTCTGAAACACATAAAAATCCCGAAAACACTTGAATAAAACTGGACGACACGAAGAGCGAAGCATGATTAACGTGTGATATCCGTAAACAGAGAAATAAGCCATATTTACGAGAACAGCGCATGCGCAATTGAACATTCAGACGATTTGGTTTGGAGAACCAAATTATTCAGTTAACAGACGCAAAAGCTTGAACAAAATTTTTGGTACAGCCAACTAAATTTCTCGATTGATTGCTTCTTTCGTTACTGTTATATCAACTAAATTTTTGTAATCTTAACTAAAAGTGCTCAACCAAATTATTTTATTAACATTACATTATTATTTTTCTCAGTGCGGTGTATACATAAAAAATCACATATTCATTTATTATGCATTTTTATATTAAAACATTTTAAATGTTTACAAATATAAAACTTTCATAAAAAAATGAAATCAGTCTAGATCATCCACCAAAGTATATATATGTATATACTTAAATGGTCTCTACAATAATAATAAGAAAGTACACTGGAGCACCACTTAAAAAGACATACAGGGATTTACAGAAAATAATTAGTTATCTAAGGAACTAATCATTCACTTTTGGATAGAGTACATTTCTAGTATGTATAACATTTTACTTATCATTCTTTAAAGAATTTAGAACAATCCTAAAAATATTAAAAAGAGTTAAAGAATTTTTAACAATTTATTATTTAATATAGTTAATATTAAACTGTTTGGCCTATAAAGACTGCACATTTCACGAATCTTTAGTTGATAGTTCATGAAACTGCAAGAAAATTTAATTAATTTGAAATAACTTTTCTTGAATTAAGAAAATTAGTGGATCAAATACGGACAATTATATGGTTTTTTTTAAAAAATGATAAGACAAAAGTATTACTTTTTGAATGACTCCGTACTGCATCAAGAAGTTAATGAAATATTTAAGAACTATTTTTTTCATGCAACTGATTGAAAATTCAATTTGGGTCAATTTTATGTGAAAATTTTTATATGAACGGGAACTACTTCACTTTGCGTTACCCTACGCAGGTAAATGAAAATATATTTTATCGTTTTATGATCATAAGTGAACGTACAGGTATTATGCACAGCCATCTGCATTTTTTGTTTTGCTATAATGATGTAGAATTTATCCATTTAATATTTAGAACATTAACTTTCCTTATCACATGAATGTTAGTCATAGAGTCATTTGCCCAGTTCAACAAAGCTCCTTATCAGAAGTTTTATTTCGATAGTTAATGAGATAAAGTCTAAGCAGAGGGGACACTGTCAACAAAGTGTAGGAAGCTTGGATGATAAGGCCAACAATTATTACGTTTGTGAGAAAAAGGTAAACAGTCATGACACGTGTAGCTTCTGTATACACATAGCTTTGTAGGAAATGTATATATAATTTTTAGTACATATTGAATACTAAATTAATATTTTAACAATTAACATATATATATATAATGTTGAATATCATATAGATACATTTTTACAATAAATATGTGCATATACTTCTTTGATTATGATCAACAGGTAAACTAGTCGAAAACATTTCGAGACGCATGAATATCCCCCAAATCTTAAATATGTCATAAATCTCATTTGACCTAATTTCCATTTAACGTAATTTACGTGCTGCAGAAATGTCACCTAACAGTATTTTCAAATGGTATCATTTTTAAGTAAAATAATTTTCATTTGGTATAATTTTAACGCAACAAATTTTGTAATTGGCATAATGTTTACTTTACATAATTCTTGTTGTCACAAATATTATGTAGTATTTAAGTTTATATAGTGTTCAACATAATTCTCATTTTATATAATGTGTTTTTTAAAAAAATTTTATTTCTTTTTATTCATACGTGATATATTTATTGTTTGTCATAACTTTTACCTGACATAATCAGTGCTCATTGTAATTTTTTTTAATATAATATTTATTTAAAATACTTTCCTTATTAAATAATTATTAAATAGTATAAATTTTATTAAAAATAATTGAACCGCCGGCGACAAAAGGTCTTAAGGCGAGGTTTGCATTGGCCCCTGGAATAGCTGGAAATTCGCTGAACGCGGGGCCAACAAATAAAATACCTGTTCAATAGGAATTATTCTTGATAAATATTATGCCTTATAAAATTATGATTCAAGAGTATTATGATAATTATTAATTACGTTAAATGGAAATTAGGTCAAATGAGATTTATGCCATTTGTGATTTGAAGGATATGTATTTATATTTATGCGCCTCAACATTTCCTCATAACAGCAATATATATTTGAATGGACACTGATGGTATTTCCAACAAAATGACATTCACTGATACTTTAGGCGTTTATGTGGCTGTTTAATTAAACAGGAGGGTTAGTTTTCATACATATTTTTCTAATTCAAGCTTTCTATTTATTTTAAAGTTTTATTGTCGCAAAAAATTTTATCCACTCGTGCTGCAAATCATAAATAACTACATATTTTCATGAAAAAAGATAAATTATTAAAAATAATAGAAATCAGTTCCAATTGACGAGGCGTGAATAAGCGAAAAATGGGCTGCGTCTCGTTTAGAGGTTAGGTTTAAAAAAGAGCACAACAATGCGCAGCAGGGTACCACGTGTGCCGCATCGCAAAGCGCACAGCGGTATTTTGGAGGGCCCACAACGGGATAATGAAAGACCCATGGAAAAGATCGATTTATACAACATGACATAAAACGAGCATTCTTATTTTTATACACTTCCCCCATTCAGACTCTAAAAATCTGCGCATTATATAAAATGTGACAATCAGCACGTTTACTTTCAATATTTTGAATACATATTTTTTGTGCACGTTGATTAAATAAAAAATTAATTAACGTTATCAAAATATGTATAGCAAATTGAGATAAAAGATTTATGAAAGTGCGAAAAAATGAAATTAAGATTAATATTATAATGTGGCAAGATCATGCACAATAAGCAGTGAATAATATAATCCTTTTGTCATTTAAGTCCTACCACGCCTCTCTCTAAAAAAACAGAAAAGGAAAAAGAATTCATGGGGTCTAATGGTTCGAAAATGGCCACAAGAGGATTGTCACCTGCTTATCTAACAACCCTTTTGTATTCCATTCATCGACGTCAACCTTTTAACTTTCTGGGCATTCTTTATATTGATCCAGAAACAGAATTTCTCTATATTACACTTTAATTAAACGTTATTTACTTATTTTTAATATATGTAAGAATTTATAGAGAGACTATTTCCTAAACCAATAAAGAATTTTTCTTTTGCATAAAGACTACTAAAGATTTAAGATAGAAATCCATGAACAGGATAAAATTGAAATAAACTAAATTGCTACGATTATACCATATCACCAAGTTGATGTCCATTTTTATTTATGTAGGCATGTACAAATAATTTTCATTGAGAATATAATGATGCATATCACTACAGATACTTAAAAAGTATATAGTAAATTGAAATCTGTGCGTTTTGTATGAAATCAACATTAACATTAGAGATAGTTTATTGAAGGAATACTAATTCTTTTCTTGAAAAGTTTCAATTTTTTAAAAAGAATTTATCTTTTAATATTCAAATATAAAATAAATGAAGAACTTGGTTTTTTGAATTATCAGTTGTTTAAGTTTTCCTTAACGTAGACTCATAGTTAATTATTATAATTGTTTAAAACTTAACATCGTGATTTAAGAAATCATTCTGAAACAAAGAGACATCATTCCAACAGTCATGTATGTATATACAATCTTATAAAATTAGCTGCTTATCACTGGAACGTAATATTTTCATTCTCGATAAGTACTTCGGAAAAATTTGTTTACAAGTCAAATATGAATTTAGGACGCTCCAGTAACACGGTAGCTGTGTTAAAGAGAAGCTATAACAAGATAGCGATAAGGTAAGCTCCTCACGTGGGATAAAGATGCTTGCTCTACGCAAGACAAAGCAAACTAACAATTATTAGTAGATAATGAAAAAATCATAGTTATTAGAAAAAATGCTTACTCAAAAGTTTTTCATTTTTATCTCTTTAATAAAATATTAGAATAATTTCGTTAAAAATTATTTCTTACTTTAATAAATATCAGAGATAATAAAAAGATTAATGATTATAATATTTTGGTCAACGTGATTTTTCGTGTTATGAAAAATATCTATATACCCAACATCTATTAGAAACAGTAAATTCTTGACATCATAAAATCCTAAATGTTTTTTTTTTACTTTCTTTTGGCTTGAGAGAGATTTTAGAATGCTCCAAGAATATTTCTTCTCGGTTTTTTTAAATCTTGGATTCCTAATTCGAATCCAAGAGGCAAGTTTTGCGCGATGAATCAATCTTTCTCGCGAGAGGCCTCGAAGAATATACGCTTACGGGTGCCTAGTGGAATGTAGACGGTGAAATGGTGCGTCTTAAAAGGTCCCAAATTGTTTCGCGGCATGGGGCCGTGGCTCGGATTACAAATGTGTCCTTGAAGTGTGTGCGGGTATACCCTGACGAAATGGAATCGAAAATCTGAAAATGAGGACCTAAAAGTTTTCTCTATACTATAAATACTTGAATACACACACATACATACATAAATATTACTACACCACATTGTTGGATTGTCATTCCTCCAGGTTATTTTTTGCTTAGTCTGGTCGTACAAGAACGAAAATATTAAAATATCAAACAAATGTACCTATATACATGTATTAAAAGAAGAAAAATTCCAAACTGTCTAGAAGATTTTCATATGTAACTTCCTGCCATCGTGTGGGGCTATTCAAATATTACGTGATATATCTTTAGGGGTGGTAGGGGGTTAGTCAAAGTATCACTCTCTATTTTAACTTAATGTGCAAACATAGGAAAAAGTAACACGTAGGGGAGAAGGGGTATAAATTACCTAAAAAAATTATATCACGTAATATGTGAATGATACCTGTTAATATTAATGTAATAATGTATCTTTACTTGAAAGAAATATATAAACAATAACATTTTAATAACTAATATTTGGAAAACGTTAGATTTTAAATGTTTTTTCTTTTGTTAAAATTTATAAACTATTTTGCGTAAATAATTAAACTTTATTATTCTTAAATTTATTTCAAAGTCAATTTCTTATGCAATTAAAATAATTTTCGATTTCTTTCATTATATATGTATTCTATTGTTTAAAGCATTTATAACATATTTTTTATAACTTTTATCTTTTAGAGAAACATTTTTATTGTTTGCTTCTACAAAACCCAGTGGGCAAAAAACTATGTTAATATTCCAAAAACGTTTTTAGAAGGTTTCATGTCAGCCAAAAAATGTTCTAGAACATTATTTGAACATCCATGTTCTTAAAATGTTTTATAACATTATTTGGCGAACATGAAACGTTTTAGAAACGTCCTTAAAGCGTTTTTAGAACGAACATGGCTTTTTGCTCACTGGAAAATGATAGTGAATACATTCAATATTACAGAAAATGACATAAATTAAAAATAAACATTCATGAAATTAAACGTTTTTCAAATATGTGCACTCTAAATCTGAATCAGTGAAAAATTCACTGAATTCAAATCAGTAACTCAGCTTTCTTTAATTCACCAGTGGAATTTCACTAGAAATCAGTAAAAAACAACGGATTCTCAGTGAAATTCCACTTGTGAATTAAAGAAAACTGAGCCACTGATTTGAATTCAGTGAAATTTTCACTAATTCAGATTTAGAGTGTGGTTAAAAGATTAACAAAACTGCTTCATTTAGGGCTTAATCTACTTAAAATTTTGTTTCCTTTAAAAAAATAGAAGAAATATTTTTTATATTTCTATTTTAAAAACTTCTATAAACATTTCATCATATCAAAATAATTTTTCGTATCGTGACAAGTTATTAAGCAATGTAGAATATATAAGTTTAAATTTTTTTAAAGATTCCTACCAAAGTTTAGAAAACTGTTAGTATATATATATATATATATATATATATATATACTAGGGGGCTATGCCCCCTGCGCGCTTCGCGCGCCAACCCCCATCCTCTCTTCCCCTCCTTTTCCCCACCACCACCCTAAATTTAAAGGTTATGTTCGTTTCAAGACTCTGAATATAGCCGCAAGTCCCCCTCTCCCTTCTCTTCTACCCCCCCTTCTCTTGACTTGCGGCTATATTCAGAGTCTTGGAACAGCGGCTTCGCGCGCCAACCCCCATCCCCCCTCCTCTCTTCCCCTCCTTTTCCCCTCCCCCCACCCTAAATTTAATGGTTAAGATCGTTTCAAGACTCTGAATATAGCCGCAAGTCCCCCCCCCTCTCCCTTCTCTTCTCCCCCCCTTCTCTTGACTTGCGGCTATATTCAGAGTCTTGGAACAGCGGCGGCGGCGTTGGCGGCGATATCTTTTTGTAATATAGGTAGATATATATATATATATATATATTAATTATAGTTACGGTTATGATGTGACGACGAAAGTTTGGTCCTGTTTTTTGACTAGATTGCTTAACGTGGTTTAACCCGAACCCATCCCGAATTAAGTATCAAGTGTCGAAATGAATTCTGCAAATTAAATTCCTATAGAAACAGATTCCACACTTGTCTATAATATATTTCATGTTGACACACTTTAAGAGGACTACAAAATAATGTAATTGATGATCTAAATTGCGAAAAAAATCAAAGTGTAGTAAGATAGAGAAATATGAATGGACTACTTGTTTATTTATTGTAAAAGGTTTTTTTGAGTAAAAGAGTTTTGGAGACCTTTATGCAACGTAGAATACTATTGTCCTTATCATCCACAAGTTATAAGCAGTCAGATTGTCTTTCAGATTCAATCAAAATTTTGTAAGGAGTCTTTTAAATTTTTAAATTTTTTTTTCTCAAAAGATTCAAAATATAATAAGTTAAATCTTTTAACATGTTTTTATGTATATCTAGGACAATAAAAACATTAAGCTACACTGAGAGACCTTTTGCACCGTAACAGACTTTCGACAGACGGCTGCGGAGCATTCTAGCAGTCAGCTATGAAACTACGTTTTTGGTCTGCAGCCGTACAATTTTTGGAGCGTAGCTGTCCAAAAAATTGACGGCCGAAAGGTTCATTTTCATTTTTGGGCAGTCACGATACAAAATTTAGAATGCAGCGCACCAAAACCTATAGTGGCGCTGCAGTCACGCACGTAGTCCTGATGCGGTGCAAAAGGTCTCTCAGTGTATTATCTTAAAAAATTATTTTCCTTCTATAGAGGACGCACTTTAAAATTGTATTGAAATTTGGCTGCCACCACTCGTGTATAGAAATTTATCGTGGCCGTCCTAGTGTTAGCCTATAGCTAGACAGTGTTTGTCGTGGAAATTTATTCTTAAATAACTGCAATGGTCCCTCAAAGTTCATGAGAAGTTTTTATACAGTTTTCCCTTTATTTCTTTAGATATGTAGCCTTTCTAGAATTTAGCTACACGGGAAAAAGAGAAACGTTGGATTAATACCGTTTTCCGATTGGTTCAACGTCAGTGGGCCCTGTCACGATTTCGGCATTGATTCAACAGACTTTTACTGTTGAACCTACTGTCCATCTATTGTTACAAGTAAGTTGATCCAACAGACACTGCATACAGCGCTCCTTGCCGTTGAACCAATCGGAAAACGGTATTAATCCAACGTTTTTCTTTTTCCCGTGTAGTTATTGTCTAGAATGCTTACTTGATAATTTTGCACAAGTTCGTACAGTAGGCTGTCTAGAATTTACCAAGATGCGGACTAGGATACCGTCATGAAAAATTAATATAAGTCCATCAAGCAGGTGTCACTGCATTCGCTACAGTAACTAGCTAGCAGACGATTCAGTCTTTGACAATCTTTGACGTGCATATATGCTTCTGGCTATTATTATATTATGCAATGAATTTCCATTGCAAGAACGCTTTATAATTGCAAAATTTTTTGTGTTGCTCAACCCTGACTCACGCGTCGTTTAACGCCATAACACACACAAAATAAACGCGTGATACAAACACCAAATTACGATTCACATTTTCATATAAAACATCTTAATGAACAATTTTAGTCAACTTACTTTGTCTTTGACATATTTTTTCTTTACTTAAGGGGGGAACACCAGTTGTAACTTTCGAAAAATCGAATTTTTTTTTGTGCATTTTCTTAAAGTATACATATTTAGAAATGTGTCTGTAAATTTCAAAGTTGATCCGGTGAAAAATAAATGAGATATACAGAACACTGCAGCGGCGCGTCCCGTGGCTTCATACAAGGTGGCCAGCCATACCTGACCCTAACGACACATGGCCTTTTCCTATGATTTAGAAACGGCAACCACTGCGGAAGAGTTATTATATGGTCCAGGAATCGATGACTCTTTGTAACTTGGAAACAAAATTTCTCCTGAACAAAAAAAAGTAAGTTGAAACTTTGAATGCGTTTTTCTCAAAATGACATTTTCCAAGTCGGTGACCACGATTACTCGAATACCATTAAACCGATTTATTTAAAATTTAGTGTGCTTCATTTACACATATAAGTCTAGTTCGTGATCGAAGGATTTTTTTTTTTATGCAAAACTTTTTTTTATATAGCTGAAAATCGACCGTATTTTTTTAACGAAAATCATACTTTTGACTTTGACAGGTCGCCAATTTGTCAAATTTTTTTTTTTTTTTAAATCCTTCGATCACGAACTAGATAATCTTATAATAAATGTAAATCAATTTCATTTTTGTATTTCAGACGAAGTATACTTGCAGAATGCTGGTCACCGCAATTCGCCTTTTTTCTTAAGGCGCCACTTCAATGGCTCATATCTCCAAAAGTTTTTGTTAAAAAAATTTTTTTTTTCTTTTAAATTACAGCTTTTTACATGTACTTTTAACTAATAAATAGTATTCTTTAAAAAGATTCATTGTTCTTTTGGAAAATATTCTTGTAAAAAGCATTATTTTTTGAGTTACAACTGGTGTTCCCCCCTTAATTGTTTTTTGTTGAGCGTATAGCACTGACTCGCAAAATACGTCTTTATTGTTCGCACACTTCATTGCAATACATGTGAAAGTTCACTGACATTGCTGACAAGTATACTTACACACAAATACAGATGGCGCTAGTGTAATAAAAAAATTGTAATGAATTTAACGTGAAAAAGTAACTTTAGTGTTTACAAACAAAAGCCTATAGCCATTTTAATTTATAAAATTAAATATTAGTTTTAAACTGTAAATTAAAGAGCCAACCCGTCATTGCAATATTACATAACATAATAATAATAATAAAAATCATAACAAAACTTAGTTATCAGAAGTAATAATTAACTTCCCAAAATAGATTCATTACGGCAGAAACTAATTTCATAATTGATTATTTTGTTTTTACACCTTTAAAGCGTCAATTTTACATATATATAGGGAATCACAGAATCGTCATAGGGAAGTTTTTTTCATTAAAACCTTGAAGATTAGAATTTAATTTTTGTTAAATTATAAAAAAATATTTTTAATAATATCAATAACTAAATTGTATGCTACGCGGAGAATTACCAATATACATAAATATTCAAAAATTAATTTGTACCCATATGTTTTAATTTTAACATAACCTTAGTTACTTTAAATTTTCATTGACTTTTAACTTTCACCAGAACGACGCGGTAAATGAGTAGAACATTTACCAGTTAATGTGCATGGAACTAAAAAATATATGTACTTTAAGGTAAGTTAAAATTGTGTCATTTTTATTTATGGAAGAAAAACGTGCGTACGAAAAAAGAATAGGCAGAACCTGAAAAGCAAAAAAGATGAATAACAATTATCTTCAATGTATTGTTAGGACGCGATGCAAATTGATATATTTTATACACACGTTGCAATAACATATCTCAGTGAATGAGCTGCAAATGACAATTTGGCACTATAACTATAGCATCGAAAACGAACGATAGGCTGAGATTTGAAACTTATCGACAAATCCTGATTTCTTAATCCTCTTTTACTTTTCTGTTAATTTTCTCCTTTTGTCTAATGTCTCAAATGATAATAAATCATCAACGACAAAAAAGAAAAATATGTAAATAAGAATTATATCTAGAGAGAATGACGTACCTGCTTTGAGAAGACGGCGATGTCCTCGTTAAAACTTTCAGACGAACACACGTCACCACCCGCGACTCCTGGTTCCCGAGGCGTGCACGTTGCCAACTCACATTTTTCGAAAATTAGGGCGAGCAATGGAAACAAAGGGTGCCTGTAACAAAAAATATTAGATAATAATTTTAAAATAATTTTCATTTCTAAATAGTCTAGCTTGCATATATGTATTCACATATACATATAACAATGTATATGTCAACCTGACAATTGCATAAAATAATTATTATATAAATGAATTACATATATGAAAATATAAATTTTATTTCTATAATTAAAACTAGAAGTAAAAGTTTTTTTGTAAATTATAATCTCAACTACCTAATAAAAGCTTCTGGTTGTTTCTGGATCTACTTTAAATGTATAAATTCCCACAAAATTGAACAACTTATCAGTATAATTATGTAATTATCTTCTTGTAAAGAACAACAAATTAAACATGGAGCACACAGTCGTCCGCTCAACGTAAACAAATTTTCAGTTTGATTAAAACAAAAAGTAATTTCTTTACATAAACTGTAATTTACAAGTAAAAGCATTTTATTTTAATAATATATTTATATGTATTATGATATTTTCTAATTTTGAACATAAAAATTTTTGAATAACGTCGGCAATGTCGATTTCAATTAACATTATAATTATGTAAATGTACCAAAACTTATTTTGTTTAATTCAATAAGTTATAAATTATAGTTTGATAGGGTCAGTTGGGCTAAATGAGGACAAGAGGTTTTGGAGCTTAATTTACAGTTTTAAAATTAAGTTCAACGTCAATATTTTAACCTCAGGTCACCTGCAAGAGGTTTTGAGTATTGCCAAGCTTTTATCTTGACAATTGGCAGCAAGATAAAAAAAGTTATCGCTCAATGCATAAAAACTTGAAAATCAAAGTCAAACTGTTTCAGTATTTTGTTTCGCATTTGAAAAAAAACAGAATTAAAAATCATACCAAATTTTTTTCTTATTCCTTATGACTCCTATAACAGAAATTCACTTGAATTTTTGATTTTTATCAATTTGGTTAATAATGACAAGCTGTCCCCATTTACCCTAAGTTTTCAAATTTTTGGGGTAAATAGAGACTTGGTATGATTTTTAATTCTGTTTTTTTTAAATGCGAGACAAAATACTGAAATAAAAAAAAATAAAAAAATTTCAATTTGTTCAACTATTATATATCTACTACAAATTTTTTTTCAAGTTATTTCATCCCTTAATACAGTAATATACTTAAGGAAACTTTTGTCCCCATTTACCCCGAATTTTATGAAATTTTCTAAATTTTGGGGTAAATGAGGACAGTCAGTTTCATGCGTTTAAAGCTTATCTAAATTTTTTTCTGCTGCATAAAATTAATCCTGAGAACGTAAATAACAACTTAAAAAAATAAACCCGCAAATATTACCTTTTAAAGGAAGAAACATACGTAATTTGTGAAAAATAGCGATTTTGTCCCCATTTACCCCAACTGACCCTATATTGATATCGCATTCATTTAAATTGAAACAATTAAGTAAAATAATAATAAAGAGGTGAAAATCTATTGTGGAGCGACATTCAGTCCAAACTTCAAAATTATATATATTCAATGTTTTCAAATTAGAAAGACACAGGGTTTGAAATTTCGGCTCTTTTTCTTTGAAACGCATTCTTCTTATGTTATTTTCCTAAATGAATGGTTTCGTTTTGTCGAAGCACAGTGTACTAAAATTGCAAGAATGAAACCGCAAGTCTTGCGTGACTTCTACTAATCGATGAAGTTTAGAAGAAACTGAAATTTGAAAAAAGCCGTCAGTAGCCGCTTTATTACAAGGCTTTTTGTCAAACACTATTAGTGTTACGAGGACGCAATTAGTTTAGACCAACGAGATACAAGAAACGAAATTCAGCGTGAAGCGTTTAAACAAAAATGCTGTTGAGTTTGGTGTTCCGGATTTGTCAATAGTGATAGAATGGGCTTCATTCGCAGTACGAACGAATTAACACACGGAAAGAAGTGGTTTAGTACATAGGGGGTACCGAGGTGAGTTGTGACATCGTCAATTTCTCAAAATTTATGGCCTTTAGAAAATTTTCAAAATTGTGGATATATTATTTTTTAATACACTACCGGAGGAAATTGTAAGTGCACGGAAAAAATTGATTGTCGTTTTCTATATATAATTAACTTATTACAATATCTATAATATTTTTCCTGTTATACCCTAGTAAAAAGTGAGGAATTGAAAATTTTCAATTCTCCTGAATTCCGTTTCTGTCCAATTCTTTTGTATTCATCTTGGGCAGTCGAAAATAATGCCAGTTGAATTCTTTTCAATTCCGTTTTAAAATTTTGTGCAGAAAAAAATTTAACTTTCCGAAGATTTGAACTTACGATTCTCAATGCCGGAGCTAAACAACTGTTCCGCATAGCTGTATCAACTGTATACTGTAGATATTTGATTTTAAACGTACTTGCTTCAGAGTATTATGGAATTCAAAAGAATTAAAAAGTAAGCGAAATATTAAAACCCATGTAAGTGAGTGCAGTGTTGCCGTATCATTCAAATAAGCGCGGAAAATTTGAAATTGAATTCTCACATGTATGACAAGTTGGCAACGCCGCCTCACTACTACATTTACAAACAAGTAAAATCAACTATACGCGGTTGGTCGCACGATAAGAGAATCCCTCACCAAATCGTGACATTTGTTGACTTTAAATCCAATAAAATAAAAATAACACTAAGTAAAAACGTGAAAACTGTTTTAATGTATAAAAGAAGAGTGCTGTGAAAGGTACTGAAATTATAGAATGATAATTTTATGTGATTTAAGAGAAATATATGAAAAAAGCAAATGGGTGAGGGATTCTCTCTCCGTTCGAGTGACGGAGGGTTAAAAAAAGGTATGAATAATGTTAAAAATAGTGCCCATGTTAATGCCTACTCGTTAACTTTCTGTTTCGGTCCTGGTGTTTCGGCAAATACGAACGACAGTAGATTTTTTGCCGTGCATTATTTGATTGATATCGAGTATTTTTTTAAATACTCGAAAACCCAGCAACATTTTTTTATTGTTTTTGGAATCCATGTAAAGCTTAGATTCCAAGGAATAATTAAGTGAACCGAAAATTTGTTATTAAAGTTCTATGGCATGATATTGTTTTTTTGTTTTAGTTTTGTGACTTTCAACTCATTGGTTGTTACTTAAGTACAATGTTCCGTAATGCGGCTTTAGAAGTGTTTGAAATTTTCCAAATTTTCGTGTAAAGTAATTTTTATAATGTCGAAATAACTTCACTCTCCTGTCAAATTAAGGTACTTGGTGTACTGTAAGTTTGTACCAAGCTCATTATTGTGGAAAATATATCACATTAATTGATTTTGACATTCGAAAGTATTTTCTCAAACTCTTTATTTTTTTCTTATATTTCTTTCAAAAATAATTATGAAAACTTAATTAATATTACGTTTTGACATTTAAAAAAAAGGAATTGAGTGCGCAATTAACCTAATTACATGAAAGCTGGAAATTTAATCTACTATAGTCGACTCTTTTTTATCTTAACCCTTTTCCCTTGCCTTTTCCGTAGGAGAAAGAGTAGTGCATTGTGTGCGCAAGGTAGCCGGTCGAGATTCGCAGCGTAGCGGACATAAAACGATTCGGAACGAATTTTGACAAATTGACGTAGCCAGCGGCACCAGCAATCGTCAGCAAGAAACTGTGTGAACTTCAGTCAAGGGGTATATGTTCAAATTTGCGCTATATGTATGATGGTAAATATTTTTTTAATTTCAAAATAATGACAATTTTTGCCTAATCGTGTGCATTGTTAATTCGGGTGAAGTTCCGAAAGCGTCTCACCTCCGATCTTAATGAAACTTGGTATGCTAACGTATTTTTGTGCCCTGATTACGAAAATGATAGTGAAAATTGGCGCAAATGTGATTATCATGGTAAAAACCATAAAAAAACACCACAAAATCATAGTTTTTTGCGATTATTTCGTAAAAAACGCTAAAATACGAAACATGTTTCAAATAAAAGTTGTAGGTCTCAAAAAATACACATTTTATGTTTTATGCATTTTTTACCAAAAGTCGTAATTTGCGAGATAATTTCCAAAAACCATAAAACATCATTTACTTTCATTGACATTCATTATTTGTATATGGTACACTTAATTTATATACATATACGGTCACCTTCAGTATTATAATATATCTTATTAGCGATAGTCATTTCTATATGTATGCTTGGCACTTTTGGTAAAAAATGCATAGAACATAAAATATGTGATTTTTTTTAGACCAACAACTTTTATTTGAAACATTTTTCGAAATTTTGCGTTTTTTACGAAATAATCGCAAAAAACCATGATTTTGTGGTGTTTTTTATGGTTTTTACCGTGATAATCACATTTGCGCCAATTTTCACTATTATTTTCGTAATCAGGGCACAAAAATACGTTAGTATACCAAGTTTCATTAAGATCGGAGGTGTGACGCTTTCGGAACTATATATCCTTAAAATGATTTCCTCGAAATTAAAAGATTATTCCTCTTTTTTCGTGTGCCTAGAAATTTGACGTGGCATTATTCGAAACGCAATAACTTATAGTGATTATAGCGTTCCTGTAGAATGTAATTGGAAGTACAACTGTTTAGATCTTGATTGCATGTTTAAAATGGTGAAATATATTTTATAGTACTTTGGTTATTCGGTTTTTGGTTTCATATCAAATTTGAATTGTACATTTTGTACAATTTAACCCAAAACTGTACTTCAATATCGTTGACGTCGAAGAAACAATATATGCCCATTTATCTGCCTATAAAGTATCCGAAGGAATAGCCAGCAAGTTCGCGCATGGAAGATGGTTATTTCCTCTCTTGGACCATCCCCTCTTTTTTGAATTACTGTTGTGGAGATACATATTATTCTATTTGTATTAACTGTCCTCAGTTTCCCCAACTGAATTTTACACGCATGTACAAGTTATTTTTAACTAATAATAATTGTATTTCTGCCATGAAAACAATGAAGAAGAAGAAGAAGAAGAAGAAAGTCAAGTACTTTTACTAAGGCGTGAATGGAATATTTTGTCGCTTTTATCAATAAAAATCAATCAATCAACTCAACATAAAATTATAGTCTCCTTCTTTTTATTGCTTCCTCATAGAGAAAGCATTGTAATACCGAAATTTTTCGAACTCGATATTTTCTATATTTTTATAAATATCTCGGATACTATATAAGAGCTAAAGAGATAAATTTTTTTTAAATTGTAGGTCTCACTGGCGGACAAATAATGAGAATACTTTGAGCCATATTAATAAAGATTAACTATTATTTTTTTGAATTTTAAAATTTTTGAAAAATCGTTTTTTGTCCATAAGTTTAAAAAACGTTAGGACACACGGAGAGAAATAGATGGTAAGAACTTATGATCTTAAGATGGTAAAAAGTAGATGTTATCCGGTACTATCATTATGCTACTCGGTACTATCAAAGATGTTACAAAAAGTATGGTTATGTTACCCACTACAATCAAGATGTTACTCCGTATAATCTGGATAGTAACTGATAGAATCTAGATTGCTGTCCGTATATGTAAGATGAAATATGGTACCTGGTACTATCTAGATAGTACCCCGTACCATCTATTTCTCTCCGTGTGCAACTATAAATATTTTTCTTTAATTTTGTAGAATTTTTAAGACGTATCTTTTGAGCTATTAGCGAACATTCTACTGATATTCTATCTAAAGTTATTGAATTTTTAGAAATTAGAAAAAACGTTTTTTGCAAATAAATTATTTTCGTTACAAAGTATATAGGTATATGTAAATTGATATAGTTTCTAGAAATATCTCGTTTCTTTTAAAGTTTCATCAGGAGTATGATGTTACTTTGTATTGTTTATGGTGCGACATTAAAACGAGCAAATATAAGTTGGAAGATGAAGGGGCAGGCTTTGACAAAAGTGCATGTAGAGGTGACAAATGACTGATGAAGGACTTAGGTGTTGGGTTGACGTGAACCGCAAAGGTAATGATATGATATACGATGGCCTGTTGAACATTGTTCTTAGAACCTGTGGTTTTGTGGTTTCCGTTTCTTAGCCCCCTTTTCCTGACTCTTTTACCGTAAATTTTAAGAATAATACATTAAGACTCGTTAGGCTTTAAAAAATGAACTACTTTATAAAAATAGCTTTTGAATTTTACCAGGTAACTTTAACTCGAAAAAGAATATTCATAAATTAAATTAAAGCTCAGCTATTAGAGTAATTTTTCTGTATGATGAACTTTAAATTCATGTGAAAATTACAAATATAATCAACGAAGAGTGAAAAGTGTTGCATAACTATAAAATGTTCTATTTGAATATTTTTTGAGTAAAAGAATTATGTTTGTTGATGATTCATTAAATCTGTGTGTATGGATTAAGAATGATGAAAGGTGTTAAATAAAGAAAAGTGTGTGAAAATATTAAATAAAAAGCTGAGAAGAGTTATTTATAAAGTGATGTCTTTGAATGAGGTGAGTAATCCAATCTTGGCGCCTAAAAGATAGGTTAGTCGAAAGCAGTTACATCTAGTTGTGCGTCACACTGAGGTCGCTTATCAATAAATTATCGCTCGGTTTCAATTTAGGGTCTTGGAGAGACAAATTCTGTTGATAAAGAAAATCCGAGAAAGTGAAGGGGACGATTTTCACAACTACCTTTTGCATTTCTCTTCCTTTATTCAAACCGATAACATTATAACAAGATGTGTCCACTTGAATTATATATATTATGCGTCCCTGATAAAAGCTAAGAGCTTGTAAAATATACTTTGCATCAGTATTTTTCAAATTCTTATATCATACTAACATTATAGTACTGGCATGTTAATGCAATAAATAAATATTAACTCACAATAAGTCTAATTTAAGAAAGAGATTATTGTAGGTTAAGTTATCATCCAGACCATAATTAATAATGAAAAAAATATTTTTCAGGAATTTCTGGATTAAATCTTGATTTATTTTTATTAACAAATCAAACGTTTCGACACCAACGTTGGTGTCCTCTTCAGTGATTTGTTAATAAAAATTAATCAAGATTTAATACAGCAATCCCTGAAATATATTTTTTTCATTAATAAAGAGATTATTGATACTGAGATTTTTTCGATTTTCAAATTATTTTATTGTTCGTGCCAGATATGATTTTATATTAGTTGAAAATGTATAGCAGTCGCGTGTACGGAAAGAAACCTGATCATAAAGAATGCGAAGGAGCTTAAATTGTATCCAGGCGTTCCAGGAAAGTTAAAATCTCCGCCCGGGCACACGACGAGTGGACAAATTACAGGTTTGCTGCGAAAATAATCAGCTTCCGTTCTCAGGATACATCAGAAATTGGAACATCTTTTACCGCGATAAATCATGGCAAATTGTAAAAAAGTTAAGGAATGCGAACAGCGATTTCTAACTCAAAATCAAATATTTAATTATTGCTTAATTATTATGTTAATGAATATTTGAGTATTTATTACTTTTTGACAAAAAATGACTGAAGACGACAGTCCAGTTAGGTTGTGCTCTTTTGTTTGTTCGCATTTGCTTCGTTCGAACAAGGAAATTATTAATATAAAGTAATAATTATTTACAATGCAAGTGTGTAAAGTTGCAACAACACCTCTAAAGTTAAGTGATCGAATTAAACAAATATAATGTTTTGAAAAAAATGCAATCACCAACTTTATACACAAGTATTATATAAAATCACTAGAAATATTTTTAATAAATATTTAGTTTTCATGTGAAAACTTACCCATAAATAGCGTCTTTGTCTCGTTTGTGGACATCCGGAATCGCCGCCGATGATGCAACTGCCGCCAGTACATTGTGAGGTGGTTGGGGTGGGGGAGGTGGATACTGGGGGTGGGCTGGTCCTATTGCTCCCAGATGTGAACTGTGGTGAAGTCCTGGAACACCTCGGGCACTGGCATGTGGATCTGGGTGATAAAGGCCTGTCCCACCCCCACCGCCACCCCCTTCGAGATAGCCCCCGTGCAGGCCATCGTCATACTAAAAAAATTATTCCAATTTTATTTTTAACTCATTTCTCTTTTCTTTTGTTGTAATATACATATTCCAACTCGACAAAATTAACATTCTTAAACTATCGAAAATCTTTCGATGAAAACTATATCTGAAACGGTTTTGCTCTAAGAAATGGGTCATTTTAGCTTGAAACAGATAACAAAAAAGTAAAGAAGAATGATGACAGGTAGACCAAATCAACTGTCACTTTCAATTACTGGCTGACGGGATGTAAAGTCGCAATACCCAGTAATTTTGTTGTAAAAACACGCGTGCGATAAAACTATTGGTTATTGACATAATATACTCAATACCGGTTCTTTCTGCTGTCATTCTTTTCTATTTGCATAAAGCGCTTCCGAGCGGATGGAGAAATGAAAAATTGGATAATTGCGTGACGCTAATAATTATCGATAATTTTCCATATAGCGCCGTAAGTATACCAAGCCTCTATTTTACGAATCTTGCCGCACTTAGACATTTTTTTCTTATCAAAAACAAAAAAAGGTATTTTAAAATTCACAAATGCCGTCCCGAGTCGAAATTTAGGCCCTATAGCATAATCTCTTGGAATCTATTTTAATTCTTCTAAAGTCTACTTCTTCTAAACCTATAATTAACGCCTCCAAATAGGAAGATTTGTAATGATATTCTTAAATTCTTTAAATGTTTTTTTTGAAATAATATATTTGAATATATGTATATATTTTATGAGATTGATGCTTTTAAAGTTCTTTATTCAAATATGTAAATTAGAAAATACATTCGTAGAAGATCTTTTTTCTGCGGCCCTGAACTCATCACCTGATGCTGATGAATCCGTCTTGGTCGATAGTCGATATTCAATCTTGTGATCGATAGAAACTCATTTCTTTCTCTTGCCATTTATCTGGCAATTGTAAGATGCGATTTTTTTCAAAAAGGTATGATAATGAATCATCAAGTCATGCTATAAAGTTATCACCGTTGCAATCGAGATGAATATTTCAAGTATAGATAGTTGATAACTTTTTTCAAGAAAAAGAATAAAATCAAAAATTTCAATGAAAATATTTGTTTCCATCTTTTCACTAATCGATGAATTATTTATAATCTTTATATTTAATAATTTATGTTAAATGACAAATAATATAAATACAAACATTTTATTTATGTATTGTAGGTATAACTTAAACTTTTTTTTTACAAAAAATAGACTTTTTAAAGAAAGAATTCGGAAAATTTATGTGGATAATTGCGTTATTCATTAATTATTGTTGAGACTGGATGTACCTTAGAAATTTTAGTAAACTTTTTGTTTTTTGAATAACTTGAGAAACACTAGTTTCATAGTTTTTTTTTTCAAATTTTGATTTAAAATGTACTTAATTGTAAAATAACAAATACTGGTTACGTGTACACAGAAAAATTGTGATATTTGTCAAAAGAGAACAAACTGTCGATCAATGAAAAGTAGGTTAGAGGAAATAAACGTAAACATGTTTTAGATCATAACAGAGAGAATCTATCAGCTCGTTATACCAACTTTTATTATATCGAACGTATAGTTAGCTTTTTAGATTTGCAGAGTTTGTCCTACCGGGATTATTGTTTTTATACGATTTTCTTAATGTCATAAGATTTTAATGAACGTAAAGGGTTTTTCTCGACTTTTATGTAAAATGCATTTTACAGATTTTTTTATAGTCGGTTTTAAATTTTTAGACTAGAACATTGTGCTACATATATGGTCAAAGAATTATCTTATTAAAAAACAAATTTTTTAGATCAAATAATATATAGGCAAATTTGAAGGAAAATTAAAACTTATCATTGTAAAGTAATTGGTAAGTTTAAAATGATTTATAATAATCTAAGGGATTTCAAGATGTAAAAACTATGTACATAGTATACAAGAGAAAATAAATACAGATACAATACAAGTAATTGGTAAGTATACCAATAAAAAATTATTACCAGTTTAAATGAGCAGAAATTACTCTGAAAAGATTAATAAAAAAAAGTAAGATATCGAGTATGTGAGGTATTCGATTCTGATGTGAAAATCTGTTACAGGTCGCACTATATTTCAATCGCTCAGAGAGACGTCAGTTTTTTTCTTACATTTTCAATGACAAATGACCAACATAAATTATGCTAGTATATAATTTACGTACACCATACTTCTGTGTTTGGCAAAAATCATTTGACGACGTGTGATTTCTTACCGTTGCTATTAATCACCCTTACTTACGAGAAAACCTAACGATTATCAAATTAGTGAATTAATAAATTTTAAACTCGACAGAAAATAAAAAAATTGAGATTAAATTAACTATTAACATCAAGATAAACTGTGAAGCAGAATAAGTGAATGAATAAAATAAACTTATAATTCTTTGTATAGTATTTAAAAAAAAATTCAATCACTTAATGAATGTCGATAAGCAATTAATTACACCAAAAGAAACTTGTTCTAATCGTAAGACATATATATACTTTTTGATTGAAATAAATAAATAAATAGAGAAAAAAGTAAAAAGTTTGAGAGGTATGTATGAAAAAATAAGAATTGTGGGTGATTAATAATATATACGCAACATAGTACATGTTATTCATTTCTTTAATTATTATCGTAATAAAATGTTTTTTATGAGGTCAGAGTAATTAAAACTATCTTCGACGTGACTAACGAGAAATTCTGCGGGCGAAATTGAGTTCGACATTTTCAGATACGAAAACAAGAAAACATTGTTATTCTTCTAAAAAAGAAAATTTTTGACATCACAACTCTTAACTGCGTATTTATTTGATTTGAATAGAAAATAACTGGCCTCAATAAGAGCAAATTCGAATCGAAGAGTATTGACTTTTCAATTGCAACCGCACAATTTGCAACAAAATTATACCAACTTACAAATATCCTACCAAAAATTGCCAGAGTTCCCCGTGTGGAAATTACTCGTGGAAGTCTAGCTATAGCTAGCGCCACCACTGGATTCGTGACGGCAGTCTAACCTAGCGATTTCACATAATGCAAAAAATTTATTTGGTAATTTATGAGGTAATTTATGAAATTTTAAGGTAATTTGTAACTATAATACAAACAAAATTCACGATTCAAAAACTATTGCAAAAAATTTACGTGGTAATTTATGGAAATTTATGCGGTAATTTATGAAATTTTTGAGGTAATTTATAATTGTAATACAAACAAAATTTAAGATTTAAAAATTATTGCAGGAAATTTATGCGGTAATTTATAATATATAAAAGAAAAATTTTAAAATTAATTTTGGAAATTTATAAGGTAATTTATGGTAATTTATGAAATTTTTAAGGTAATTTATAATATATAAAAGAAAATTTTAAAAACTAATTTTGGAAATTTATAGGGTAATTTATGGTAATTTATGGAATTTTATGTGGTAATTAAAAAAAATTTAATGGAAATATTTTATTTTTAAAAAATTTTATTGTAATTTTTAAACATCACCATTCCCGCAATACTAGCTAGTGGCTAGAATACAGAATTGTGACAAATGGGCCTAGAGCCATTACAGTGTCACGGAAAGCTAGGATGGTGTCATCCTAGCGCCACGATATTTTTCTACACGGGTCACTACTGGCGCGATACTGGTACCAATATCGCGCTAATAGTTAATTTTCGATAGAGTATCTATCAATATAAAAATAATAATTATTTGATTAATGTGTATTGAAAAACTAGTTTCATCATGCTTGAAAAAATTAAACTCTTTTACCTTAATAAATTATTTATAAATTTGAAAAATAAAAAGTTCTTCCATTGAAAGAATCAGGTATATTTAAAAGACAAATTCCATTTATGAACCACGTTGATTTGCCCTCATGGTTCAAGTTTAAAAGAACATAATCCAAGTAGAAATATCAATAGATCTTATCAAATTTCAGCTCAAAAAATATATGTATCAACCTTTTTTCAGGGGAAAAAATCTTATCTATCTACGACTCACGACATCCAGGTAACATAAGTCCCACAGTAAACCGAACCCAAACGTAAATATTTTAAAAATTGTATAAAAAATAAAGCTGAAATAAAAATTTATTACTCATCTATTAAATTCAGTTAAAATAAATAATTTATAGGGATTTTATTGATTACATTGGGCATCCCGAATCAGACAGTTGATGTCAATTTCAATAAGGGACGAATTTGGTAATTTTTGACATGAGATTCATATTTTATTAGTATGAATCTCGATTATTAAATGTGATATCACACAAATTGTGAATGGACCCTACATTTGACTTCTATGTGATCAACCTGTAGCCAGCGAACAAATAACGTCACAAAATGAATAAACAAGCTATAAGTATACAGGCTCATAGACAATCTTGACATATATATATATATATATATATATATATATATATATATAAGCCTCATATCAGCACCTTTGATAATGTAATTTCATGTAAATTCTACTATCACTAGATATCGGACAGCGTCTTCTTAAACCTAATCGAAAACCTCTAACCTATAGGTTATAATATGATAGATATATCACCAACTTCTTTGATATTCTATAATAAGGTACATTAGGGTTAAAGCCACGAGGATGTTAAGTAAACAAATTTTATTTTTACTATAAACATTGAAACACATTGTAAATGTAAAATATAATACATTCATTTTCGATCCACAAAAAAATTAATTATTTAAAGGCAATATTTTAAGTTATTACCATGGCAATTTCATAAATGGAGCTGCTGATTCCTTCACACTAAAAATAGGTAAACATTTCATGAAAACTTTGCTTCCCCATAAAGATTAAAATTTTTGCATTAAACTCTAAAAGTGCCTAAAAATTCATACATACTGTCAGACTTATAATTAAAAAAAAATTCAAGTCTGTAGCTCTTTTTGTTTTGGAGATATTGAAGCTAATGTAATGTAACTACATACACATACATACATACGAATATTTTTTAAAAACAACATCGAAATGAAAATTTTCACCATCACAATACCCAATTCTTCTGTGAGGAAGCAAAAAATAAAAATTTTATACGAAATGAGAATTTTGTTAAAAAGTTAAAAGAATATTCAAGTCTCAATTAGTTGACGTGATGCGACGGACGAGAATATAAAAATGAAGAAATAAGCAACAATACAAACATTGTTGTTTACGCTTTTTTTTACTTTGGACAACAGAATTTTAAGTTGCTTGGTAAAAAATAGATTCTTCTTTGAGCGCTCTGCTCTTAAGTAGAATTGAACTCGAAAGTGCCAATTTTCGCAAAATCTCATACATATATTCATTTTTCAGAAAGTGAAATTAAATTTAAATATAATTTTTTTAGCCATGCAGATGCATTTTAAAAAAGCAGTACATAATCAATGTACTTGCATTTTGTAACTATAATTTCACTGACATATTAGTGATGAGAATGTAAAAGACTGTTATACAATATGCTACAAAAAAATACGCTTGATATTTAGATTTTAAAAATATTTCCTGGCTGTAAATTGATTTCAAAAATAAATAAATAAATAAATAACCAATTATTTTTTATAGAACATTAGAGCAAAATAAACTTAATCAATTTTATTTTAAAAAACCTGCATTCATCAAAAACAACTTCGAGAAAGATGAATAGTTTAAAAGGAGTAAATTTATTGTGCGTAAGAACTTGAACATTGAAACAAGCTATAATGACCTATATAATTCTTGTGACAGCAATCAAGGATCACATTTTTAAGTTTTCAAACATCATAAGAAATTTCCTAAACATTTTCTAACGTTGATCGGTAACATTTCAAATATTCAACTGCAGAGGTCAAGAAAATATAAGTTGAAGATTAAAATGTTCATTTGTTAAAAATATTTTCACGTGAAATGTTGAGTAAATATTGAACATTGCAATCAATATTTATGAGCCAAAAGTTCTGAACGTTCAAATGAACAAAATAGTTTTTCAATCTATAAATTATTAAAATTTATAATTTCAAAGTAAAATGAAACAGTAAATTAAACAAATACTTAATTATTAACTTCTTTTTAGATATTTAAAACAATATTTTGTAATAAAAAAATTCGTACTTAAAAAAATTGCAAAAAAAAATTTCGTTCATTTGAACGTTCAAAACTTTTGGCTCATCAATATTTTTAAAAATTTTACTGTACTTATATGCTACAACTTTGAGTACGATATTTTCTCTCGCCCAGACATTTTAATGTTATCAGAATTTTTCACAAAACTCTATAGAATTTTATTAGACTTATTCTACAAATTTTTCTAGAATGATTTCATAGAATTTTACATGAATTCTATTAAATGTTCAAGAGAATTTGTACATAATTTTGACAGACAAAATAGTAAAAAACAAATGAATTCACATTTCTTGTTTTCAAATTTCACGTATATTTTTAACTGTCACATTCTATACAATTTCTATAAACTGTTCTCTAGAATCGAAAAATAAATTCTATTCAACTATTTTACAGAATCCGATCCGATTGATAATACGCAGGTGATTATTTCTAAAAATTTTAATAAAAAATTATTTTGTATGTACAAAACCTTTTTTTTATTAAAACATAATATAATAATCAAGCAATGCATTAAAAAGATTTTACAGTAAAGTAAAAATAATCCAAAATTTTTTACAATATTACAATTCCACAAGCCTACAAATATTTAAATTGTTTTTATTGGAACTGTATACATAATATATACATATTCGTAACTATGAGAAAGAAGAAACTGTAGCGTATTCATCAATATGAAATGTTCACTTGCCGTCGGAAACTTATGTGAAGCAGGGGTTCATTATACATTACAAAAATGTATTAATAACTTCGATTACAAAAAAATTTTATTTGGAGTTTTCAAGTTAAAAACATTATTATAATCGACTTATGACCGTTTAAAAAATAATCATTTTAAATTTAAACTTTAATGAAAAGTTAACTTTTTGAACATAATATAAATACAATTTTTAATTGCAAAGTATTATTAAATTGTACAATGAAAACTATTTTGTAGAATATGAAATAACAATCACTTTAAAAAATATATAAGGTAAAAAATTATTCTCAAAATATAGGTATATGTACAAGCGGATCTCTTTCATTATGCTAAATATTTTTAATTCATTAAATTTTACAGTATACCTACATAAAAATGTAAAAAAGAATTTTTTATAATTTAATAAAATTATAAAACACTGAGAAAGTTTTTTTTAGCAATTATAACAAAAGAAGCAAAATTCTGGATTTATTTTTCTAATAACTAATATCAACAAATTATCAAAGCAAATACTTTAATGTTATTTTAAGTTCTCAATAGTGTTTCAGTGACAACGTAATTATAGGATCGAAATTTGTCAATAATAGTGTTACTGAATACAAAGAAGTAAATTTCATTATTATTCTATTCGTATAGTTATGTTATCTTTAAAATTCAACTACTTACAAACAGAATACTAATTACTATTATTTACATTCTAAAAAATTAAAATAAAAAGGCAAAAATTCTAATATACACAATTCAACAATATAATAAATTTAATTATTAAAAAATGGATTACAATTCTATAGAATGTAAGAAAGTAATTATTATAAAGATTATGTTATTCATAATTATGAATAACATGAGTTGACGAGATGAAAATTGTTCCAAGTTTGTGAAAACGCAAAAAAGATGTTTAATAGATAAAAGAAAAGAAAAACGCATATTCTTCCGATTTCCCACGCTACGAAGGGACCAAGTTTCCCGAGCTATAAACTTTCTTCTCACACCGCACCCGTCGCCCAAGGAATTCGAATATATGTATATATATATATATTTTTTTATTTTTACACATATAATAATTAACGAACAAAAGTTGCAAAAAATAAATTGATAAACAGTAAAAAGCTGAATCTAATTTTAAAATAAACATTAAATACAAAATTTATTTTTCAATTAACAAGAATTATTTCGTTTTATATTATACAAATAAGTATTTCAAATTTATTTAAATAAAATAAATTATTAACTGCAGTTGTAACGATACAAACGGAGATAAGAAATTTAGTTTAAAGCTAAAATCATCAAGTTTTATGTCTTTGCAATTAGCCTTTTCTTTTAAGAAATCCTTTTTAATCCATTAATATCTTTAAAAGAAAATAAGAACTTAGTACAGTCAACCTAATCCAGAGTTTCTTTAAAACTGACGCCTACCTGAAGTACAAAAAACCTTTTCATTAAAACCACTTTGACAAGCTAATCTTAAGTGAAGCATATTTCACGAAGGACTGAGATTTCTTTTATTACACTCAAGTTCATAGCAATGATGTATTTGGGATAAAGACAGAAGTTTACACTAAAAAACATTAATTGAATTGTTTGTCATTTAATTTGAAAGAGAAAAAATAGAGCTAGCTAACTCATTGTTTTGACGGTATTTTCGATGCCTTGTAGTTCTGCATATCAATTTCATATTTGTATTTGTAGTAAGTGACATGTGGTATGTATCTGGATTAGAAATCTAATTCCCGTAAAACAATACTCATAAAAAGGGGTAAAAATACACACATAAGGATGAAGATATATAGTATTATTATTAGATTTGTTTGAAAAACCTGTCCGAGTTTTTTGAGAAATGTCGAATAGCGACCTCTACAACTTTCTGGCGGGAATAAGCTTTCAAGTGAATTTCATTACTCACCCTTGGCTGCGACATGAACGCCCTGGCCGCGCCGGGGAACTCTGCGTGCTGAGCCACCGTAGCGGCTATATTTTCCCAGAGTAACAATCAATTAGCCTCACACCCTAAGGGGTGTAATAAACTCGTCTCGCCCACCACTCCTTTTTCTCAACTTGTTTCCACTACTCACGTTGTTTGGCGTTTTTTCACGGGAAATCACTGCCAAGCGAAACTGTTACCGTCGGTTGGCGAAGGCAGGCCACGGACTGCCAACCTCTGCGCGACAAAACACCGAAACACTGTCGCGAACGTTCCTCGCCCTCGATTATACAGCCTCGAAGAGTACAAAAGAAGTTTAAACCCAAGACCTCGTGTTGTTTGTTCGTAACGTCAGCAAAGCTTGAGTCGCCAGGCAAATGTATCCTGCTTCCTCATTTTCGAGAGGAATTCCACCTTGATGATCCTGAAGGTTTTGCCGGCTTGTCAGTGGCGTCGCATCACTGGGCCTCGAGCACGTGGTCCCTCGTCCCACCGACACTTTTCACTCTTGACTATATCCGTATGTCCGATTGCTCTTGAATCCCGTCCCGGTCGTTTTGCGAAATTCCCTAACACGTCAATCACTCACGAACGATCACATCTACTTGTCATCCCCGACATGTGACATTTCACTGAAACCACCAACACAATGTCACAGAAATCACGATATCTTCTCCCAGAACAAGCGACCTAACACTGTCACTGCTAAAAAACCGACACCGGCAATTCTCAACACCAATCGCGCGAATCCTTCCTCGATCTTGACCAGGACACTTTTCGGAAATGTGTGCTTTACACCGATTTATCTTTTTCTGAGATCCACTCTATCTTTCTGGCATTCGAACAAACGAATTTTTCTTGGGAAATTGTCGTTTGAACTTCGCGCGTCCTGGTTGTATGAAGGGTGAGGCGGCGGACATAAACGTTTTCGAAAATTACACGAAGCGAGCGAGCGTTTAGATCCTGCGCCGTCCGCAGTCGTTCGCCAACTGTCAATCACCGGCGACTGGCGCTAGGGAGTGGGAGGTGTATTAGCACGCCCATAACGTGCGGCCAATGTGTCCAAGTCACGCCCATCTACAGTGGCGCTCGAGTGGAGCTTTATGGAACTCGAGCGCTCCGCCATTGCTATACCAATACACGCACAAAACTCTCACACAACGTAAGGTTGGAACAGAATAAATATATGCCATGGCGAAGCGGCGGTCACTGCGTTTCTCCCACCTTTAATGTAGAGGTTTCCCACCCTTAAACAAGCTATCCCCACTATTTTGGCGGTTCCCCTCTTATCACTAGGAAGAGGCTTTGCTTTTATATGTTTCGAGGAGAAGCTTTCCCGCTCGAGCCGAGAGCCACGCTCCTCTGATATTTCAAAGACAACTAGACGAGAGTTGCAAGAGTTGGAGGAACGATTTCGCGAAATAAAAGAAATTAAAATTGCTGCGTTTAGAATATCTTTGAATTTTTAAATAGCTTTTGTGACCATTGCAAAATTTAAGATTCAATAACAAAATTGATTTTTTAAAACCTACAGTGCAGTGGAGTAATTGAGTTATATTATATAGTGTCTTCGTGTTTCCAGAACGGTGGATTACATTTTTTATTACGTTCTTTTCAAAAATCTAGAAAATTAAATTAAAGTACATTTACAATATGCATACGACACAGGGTTTTGATAGATATGAATTAAAATGTCAATTAAAAACCCTTTACCTTAGTCATATCTTGAAGAAAAGCAATGGGCCTCATCCAGACCATTTTTAGTTCATTTATAATTTATTAAAAACTGTTTGTATGTTTATTGATGAAGTATAAATAAAATTTCAACTTAAATAAATTCTTAAGTTAAAATTGCACATGATGTTTTTTAAATGTGCCTTCTCTAATTAATTTTTCTGAAAATTTTAACTGTGTAAATTAAGACATAGACCATTTTGAAAATAAAAGGCAATATATTTTTAGTTATGTTCAACGTAAATCCGATTTTTCCTCTGTTTTCCTACAAAATGGCCAGTGTTCTATTCGGCATTTTCCAAAAGATTTAGCCGATATCAAAAAGTGGTCCACTTAAAGCACATACACATTGCGCAGGCAGCAGTTAGAGTAATAAGAGAGAGAGAGAGAGAGAGAGAGAGAGAGAGAGAAAAAATTTAAATTTGCATTTAATTCAATTTCTCTTTCTCTCTCTTTTACTTACTTACTTTAATGCCTACGAAGGCAGCTGAGGTGTGCAAGTGCTTTCAGGGAGAAGTATTTTGCGTTGCGTTATTTCACTAGACCATATGAATGCAAAAGTGACGAATGAATATCCGCATCTCTTTTACTATCATGGATATTATAAAACACAACACAAAATGATGCCTTGGAAATTCATCCTTACTGTATACGTCGTTCGGTCTTCTTATACTACTCTATAAATCTGAATCAGTGAAATTTACTGGTGAATAAGTGAAATTCACTGATGTAATCTGTGAATAAAAAGATTAACAGGATTTCCAGTAAGTTTCGCTGTTAAATCAATGTCTTTTAGCCTTAGTTTTTAGTTAATACATTAACGGTCAAAATTGCAGAACCACACATTGTAATTGAATTAAAAATATCGTAAAACACCAATTTATGAAAACTAAAATTTTTTCTGGTTATTTCTTAAAAGATGACAAAATTTTGAGAATAATAAGGACCTGTATAAAATGATGTTGATAATTCTTCTTTAAATATTTTAAAAAAAGCATTATTTTTAATGTTTTATAAAAATGTTGAATATAACTTCTAAAATAATAACTCAGATAGCACAACATTTTCTAAAAAGTTTGCAGCAAGTTTACAATACAAAGCTCGCAAGTTTGCATCAAATTGTGGCAACAGTATTGAATTTGAAATAGTATTTAGTGTCACATTTAGGACCGTAGTGACGGTCATTTTATTTTACTGCTGTATTTATGGTCACATTTGGGTCGTAATTACGACTTTAATTAGCCATTTTGGGTTTGCATAAAGGAAACTTTCGAATTTTCTGAGAGGGAATTTTCAGAGGTGGTCCACTGTACACTTTTTCTGTAGTAGGGGAGACCGGGGTTACTTGGCGCACTTTTTACTCTTTGTTGTGTAACTCATTCATTTTTGCTTTTTTAAAAAAGTTATTGTATAGAAAACTTGTAACATTTCAGCTTTAATTTTAAAAAAAGAAAGATGCAATATATTTAATACTTTTTTTTATACCACTTTATTTAAAGCTGTACAAAGCGCGCTAAGCAACCCCGGCCCGGGGTTACGTGGCGCAGGAATGAAATTAATTAAATTATGTGATTTAAAGTTTAAGCAATATAAGACTTAACAAAATAATTCTTGAACTGTAATTTTACAATAAAATTATTTTAAAAATTAGAAAATTTCATTTAAATTAAACGCATTTTCTATGAAATCGTAAAATTATCAAAAAAAATATATTTATATATTTTTTTTGATAATTACGCTGTGAATATTTAAAAACCCATTATTCGGTTAAATTTTTTGAAAAGGATTGTTATTGGTGCTTATTAATGTGTAAATTTCATATAATAAACTTCATTTAATCATTTTATTAATATTTAACGAAATTTTCAGATAACCGCGCCACCTAACCCCGAAAGTACTTTTGAAATATTTTTTTTTTTAAACTATTAATATAAATAAAAAATTTTTTTTGTTTCTTAATAAGAAATGTATAAAGCTCAAAACTTAATATTTGAGCTCTTCTAAAATTCATTTTTTAAAGAGATATCACAGAAAATCAAGAGGTTAAAAAATTACTTTGGAGTGCCAAAATCAGTTATTTTAATCTATACTCCACAATAATTAATGAAATTTTGTATTTACAGTTCATCAAGTACTTTAACTTGAATGAAGAGAAAAATTAATTTAACTTAAAACTTAAATAAACTCAAGTGCGCCAAGCAAACCCCTGCTCTCTAAATCTAAATTAGTAAAAAATAACTAATTATCAGTAAAATTTTACTAATTCGCAAAGCAAAAAGTGAGTCACTGATAATTAGTAAAAACTTACTTATTCAAATAGTTATTTTTGTGTAACAAATTCTATTAGTAATTTTTTAATGTGGCTTTCTGTTATACGGGAATTACTAATTGATTAGTCAAAACTACTAATTGGTTACTAATTCAAAAGTCAGTATACAATTTTACGGCCCCCTGGCGGATTTGATTTACCTAAATTCGACCCAGCTGGGGCGAATCTAAGTCGAATCTAAGTCGAATTTAGGTAATTATCAAAAAAAAGCTTTAAATTGATGAAAATTTATAAAAATTAGTATTGTGAGGTTAAATGAACATTTATAGAGTTAATTTTTATAAGAATTTTAATTATTAACGTGATAAATAATAAATAATCACTTGATATGTGCAAGTGGTAACTGTAGATTTTAACTCGTTGTCTGTTTTCATAATATTTTCAAGAAATTAGTGTAAAATGTGTGAAAAAATAATTTATATTTAATAGAAATTGCAAATTTTATTAAATTATTTTATTATTTATCGAGCACAGTTTAAAATAATTGCAATTTAATTTAAAAAAAATGTTTTCTTAAAAGTGATAAGAACTCTACTATACCGACAACAAGAGGATATTTTCAGGTAAGTAAAGTTATTGTAGCGTGTAGTTTTGTTGTGACTAAAAGATGTCGCTTTAGTTTCTATAGATTAGATATAAGATAGAACAGAGATGAATATTCATGAATATTTGATCATGAGATTCGATGTTCCTGTCTGATCACTATAGAAACTAAAGCGACATCTTTTAGTCACAACAAAACTACACGCTACAATAACTTAACTTACCTGAAAATATCCTCTTGCTGTCGGTATAGTAGAGTTCTTATCACTTTTTGAAAACTTTTTTTTTTAAATTAAATTGCAATTATTTTAAATTGTGCTCGATAAATAATAAAATAATTTAATAAAATTTGCAATTTCTATTAAATATAAATTATTTTTTCACACATTTTACACTAAGACCAGATTATTAAAAAATAAGCTTGTCTTTATTGATATGAGCTAGAATTTTGTACATAGGATAAAAATAAAAAAAAATGTCTGACTTATCATTTTTGACATTTTTTAAAAATATTTATATTTAAAAAAGTAGACGAAATGTTAAGAAATAATTGTCTACTTTTTTTAGCTCTAAATACATATTTTTAAAAAATGTCAAAAATGAAAAAAGTCAGCAATTTTTTTTATTTTCATCATATGTACAAAATTCTAATCAATAACAATAGAGACAAGCTTACTTTTTAATAATCTGGTAGAATTTTATTTTTCTGATGCCCTGAACATGAGATATCATGTCCACCAGTTTCAAGTAGGGATAATTTTCGTCGGCCATTATTCCATCGAAAAAAAGAAAATGAAATGGTTTTTAATACTTTAAAACCTCTTCTTTTATATGTGAAACATTTATTTCTGTCAAACAGAATTATACTATGTTTTTGTGTTTACTTAAATTTTGTAATAAATGTGTTTATATTAATTGTTTAATTTACTTATCCTATTTCTAATTAATAATTAATTAATAATTAATTAATAAGTTAATTTTATTTCGAATCGAAATATTAATTTTTAAAAAATTTTATTTCAACTTTAAAAACCATTTTGTAAAGGCCACAATATTTTACAAAAAATAAAATATTTAAAAATTAATTTTTCATTTATTAATACATTTTTAATTATAATAAATAATTTTTGAATAATAATTTTGATTTAAATGTGAAAAAAATAGAATTTTTGTGTTCACTTTCATTTCTTATTTTAATATATTGAAATTATTTTCTTAATTATTTTTAAAACGCTTTTTCTTGTCTTTAACAATACTAATATAATTGTTTATTAATAAATAAAAAATTTTAAAATTAATTTTTCACATGACCTTCAGTCATGTTTATACAGCATTATTTCGATACACTTTTAATTTTTATATTCACTTGCAATGTGAATATTCAGAATATTCAAATATCTCCGTGAAAAACATTTTCAAATGAGCCCGCCCTTTTAGGTCGATAAGTAGGATTACTTGTCTGTCAGCAAGTTGTAGAGCCTGTGGAAGATTTTTTTTTCTGCCAGATATCTGTAGTGTAGTGGTTAGGGTCTTTAGCTAGCGCGCGGCGAACGTAGGTTCAATCCCCAGCACCCCAAAATTTGTTTTCAAATGTTCTTGCTCAATCAAGCATGCAGTGCTTGATTCAATGTGAAACAAAGCATTAAAGCAGAGCAACAATGTTTGTATATTATTTATTTTATTTTTATTCCCAGATAGTAAATTTTTTTTATTGATAATAATAATAAAGATCTATCTATCTATCTATCATTATTATTATTATTATTATTATTATTATTATTATTATTATTATTTATAATATTATTATTAATAATAATAATATTAATACTTCTTAAATATTATTTTTGTATTTTTTACAGATATTTCCGTCCAACATTTCCTGAAAATTTCATTTAAATTTTTACTCAATTTTCGCGACTAACATTTCCTGAAAATTTCATTGAAACTTTTACTCAATTTTTGCGACAAACATTTCCTAAAAATTTCATTTAAATTTTTACTCAATTTTCGCGACGAACATTTTCTGAAAATTTCATTTAAATTTTTAGTCAACTTTTACGCCAAATATTTATTTTGGTGGGACATTTAAATCTTTATGCAATTTTCATTAAACTTTTCAATTAAATATTCCTAAGATTTCAAGGAAATCTTTACGACATTTTTAGCAAAGATTGGCTGCTGTGGGGGCTCTAACAAAACATTCAATGCAGGAATAGTTTAGGTATTATTATGTAATGATATATTCTCACCGGTAAAATTCTCAAAAGTGTGTTATCTGGTATGCTGAATTTTCCTGATTTTCCTACTGTGTTGCTGCATTTTAAAATCTCGTTTCCATCATTTCCCTTTGCCTATATAAAAATAATTTAAATTATTGTATAAATCATTCAATTAATTTAAAGCTCTAATTACAAAACACAAATTTTTACCTTTTTTCCTTTAATCTTTGATTTATTGTCTTTCGCTGGTCGTTTACCAATAGTAAAATTAGTATTAGGTAACAATGCAGGTAAAATAGCTAAAGCTTTTAGATTTTATGAAACGAAAAATTCTTTTAAAAATTAAGAAAAATGATGAAATCATGTAAGGAAATATAATATCAAAATTTTAAATTATAATATATACTAGCGCCGTATTCCTCGCTCGCTAACGCTCCCAAGTAGAAATATCCGTAGCTCGCCGTAATTAAACACCGGCATGGTACTGATCCAATACTGGCTGTCGGTATTGACTTTCAGTACTGGCAGTGTACTGACTAATACACCGAATCAGTACTATGTCGGAGGTAAAAAAATATTAAAACCAGTACTGGTAGTACACTGTCATTCACACCGAATCAGTACTATGTCGGTGATAAAAAACATTAAATGAAAAAGTCTTTAAATTATTCCAATAGGTAGAAAACGATGATTTTTTATTTAAAAAAATGTATATTAATTTCTTTCGAATACTTTCCCTCAAAATTTTGGATGTAATTGTAATGTATTATTATATACCTATATAAAATATATTTATGTTTTTTTAGTTATTTTAGTACTCATTGAAATATGTGCATTAAGTTATTTATCATGCATACAATAACAATAAGTTGAGAATTTTTTTCTAATAGTTTTAAAAATAAAGCAAATGTAATTTTTTCTCTGTAATTTTTAAATATTATTAATAATTAAATATTAAATTTAAAAAATTTTTTACCATTCATATTTTACAGTCGTCTTTTATTAACTTATTTTTAATTATGTAATTCATCAATCATTTTTGTCTGTTTTAATATTATTTACGGTAAAAATAATTTATTAAAAATATTTAACTGAAATTGATATCCAGTTTTATTTCATTAAATCTTTGTAAAAATTGAAAAAATTTTGTGAGTTTAAAAAATTTAAGAATAAATTCATTTTATTTTCGTGATCAATAGATAATACAAACTTTGAAATCAAAACTTTTGTATTAGGTGAACTACTTCAAGTCAGCACTTCAAGCCAGCGCGGCTGTGCGGTATGCGTATCTGACTTGCGTTCTAAGGGTTTAGGGTTCGATCCCCCATGCGTGCGAGATTTTTCGTTCTTAGTTTTAAGTGTTATAAGTACAATATTTGTTCATGTGTAATATCAATTATTAAATAATTATTAAATTAAGTATAAGTGCAAAGTAAAAAAAATTTAATTTAATTTAATTGCAAAGTTTAATGAAAATTGCATAAAGATTTAAATGTCACACTAAAATAAATTTTTGGCGTAAAAGTTGACTAAAAATTTAAATTAAATTTTCCAGAAATTTTCGACGCGAAAATTGAGTGAAGATTTAAATTAAAGTTTCGTGAAATGTTTAGCGTAAAAGTTGACTAAAAATTTAAATTAAATATTTATTAAAAATTTATACCGAAAGTTGAGTGAAAATGTAATTTAAATATTCAGTCAATTTTTGTGACGAACATTTCCTAAAAATTTAAATTAAATTTTCAGAAAAGGTTGGACGAAAATATTTGTAAAAAATACAAAAATAATGTTTAAGAAGTATTAATATTATTATTAATATTAATAATAATAGATAGATAGATCTTTATTATTATTATTATTATTATTATCAATAAAAAAAATTTACTATCTGGGATTAAAAATAAAATAAATAATATACAAACATTGTTTCTCTGCTTTGATTCACATTGAATCAAGCACTGCATGCTTGTTGAGCAAGAACTTTTGAAAACAAATTATGGGGTGCTGGGGATTGAACCTACATTCGCCGCGCGCTAGCTAAAGACCCTAACCACTACACTACAGATATCTGGCTGAAAAAAAAATCTTCCACACACTCTACAACTTTATATTATCGACTTTTGAGTCGATAAGTAGGATCATTTGTCTATCAGTAAGTTGTAGAGTGTGTGGAAGATTTTTTTTTTCAGCCAGATATCTGTAGTGTAGTGGTTAGGGTCTTTAGCTAGCGCGCGGCGAATGTAGGTTCAATCCCCAGCACCCCATAATTTGTTTTCAAAAGTTCTTGCTCAACAAGCATGCAGTGCTTGATTCAATGTGAATCAAAGCAGAGCAACAATGTTTGTATATTATTTATTTTATTTTTAATCCCAGATAGTAAATTTTTTTTATTGATAATAATAATAATAATAATAATAAAGATCTATCTATCTATTATTATTAATATTAATAATAATATTAATACTTCTTAAACATTATTTTTGTATTTTTTACAAATATTTTCGTCCAACCTTTTCTGAAAATTTAATTTAAATTTTTAGGAAATGTTCGTCACAAAAATTGACTGAATATTTAAATTACATTTTCACTCAACTTTCGGTATAAATTTTTAATAAATATTTAATTTAAATTTTTGGTCAACTTTTACGCCAAACATTTCACGAAACTTTAATTTAAATCTTCACTCAATTTTCGCGTCGAAAATTTCTGGAAAATTTAATTTAAATCTTCCGTCAAGTTTTACGCCAAACATTTACTCATTTTGGACATTTAAATCTTTATACAATTTTCTCTAAACTTTGCAATTAAAGTTTCCGAAGTTTGCAAATAAATCTTTAGGAAATTTTCAGGAAATTTTCGGTGCTGTGGGGGGTTTTTCACGGAGATATTTGAATATTCTCAATATTCACATTGCAGGTGAATATAAAAATTAAAAGTGTATTGAAATAATGCTGTAAAACCATGACTGAAGGTTATGTGAAAAAGTTATTATAAAATTGATTATTTTTTTAAATATTATCTATTAATTAAAAATTCACAAATTTGCAAAAATTAATTTTGAAGTTTTTTATTTATTAATAAACAATTATATTAGTATTGTTAAAGGCAAGAAAAAGCGTTTTACAAATAATTAAGAAAATAATTTCAATATATTAAAATAAAAAATGAAAATGAACATAAAAATTCTATCTTTTAAACATTTATATCAAAATTATTATTCAAAAATTATTTATTATAATTAAAAATGTATTAATTAATGAAAAATTAATTTTTTAATATTTCGTTTTTTGTAAAAGATTGTGGCCTTTACAAAATGGTGTTTAAAGTTGAAATAAAATTTTTAAAAAATTAATATTTTGATGCGAAATAAAATTGATTAAATAGACAGAAAAAAATTCTTGTAATTTATTTATTTGTGAAAATTTGTAAAATTCAAGTATTTTCAAAATGTTGAATTACAATTATTTAAAAATTCGTTTTTTAAAAATTTTACTAAAATTAATTAAAAATTAATTATTTTTGAAAATTCAATTATTTTGAAAAAGAATCTAATTTTTTTAAATACCTACTTTAAATAAAAAAATATTTAATAAATACAAAAAAATTATATTACTTAAAAATAGGATAAGTAAATTAAACAATTAATATAATCACATTTATTACAAGATTTAATTAAACACAAATACATATAATATGCATAATTCTGTTTGACAGAAATAAATGTTAACTGACAAAAGAAAAAAGGGGCACTACCACATCTAAGCGTTCAAAAAAAAAATTTTACAACAGAATTTATTCGTATTATTAATTTGAAACATTTTTCAATACATTTTTATTTATAATAAATAATTTTTGAATTATAATTTTGATATAAATGTTTAAAAGATAGAATTTTTATATTCATTTTCATTTTTTATTTTAATATATTGAAATTATTTTCTTAATTATTTGTAAAACGCTTTTTCTTGCCTTTAACAATACTAATATAATTGTTTATTAATAAATAAAAAACTTTAAAATTAATTTTTGCAAATTTGTGAATTTTTAATTAATAGATAATATTTAAAAAAATAATTAATTTTATAATAACTTTTTCACATAACCTTCAGTCATGGTTTTACATCATTATTTCAATACACTTTTAATTTTTATATTCACCTGAAATGTGAATATTGAGAATATTGGGCACAGTTAGTAGAGCTAATGTTGCTCAGGGAAATGTTGTCTCCTTGATAAATAGATTGAAATTGGATGAGTGGAAATCTATGAATAGACTCTTTGAAGCTTTGTCCTCTAGTGTTGTATTGTATGTGTCGGAAATATGGGGACTCAGATATTTGGATGAAATAGAGAGAATTCAAACAAATTTTTTTAAAAAAATAATGCAAGTCTCCAAAAACACTCCTGCATATGCATGCCGTCTTGAGACGGGCTCTCGTAAGCTGGCCTCCACTATATTCAAAAGGACACTAAATTTTATAGAAAAGATTTTAGACATGGGGGAGTACAGATATCCAAAATACTGTTTTTTAAAATTAAAATTATTAGAAAAAAAAGATATTTCCTCAAGTAAATATAATTAGTGTTTACAAGTTAAAAAATTTTTTGAGACAATTGGTGAGTTAGGGAGTTGGAGTGAAATATCTGCTCCCCTCATCCGCGAAAATAAAAAAAGATGGACAAAGGCTTACGAAACTGCCCTGTTTAAAGAGGATTTGAAAAGACTGAATGAGTCTCAATCCTTACAAGTTCTGCCACATTTACCGTTGTTTGGGGGTACTCAAAAATACCTTTTGTCAAAAACGCCTATTAAACATAAAAAAATTATAGCCCAATTAAGACTATTAAATAAATATAAGAGTAGAATTATAATAGAGGGAAAAATAATTAAATTCGAAAATTTTTTACGGTGTGATAAGTGTGGTATGGAAATATCAGAGAACGTGTTTCATTTATTGATTGAGTGTCCATTTTATGAAGAAGAAAGAAAAATGTTTTTAACAGAAGAGAGTGAGTTGGAAAAAATCATGGAGTTGTGGTTGAGGATGCTCAGTAATACCGATATAAGTAGCGGAAAAAAGATTTATAAATTTTTAGAAAGAGTGTTAGAACGCTGAGGGCAATAAAATGTAAAATACGAATGGTTATATATGTATGTAACTCCATTGCATAGACTTTTAAGTCTTAAAACAATAAACAACAATAAATTGAGAATATTCAAATATCTCCGTGAAAAACCTTTTTAAATGATCCCGCCCTTTTAGGTCGATAAGTAGGATTACTTGTCTATCAGCAAGTTGTAGAGCCTGTAGAAGATTTTTTTTTTCAGCCAGATATCTGTAGTGTAGTGGTTAGGGTCTTTAGCTAGCGCGCGGCGAATGTAGGTTCAATCCCCAGCACCCCATAATTTGTTTTCAAAAGTTCTTGCTCAACGAGCATGCAGTGCTTGATTCAATGTGAATCAAAGCAGAGCAACAATGTTTGTATATTATTTATTTTATTTTTAATCCCAGATAGTAAATTTTTTTTATTGATAATAATAATAATAATAACCCTACTGAAAATTCTCATATAGGATCTTATATAGGATATCACATAAATTCATATATTAAAATCCACATAAAATCCTATGTGTCATGTAAGAAACTATATATGATCTTATGAAAAATCATATAGGAAATTGAGACATGATTTGAAGTAAGATTCGATGTAAATTCTTATAAACGTATTCTTAAGTAATAAATTATGTAAATTCCTATGTGAAATCCTACAATTTTTTCTGGTCCCATTTTTTCCTTCAATTTCTTATGTTAATTTCCTTCGTGTTTTCTCATTAAAAAACATACTAAAATTCATTGTTCAATCCTTAACCTGAAATTTTCTTATATCAAATCATATATCAAATCTTTTTTCGATTCTTGAATAAAAAATTATTACAAAAAATCTGCCATGAAATCATATTAAGAATCCTCACGTGGGATCATATATATGATTGATTTGAACATAAGAAATCATATAGGATTTCATGTAAATTATGAAATATCTATATCTAAGATTTCACATAGAATTATATAAAGGAAACAATATAGGATTTCATATAGGAATTTTTAGTTAGCAGACAACAGTTTATAAAAATTAAAAATTATTTAATTAAAAATCAAATAATATTACTGCAATTAATCTGAAAAGAAAAAAAATTGTGGTTTGCAATACACCTTCTGAGTTAAAGTCTCAGCTTTTATAGTATTCAAGACTGATCTCAACTGTGAGAAAAAAAAATTAGCACCATCTGGCGGAGTAAAAGTGGAACTATGATGATATACATCGATATTTGAATTTCCTATATAATTTCCTATATAATTTCCGACATAATTTCTCATACAATATCCGACTTGGTATCTTAGATGGACAATTAAAACAATGAAATCCACACATGACATCCCACATAAATTCCTATGTGATGAATTCTTACATGAAATCCTATATAGGATCCTATATAGGATTTTATATATGATCCTACATAAGATTTTACATGGATTTTTGTAATATATTTCTGTATGATGAATTCTTACATGTTGGCTTTTCAAAATTCAAAATGGCGGATCCAATATGGTGGTCGAAATTTATAAATGTTATTATGTTATTATTATTATGTTATTATCAGCGACCCCAAAAACCCCTAGACACCAAGTTTTATAAAAAATAATTAATATTTATAAATTTCGACCGCCATATTGGATCCACCATTTTGAATTATTAAAATCTGACATCATATTCGTTATCAACGACCCCAAAACCTTTCAAGTAACAAGTTTCAAGTGAATTCGATGAACTTTTATAAATTTCGACCGCTATATTGAATCCGCCATTTTGAATTTTGAAAATCTGACATCATATTCGTAATCAGCGACCCCAAAAACCCCTAAGTAACAACTTTCAAATGAATTGGTGAATTTTTATAAATTTCGACCGCCATATTGGATCCGTCATTTTGAATTTTGAAAATCTGACATCAGATTCGTAATTAGCGACCCGGAAAACCCCGAGATACCAGGTTTCATAACAAATTATTTTTTTGTACAAGATTTCCTATCACCTTTCATTTAAGGGTTGTTTTTACCCCTAAAAGCAAAAAATGACCTGATCTAGCAAAACGGCCAGACACGGGTATCTTTTTTTTTATCCTAGTTTCTGAAAATCATTGATTTTTTCGTGTGTGAAAAATCGTGTCGGACGGTGTTATAATTTTTCTTTAAAACATAACAAAAAACGTCAACATAGCTGAAAGTTTAAAGACTTATTCAAAAAATGGGCGGGAGTTAACGCTATGCTTTCGCTTCAGATGGCTTCTCTCCACGAGAGAAGGGGCCCAGCAGCATGTTATATCCCCTGAATATCCCTTGAATACTACCGTGTAATATTATTTACTCTTGAGTTAAGGTCCGCCCAAGGTGAAAAAAACAACTTACGCAGTACTGCGCCAGCGTTGGTGGCAACACTGACAGACAGCCCTGGCGGAAAGCTGAAATGATAACATGTAGCAACGCTATCAATGCTGCCAGCCAGCACCGTCACAGTGTTGTCTGTCAGAGCTGACACAAAGTGGTTTTTATTGTCTCTCCATTAATAAAAATAAGCAATCAGTGAAAAGTGTACTACAGGATTAATCAGTTGTGAAAAGTAATTGATTGAATCAGTAAAGAACAGAACCCACACAGCACTGAAAGTTTAGTAAACATTTATTAAAGCTTTAACTGCAATGTTCGGAATGTTTAATTGCAAACTTGAGTAAAGGTTGCATAAATATTAAAATGTCCGCCATGAATAAATGTTTATCAGAAAAGTTGAGTAAACATTTAAATTAAATATTCGTTAAATGTTTATCAGGAAAGCTGAGTAAACATTTAAATTAAATATTCCTTAAATGTTCAAAAGGAAAGTTGAATAAACATTGAAATTAAATGTTCGTTAAATGTTTAGTTCGAAAGTTGAGTAAACATTGAAATTAAATGTTCGTTAAATGTTTAGCAGGTAAGTTGACTAAATAATTAAATTAAACATTCGTTTAAGTTTTATCGCAAAAGTGGACAATTAACAGATTATTTATAATTGGAGACCTTATATTTACCCCTACCTATTATTATTTAACGCTACCGCTTACATAAATTTTGGAAAATATTTAAAGGCCTTTCTCTAATATATTCCTCTTATCGCTTTGTTCCAACTTTACAATTTTTAATGCACATGTTTCTCGACGGCTTTCAATAATTTTAATTATTTAATATTTATAATTAAAAAATTCAGTGTCTTAAAATCATAAACCAAACTTTTTGTTCGTAATTGGTATCAATGCTTTGATGACGTCACTGCGCTTGTGAACCAACGGGTCAGTCACGCAACGCAATCATTTAGGAACCTATTGGAGAAAGGCTTTAACACTCGCTGGGATCGAAGCCCCTAACCTAACGCTCCGCAGGCTAAAGGCCAAAGCAGAATAGTTTCGCGAAAGACGTTCGCGAACGTGAAACATGAGTTAAAAAAGGACAGAGATATATTTACATCCTTTTCTATCTCATGCATCTCGTTCGCGAACCTATTCTGCGTTGGCCTTATTACGCTAACCATTACGCCTTCTTAACATGGGAAAATAAATACAAAATTGATTTGATAAGTTGCGACTCAGGAAATTGAAGACTTTAGAAGCAGAACAATAGAGAAACAATAATTATATATAAATTAAAATTTATTTTTAATGTTAAATGGTAAATTTAACATATATAAGTCAATATTTTAATTTTTTTTTATTTTTACCATTTGGTAAAAAAAACTTTTTTTGTTTAAAATAAGATTGACTATATAAAAATAATTAAACCAATTAAGAATTTAATTAGTAGAATGACATTTTGTGATTGAATTAACTCAATTCAAAAATGTTAAAACAACTCAAGATGTAAGTAGTAGATTTTACTACTCAAAGTGGTTCAATAGGCTTTAAGAACATTTTTTTGTACAATTAATAAATATTTTGCAATTGAAACTAGTACTTTAAGTTGTAAACTTTATTACTGAAAGTGGTTCAATAGGAGTAGTAGAGCTATTGGGATCTGAAATACTGCGATACGCCATCTGGTGACGACCCCGTTGTGTCAGCCATTTTTCGTTTCATCCTTTTTAAAATATATGTAGAAGAAAGAGATAAAAACCAAGATGGCTGACCCAACGGGGTCAGTTTCCCCATAATTCCCTATGATTTCAGATCCCAATGGGGATCCCAGACCATTTACCGACCTGAAATCTGCAGGTAGTAGAAATCTGTTTCACCGGCCCACAGTGGGAAAAAAATGACCCTCTGTGGACAAAAATCTACCGACAACACAAATCTTAATCGATTTTAATATTTTTTTTTTTAAAATACTCGGAGAGGTTTTTCCTGTAACGCACAACTGCGATAAATTTGATTTATTTCAAACTAACCTTAAAAATGATACCTATATATAAAATTACGTTATTAGGATGGTTTAAAAAATAAAAAAATGATTAATTTTGATATAGCAGAGAGTATTGTGAACCCTTTTTGATCACTGAATGCGAATTTGACATTAAAATTGCAAAATTTTAAAATTCAAAATGGCGGATGCAATATGGCAGGCAATGTTTTATAAAAGTCACCAAATTCACTCGAAAGTTGTTATTCAGGGGTTTTTAAGGTCGCTGGTTACGAATCTGAAGTCAAATTTCAAAAATTCAAAATGGCGGATCCAATATGGCGGATAAGAAAATCAAAAACTAATTGGATTTGCTTGAAAGTTGTTACACGGGGGTTTTTTGGGTCGCTGATTACGAATCCGATGTCACATTTCCAAAATTCAAAATGGTGGATCCAATATGGCGACCAAAAAAAATTTTAAATTCACTAGATTTGCTTAAAACTTGTTACTCGGGGGTTTTCGGGGTCGCTGATGACGAATCTGATGTTAAATTGTCAAAATTCAAAATAGCGGATATAAAATAAAAAATAGGAAAAGAACTAAGCGCAATTGCGCCTACATCTAGGGTTTCGTGGCGCTTTAAATTTTAATTAAAAAAATCAAAAATAAATAATATAAAAATAAATAATAAAATTTATTTTATAAATTTACCTAAAACATTAGGTAAAATGTCCATTCGATAATGTCCACTATTAAGACATGTCAACTCTTGGACATGTCAACTATAGAGACATGTCAACTATAGGGACATATCAACTACTGGGACATGTCAACTATAGGGACATGTCAACTGTATGGACATGTCAACTATTGGGACATGTCAACTATTGGGACATGTCAACTATTGGGACATGTCAACTATTCGGACATGTCAACTATTCGGACATGTCAATTACTGAGATAGGTCAACTACTGGGACATGTCAATTGTAGGGGCATGTTAACTAATGGGACATGTAATGTCCATTCATGTAATGTCCATTCGGGAAAATGTCCATTCAGTAAATGGAGATTTGGGATCTGTGGGGTCCCAAAATTTGAATTTGGGAGCTATGGTGCCCCAAATTTTGAATTTTGTCAACTATAGAGACATGTCAACTATAGGGACATGTCAACTACTGGGACATGTCAACTATAGGGACATGTCAACTATTGGGACATGTCAATTACTGAGACAGGTCAACAACTGGGACATGTCAATTGTAGGGGCATGTTAACTAATGGGACATGTAATGTCCATTCAGTAAATGGAGATTTGGGATCTGTGGGGCTCCAAAATTTGAATTTGGGATCTGTGGTGCCCCAAAATTCAAATTTGGAAGCTATGTTTGCCCAAAATTCGAATTTGGGATCTGTGGGGCCACAAAATTTGAATTTGGGATCTGTGGGGCCCCAAAATTTTAATTTGCGATCTGTGCCTTAAAATTTTATTTTGGGAGCTGTGGTGCCCCAAAATATACTACGGACAGTCGGACGCCAAAGTGAAACTATAAGGCTTTCGGCCATGGGCAACGAAACCCTAAAAATTAATAACTTTTTAAAAATTTGATCGCCATATTGGATCCGCCATTTTGAATTTTTTAAATTCGACTTCAGATTCGTAATCAGCGACCCTAAAAACCTCCAAGTAACAACTTTCATGCAAATTCAATGAGTTTTTAATTTTTTAATCCGCCATATTGGATCCGCAATTTTGAATTTTTGAAATCAGACTTCAGATTCGTCCCAATAGTTGACATGTCCATATAGTTGACATGTCCCTATAGTTGACATGTCCCAGTAGTTGATATGTCCCTATAGTTGACATGTCTCTATAGTTGACATGTCCAAGAGTTGACATGTCTTAATAGTGGACATTATCGAATGGACATTTTACCTAATGTTTTAGGTAAATTTATAAAATAAATTTTATTATTTATTTTTATATTATTTATTTTTGATTTTTTTAATTAAAATTTAAAGCGCCACGAAACCCTAGATGTAGGCGCAATTGCGCTTAGTTCTTTTCCTATTTTTTATTTTATATCCGCTATTTTGAATTTTGACAATTTAACATCAGATTCGTCATCAGCGACCCCGAAAACCCCCGAGTAACAAGTTTTAAGCAAATCTAGTGAATTTAAAATTTTTTTTGGTCGCCATATTGGATCCACCATTTTGAATTTTGGAAATGTGACATCGGATTCGTAATCAGCGACCCAAAAAACCCCCGTGTAACAACTTTCAAGCAAATCCAATTAGTTTTTGATTTTCTTATCCGCCATATTGGATCCGCCATTTTGAATTTTTGAAATTTGACTTCAGATTCGTAACCAGCGACCTTAAAAACCCCTGAATAACAACTTTCGAGTGAATTTGGTGACTTTTATAAAACATTGCCTGCCATATTGCATCCGCCATTTTGAATTTTAAAATTTTGCAATTTTAATGTCAAATTCGCATTCAGTGATCAAAAAGGGTTCACAATACTCTCTGCTATATCAAAATTAATCATTTTTTTATTTTTTAAACCATCCTAATAACGTAATTTTATATATAGGTATCATTTTTAAGGTTAGTTTGAAATAAATCAAATTTATCGCAGTTGTGCGTTACAGGAAAAACCTCTCCGAGTATTTTAAAAAAAAAAATATTAAAATCGATTAAGATTTGTGTTGTCGGTAGATTTTTGTCCACAGAGGGTCATTTTTTTCCCACTGTGCGGCCGAGCATAGATCTCTTCTTTATCATGTGTTGCAGTTACCGACGTTGTCGCGAGATGGCGCTGTTGCCCGCGGAAATTTTTTAACCCTCTTGGCCTCCCACTACCCCCTAATTTGCATATGTATTTTTTAAACTTTCACTCTTTTGGCCACCTCCCACCACCCCTTAATTTGAATATATCTTTTTTAATATTACCACCCACTTTCCACCCTCTTGGCCTCTCACCACCTCCGAATTTGCATATGAATTATTTAAACTTTTACCCTTTTGGCCTCCTCCTACCACCCCCTAATTTGCATATTTCTCTCCTATGTATAAACATATACGGTCCCCAAAAATTCAAAAATCATAATTAGAACCTCGAGGAACAAAGGGGTCGCGAAATACCGTGCGGGACTGTGGGTGGTTGGGAATGGGTGGCTGTGGGTGGTGCACAGTGGATGACTCAAAAGTGAAAGGTGCGCGGCAGATGTGTGAGTACCGTTGGTAGTCCATGCATCAGACTTGTATGCGTCAAGTGGGGATGGAGTTCAGTGGTAGGATGTTGTGAATGGTGTGGGCTACATGCCTCAATAGAGGGTGCTATTAGAAGATATCTACCTTACCCTCTTCAGTCTCAAAAATTTTTAATTTTAACTTTTTACTTATTCATTAGAAAGAGAGGGCGCCACTACAAATTCCTAATTTTCCTTTTTTTTGCATATGCCTTTTTTAGAGAATCCCTTCCACTTTCTTCCAACTTGATAACCAAACCAACCAATGGTAACTCTACTTTACCATAGACCGATGTTACCGAACGTTGTCACGAGATGGCGCTGTTTCTCGCGGGAAATTTTGAATTGTTAACCCGTTTCAGCATCTAGGCTGACCAAGCAGGATCAGGACTCGAATATTTTTTTCTGTTACAGGTTTCTACAGCAATAGAAGAAACATAGCTTTGACTGAAATAGAGGGCACTACATGTTAACAAAAGTAGGGGGTTGGAAAAAAAGTGGGGTTCCAGGGATATAATAGGTAACGCAAACCTGGTAGACTCATTCTGTTCCAGTTTCTAAGACCGACAACATCAGCATCGATACTAGCAGCAGTAGAATCCATACCAATAACATTAGAACTCTAGCAGGATAGTATAATGTTGAACATAGTTTAAAAGTCATTTCTTCTGTTACAGATTTCCAAGAAAGGGTAGGGGTGATGTTAAAACTCTGATCTACACCTTTAAATTCACTTTGTTGCTGATGGTAGTATCTAAAGAGCAAATTTAACCTGCAAGATACGTTAAGCAAAATTCTTTCACTGTGGAGTACAGTACCATTTTTACCAACAGACTTTTTTATGTAAGTTTCTTAACATTACCTTTATTTAAATATACATAATAATCATAGTAATAGTAGTTATATTAATAACAGATATTCCCATATTCTGTAACAGGTAATTACAATAAGCATCATCAACATTTAAACATCAACTCTACATTAAGTGCATTTTCATCCTTCCGTTAGAGATTTCTAGGAGCTGAGCATTAACTTTGGACTACATTTCTTTGTTTTGTTTCAGCGTCTGCTTTTTTGTTTTCAGCGTCTACTTTTTTTGTTTCAGTGTTTAGTATTTTTTGTTTATTTTTTTATTGAACAATGTCCCAACGTAGAGTTAATAACCCGGCTGAAAAAAATTGTACAAGAAAATGTACAAGTTCTTGTACATGTTCATTAATGAACTTGTACATATTCTTGTACATGTTCATGTAATGTTCTTGAACAAGTTCAGCATCCGAAATTGACACATGTTCTTATACCAGAACTTGTACAAGATCCTGAAGAAGAAAATATACTTGTACAAGAAAATGTACATGTTCTTGTACATATTTTTTTGTGCAGGTTTCATGTAAATTTTCTTGTACCAGATGTGGAACATGTTCTTGTACATGTTCATTTATGTCTTTTAAATTAAAAATTAAAAACTTTAAAAAAAATAAAGGCCAAAAAACCAATTTATTTTTCAATTTTTCAACTAAATAATTATTGTTTTTTTTTTAAAAATTGAAAAATGTTTGAATCTTCAACCTTTTTTACAACATTGAGATGAGTAATTTAAAAAATTCTCAAAAAATTGCTTTTATATGTGCTTTTTGAAAAAAGTACATAAAAAACAATAATTATTTATTTAAAAAATTGAAAATAATTGGATTTTTAACTTTTTGTACAACATTGAGATGAGTAATTTTAAAAATTCTAAAAAACATGCTATTTTATATGTTCTCCTTTGAAATAAAGATGAAAAACAATAATTAATTATTTGAAAAATTGAAATACAATTTGAAATTTAATCTCTTTTTTATACAATATTGAGAATTGCAATTTAAAAAATTGTCAAAAAATTGCTTTTTTATATGTACTTTTTGAAAAAATTATATGAAAGACACTAATTATTTATTTAAAAAATTAAAGAATGCTTTTTAGTTATTATTTTTAACAACGTTGAGATAAGTAATTTGAAAAATTCTCCAAAAACTACTTTTTTAAAAGTGCTTTTGGAAAATTCAATTTATATGTGTTTTTTAAATAAAAAAGAATAATAATTGATTTAAAAATTGAAAACTAATTCAATTTTTAAACAAATATTTTTCACAACTTTGAAATTTGCAAATAGCAAAATCAGGAAAAAACTGCATTTTTGTATGTTTTTTTTTAAATAAAGTAAATAAACAACAACAATTTATTGTTTAATTAGTAATAAACAATTTTAATTATTATTTATAATAAAATTAATTTATCCTGGTCTTTCCAAAAATGGCCTACATATAAGCAATTCGTGTATTTTTTCTAACTCGTGACAACCAACTTATACATTGTTTAAAAAACGTTTTAAACGCAAAATTTTGAATTTTCCGCACATAACAGACAGAGTCTATGTTATTCTGAACATTTTCCAAAAGGTTTTTTTTAAAAAATATTCAAAATTGTGCTTTTTACATACCTGAGAAGTTTGCGTGTCATGCGCCATGATTTGTGACGTCACGAAGGTTCAAATGCTCTTAAAGGTCCTCAAAATGAAAGAATTTTAAATTTATTAAGAAAAATTAATTATTATCAATGTCACTTTTATTCGCTAATGAATCGCGGTGCAGGAATCGATTACTCTAATAAAAAAAATAAATGTGTTGTAAATGATAGAGCTTTCAATTGTAGATTGCAATCTGGAAGTATAATAAATATACTTCATAAAGATATTAATGAATTCTTAGATGATGCATTCAGTATTATTAAAAATCAGGTTGAAACTTGCTTAAACAAGTTAGGTTCGATAAAAGCTTATACAGTATTCGTTGCAAAATTTAAAAATGTGTTAGCTAATGGTATAGAGGAATTTGATATAAAATCATTTATTGCTAGGACGAATGGTATTTTTCCGACAACTCAGTTAGATAATTTTTATAATGATAATGTTAAACAAGTAACATTACGGCTTTGTGAAGAATTTCAGGACAAAGAATCAAATTGGCAACTTGATTCTATTCAAAGCTTAGATGTAAATTGTAATAAATATAATCCCATGCATACTAGTTCTTTCATTGAACTGCCACCTAAAATCAAAGTGCTGCTAAGGTTAGAGATCATTGCCATATAACGGGTAAGTATAGAGGAGTCGCTTACCAAGATTGTAATCTACAACCCAAGAAGCACGTAATATATCCTCAATATCAAGGTAATATTACACGTGAGATTCGTAATATAACGCTGTAATATTACAGTAATCTTACAGTGATCTTAAAATATCCGCCTCAAGGTAATATTCCTGGGAATATTACTGTAATATTAACGGTAATATTACAGTAATATTACAGACTGATTTGAGTTATTTATAAAGCATAAAAAACGTAAATATATTATAAGTCAATTTGGCTTGTTGGTAAAACTCTGGACTCGTGTGCTTCGAGTTCGGGGTTCGATTCCCTGGATGGGTAGATTTTTTTCGTAAAGAAATGTTCCCATAATATTACTGTAATATTCTCTTGTAATATTACCTTAATATTACGGTATAATATTACTGTAATATTACCTTAACATTAGAGCGTAATATTACAGTAACATTACTGCTAATATTACCTTGTGGCGGACATTTTAAGATCAATGTAAGATTACTGTAATATTACAACGTTATATTACGAATCTTACATGTAATATTACCTTGATATTGAGGTTATATTACGTGCTTCTTGGGAATATCAGAATTCAAAAACTATTCCTGTAGTTTTTCATAACTTGAGTGGGTATGATGCTCATTTCATTATAAAAGCTATCGCAACTGAGTTTAAGGGTTAGTCTCCTTCCAATTAATAAAGAAAAATATATAAGTTTTACCAAACACGTTGAAGCAAGTGATATCAAATTTAAATTCATTGATTCATTCAGATTTATGACATCATCTTTAGATAAATTAGCGTCATATCTTACAAGAAGAATTTCAAGCCTATGATATTGATAAAATTCAGTTACTAACCCGTAAAGGAGTTTGTCCATATGAGTACTTGGATTGCAGATTAAAACTTGATGAGATGATGACAACTACCGCCAATAGAGAAATTTTACAGTACCTTAAATGATTCAAATATAAGTAATGAAGATTATTTACATGCACAAGAGGTTTGGTCTACATTTAATTGTAAAAATATCTTTGATTATGTATATTTCTACATGAAAACAGACATTTTACTACTCGCAGATGTTTTTGCAAATTTTAGAGACCAATGTCTTGATGCATATGGTTTAGATCCAGCTCACTATTATACAACTCCTGGATTGAGCTGGGATGCTATGTTAAAATATACAAATGTTCAGCTGGAACTTCTTACAGATATTGACATGATCATGTTTATTGAAGGTGGTATTAGAGGTGGGGTTAGCCAATGTTCAAATAGATATGCTTATGCTAATAATCATTATATGAAAAATTATAATGAAAAAGAAGAATTATCTTACATTGTATACTTGGATGCTAATAACCTTTATGGTTGGGCTATGGTACAAGCACTTCCCTACGGTGGTTTTGAGTGGGTAAAAAATGTAAATAATAAATTTAACTTTAATATCCCCGATGATTCACTTTTGGTTATATATTAGAAGTAGATTTAGATTACCCTCAAGAATTGCATAACAGTCATAGTGACTTACCATTTTGTCCTGAACATTCAAAGCCACCTGGATTATGAATAATGCAGTTTATGGTAAGACTATGGAGAATGTACGAAAGCATGTAGATGTCAAGCTTGTGACAAAGTGGGAGGGTAGGTACGGCGCTGAGGCTCTTATATCAAAACCTAACTTTCATTTAAGAGCTATCTTTAATGAAAACTTGATTGCTGTTGAATTAACAAAAACGGAAATGTTTATGAATAAGCCAATCTATATTGGACTTAGCGTCTTAGATATATCAAAGACATTAATGTATGATTTTCATTATAATTATATGCGAATCAAGTATGGTGATAATTGTAAATTACTTTACACTGATACCGATAGTCTTATTTATAAAATTAAATGTGTAGATATCTACTCTGATATGAAGGTAGATATTTGCAAATTTGATACATCTGATTACCCAGCTAATAATGTATATGGCATTCCGCAAGCTAACAAAAGTCTTAGGTCTCATGTAAGATGAATGTAGTGGAAAAATTGTAACAGAATTTGTTGGATTGCGGAGTAAAATGTACAGTCTTCGCGTTGAACGTCAAGATTTTATAAAAAAAGTTAATGGTATAAAGACAGCAGTTGTAAAAAAAATATTACTTTCGATGACTACATTTTCTGCCTTAAAAACATACAAATTCAATCTAGAACACAGTATTCCATAAGATCAAAACTACACAATGTACACACATTAAAACAAACTAAAACAGCTTTAAGTCCATTTGACGATAAAAGATATTTATTAAAAAATAGTACAAACACTCTCGCTTAGGGACATTGTAATATTACAAATGTTAATATTGATGATGATGATGATGTGGATATGTTACAAGTCTGATATATATATTCCTTATTTATTTATATTTATTGTTTATATTTCTTATATATTTATATTTATTGTACATATTGAAAAAGAGTTGTAATGAAAGGAGAAGTGCAATTAAATTATTAATAAATGAAAAATTGTTATTAATTTTATGTCTACTTTATTTAATAAAACCTTCATATACATTGTTACAATCGTTGACATAGCTCTATTAAGTATAAATAAATTCTTAGAAGATTTTTCTAACATTCTTTTAACTTTTCAGAAAGTTAACTTTAACTTTTCTAAAAGTTAACTTTAACTTTTCTAAAAGTTAACTTTAACTTTTCTAAAAGTTAACTTTAACTTTTCTAAAAGTTAACTTCAACTTTTCAAATAGTTAACGTTAACTTTTCAAATATTTACATGATTTTTATATATAGGGTCATTCCATTTTATTTCACCTATAGTCGTTGCGGCCTATTTTTAGAAAAATTTGGTATTTTGTATTAATGACTTTTTATATCCGTACAATTCATTTTTGACAATTATTTTATAATATTTATAAACTTTCTTGGAAAATATAAATAAAATGTGACAAACTTTGACATTTTACAGGTAAGTTTGAATATTTATTTTCACAAAGTATTTTGACCTTTTTTACACAATTATTAATTAACATTGGTAAATTAGACTATTTTCAACAAATATCAATGAAAAAATTTAATAACTAAATTATTTCTGTTCTTTTTTATAAAATTTCCAAAGTTGTCAAACTAACCTATTTTCCGTGCAACTCAACTTAAAAATAAAATTTCAACGTAAATAAAATAAAATTTCTTAAAATATTTGTCAAAAATGAATTGTACGGATATTCAAAGTCATTAATACGAAATATTAAATTTTTCTAAAAATAGGCTGCAACGACTATAGGTGAAAGAAAATGGAATGACCCATAACTTTTCCAAAAGTTAACATTAACTTTTATAAAAGTTAACTTTAACTTTTCAAATAGTTAACGTTAACTTTTCAAATAGATAACTTTAACTTTTAAAATATATACATGCTTTTTATATATAACTTTTCCAAAAGTTAACTTTAACTTTTCTAAAATTTAACTTTAACTTTTCTAAAAGATAACTTAAACTTTCCATATAGCTAACTTAAACTTTCCATATAGCTAACTTTAACTTTCCAAATAGCTAACTTTAACTTTTTAAATAGTTAACATGAGTAAACATTTAAATTAAATATTCCTTAAATGTTTATCAGGAAAGTTGAGTGAACATTGAAATTAAATGTTCGTTAAATGTTTAGTTCGAAAGTTGAATAAACAGTGAAATTAAATGTTCGTTAAATGTTTAGTTTGAAAGTTGAGTAAACATTTAAATTAAATGTTCGTTAAATGTTTAGTTCGAAAGTTGAGTAAACATTTAAATTAAATATTCCAATTTGAATATTCCAAATATTTACATTGTAGGTAAATATAAAATTTGAAAGTGTATCGAAATAATACTGTAAAATATTTTTATATAACTGAAGGTCATATGAAGGGTAGAATGACTAAAGGGGTCAAGCGCCAATTCACTGTTTTTACAGGAAGTAAAAAAAACATTTTTAAAAATTTTGCAGGTCATTTAAAAAAAACTGAGAAAACCGTTTCGATATATTAGTATGTTTTAATAAATAAACAACAATTTGTTGAAATAAACCTACATATTAACGATTAAATTAAAAAAAAACTGTGGTGCCTTGAGGTTATATCAACTGCGCACATTTTCTTTAAGCATTAATTATAAAAAAATATACAGTTTAAAGAAAAACTGGAAAATTAGTTTCTTTCTATGGAATCGATGAAATGAATAGAAAAAAATTCCTTTAAAAAATTGTTTGTTTTCAAGAAAATTACGAATTAATTGCTTGCTTTGGAATTCAGCAATACATTCATCTTTAAATTCAATTGTTCACTTAGTATAATCATAAAAATATTTAAAAATTAATAACAAAATGTTAAATTATGCAAAATATTATTGACTCACCACTTTCTTTTGTTTTTCAATCAGGTTACAATAAAGTAAATTTGAGGCTATTTTATTAATTTAATTTTTATTAAAAACTGATTTAAATACGCAATAAAAAAGGAAATCCTTCTACAGAAATGTGTAAATGAATTTTCTTGATTTTTTTATGCAAAAACCTTATTTTCGATAAATTGGCGCTTGACCCCTTTTGTCATTCTACCCTTCATATGAAAGGGTTATTATAAAATTAATTAATTTTTTAAATATTATTTACTAATTAAAAATTTACAAATTGGTGGAAATTAATTTCAAAATTTTTTATTTATTAATAAACAATTCTATTAGTTTTTTTATAGCCAAAAAAGGCTTTTTAAAAATAATCAAGGAAACAATTGCAATATATATAAATAAAAAATGAAAGTGAACATAAAAATTCTATTTTCTAAACATTTAAATCAAAATTATTATTTACAATTTATTTATTTATTATAATTGAAAAATTTATTAATTAATTAAAAATTAATTTTTAAATTTTTTTCGTTTTGCAAAAGATTTAATTAATTTTTAAAGTGAAGAAAAATTTATTGTTTGTTAAAATTAATAATTATTAATTAAAGTGAAGAAAAATTAATTAATTAATTAATTTGTAAATTTTTAATTAGTAAATAATATTTAAAAAATTAATTAATTTTATAATAACCCTTTCATATGACCTTCAATTATATAAAAATATTTTACAGTATTATTTCGATACACTTTCAAATTTTATATTCACCTACAATGTAAATATTTGGAATATTCGAATATCTCCGTAAAAACCTTTTTAAATTAGCCCGCCCTTTTGAGTCGATAAGTAGGATCACTTGTCTATCAGTAACTTGTTGAGTGTGTGGAAGATTTTCTTTTTAGCCAGATATCTGTAGTGTAGTGGTCAGGGTCTTTAACTAGCGCGCGGCGAACGTAGGTTCAATCCCCAGCACACACCAATTTGTTTACAAAAATTGTTGTTTATCAAGCATGCAATACCTACTTGATTCAATGTGAAACAAAGCATCAAAGCAGAGCAACGATGTTGAAACTTATTTATTTTATTTTTATTCCAAAAAAATAAATTTTTTTTATTGTCCTCCGATAATTAATAACTAATAATTAATAATAATAATAATTATTAACTATTAATATAAATTAATACAACAATAATAATAATGATCCATTATTATTATTATTATTATTTTTATTATTATTAATACTTCTTAAATATTATTTATTTGTATTTTCTAAAAATATAATTTAAATTTTTAGGAAATGTTCGTAGCAAAAATTGACTGAATATCTTCTATTATATTAAGTTAACAAATTTCGAAAAACGACACCGACCCCGTGACCTCGACACCGTCCTTGAAAAATCTATTTTCAATTATTTTCAAATAAATCAAAATACTTTGCATATATGCTGTTAGAAAATCTTACAAACTATTTTTATGTAACATCTTTTTTCAATTTTAACCCGAAAAAGGGTTATTTTGCAATTTTTTAAGAATTTTTTGATTTTTTCAATTTTTTATTATTATTTTTTACTATTTATTGTTGTTTTTTCAATTTTGCTTCCTCGTGGAGGAAGCTATGTAGTCCTTTCGTTTATAAAATTTTTAGAAATGGTGAAAACAAATTTTCCTCTATATAGAAACATGTTATATGAGATCCTGATCAATTGTCCGGATGTATGTATGTGTGTGTATGTGTGTGTGGATAGTTTTTGTGAACACGATATCTTTAACAGGTTTTAATGGATTTGGGTAAAATTTGGTAGGCTTATTTAACACATTAATCTCTCAAAAATGACGAGAGGATTTTTAAAATTACCCCAAAAAAAAAATTTTATCGTCTTTTTTCCAAAAATTTTTTTTTAATTGAAAAAATTTTTAAATCGAAAAATTTAAGGTAATATATAATATAATCGTCTTCTTTATGTCAAGATGAATCGATTGATATATATAAAATATAGATTTGATTGAAATTTAAAGAATTAATGGAAGTTAAAAAATCAAAAATTCTCATTTTAGCTAAAAAATGATGTGTTTATTTAAATTCATGTTTATATATGAAATAATTTTATTTCCTGCATTGAAACGAATTGGTTGGTGTATATAAAGTATAGATTTGATTGAAAATTTGAGAATTAATAAAAATTGAAAAATCGAAAATTCATATTTTAGCTAAAAAATTTTGTGTTTTTTTAAAATTCAAGTTGATGAATAAAATAATTGTATTCCTTGCATTAAAACGAATCGATTCGTATATATAAAGTTTATGTTACACTCAAAATTAATTAAAATTTTCTTTATTTTTCAAAAAATTTAATTAAGTAATTTAAAACATTTTTAACTCGAAATTTTTTAAATCAATCAATTGAATTGGACAAATTTATTGCTTCCTTCACGAGGAAGCGAATTTTTTGCTTCACATAATGAGGAAGCATAATGTTTATGAAATAAACATAAAGGACCCCCTTCTTGTTTAGTTAGTAACCTATAATATTGTGTCTAATTTTAAGTGTCATTAAAATCAAATGTTTTTAACTTAATAATTTTAACATTTCTTAATTTAAAACGAAACATCTTCTATTATATTAAGTTAACAAATTTCGAAAAACGACACCGACCCCGTGACCTCGACACCGTCCTTGAAAAATCTATTTTCAATTATTCTCAAATAAATCAAAATACTTTGCATATATGCTGTTAGAAAATCTTACAAACTATTTTTATGTAACATCTTTTTTCAATTTTAACCCGAAAAAGGGTTATTTTGCAATTTTTTAAGAATTTTTTGATTTTTTCAATTTTTTATTATTATTTTTTATTATTTATTGTTGTTTTTTCAATTTTTAGTTAGTAACCTATAATATTGTGTCTAATTTTAAGTGTCATTAAAATCAAATGTTTTTAACTTAATAATTTTAACATTTCTTAACGTTTCTTAATTTAAAACGAAACATCTTCTATTATATTAAGTTAACAAATTTCGAAAAACGACACCGACCCCGTGACCTCGACACCGTTCTGGAAAAATCTATTTTCAATTATTTTCAAATAAATCAAAATACTTTGCATATATGCTGTTAGAAAATCTTACAAACTGTTTTTTTTATAAGTCCAAAAAAATTAGGGACTTGGAAAAATATTGATTTTTTTATTTTTAATACTTTATTTTCATTTACAAAAATCTGGCAGCCCCCTGCGGGGGCGGCCACATTCTCATCACGCGCTTCGCGCGTAGGGGCTCGCTTCGCTAGCTAGTTTGAGCGCGCCCCGGGGCGCGCGAAGGATGATCGTCCCGCTTCGCGGTCCGATATTATTACGCGCTTCGCGCGCTTTGTTTGTTTATTACAATTCAAAACCTATTAGCATTAATTACTTTTTAACTACACTCTGTAATAGAAAAATTTTCCTATTAAATTTAAAAATTGTATTAATTATACTACCAGAAAGTAGTTGAATGACCCAAGAATCTATTTGGTAGAATGAGATTTTGTAGTTGTTTCAGACTTTGTGGTTGATTTAATTAATTTTGAAGTAAAATGTCAAGAAGAAAGAAATTATCTTTATTAATTTTATTAAAAAGAGTAAAATTAATTACATACAGAGTTAAAATAAGTAAAAAAGTAGTTATTTTAAAAGGGGATCTTCATATAATCGACTTGTTTTGAAAAATTTATTAGAAACAACTCATAGTCTTTATTAAAATACGTTAAATTAAATGGGTGCAGTTCCGAATAAGGTCCCCCTCCGATTTTAATAAAATTTGGTATACTAACGTATTTTGGTGCGCTGATTACGAAAATGATAGTGAAAATTGGCGCAAATTTGATTATCATGGTAAAAACCATAAAAAACACCATAAAATCATGGTTTTTTGCGATTATCTCGTAAAAAACAAAAAATTTCGAAAAAAGTTTTAGACAAAAGTTGTAGATCTCTAAAAAACACACATTTTATGTTTTATGCATTTTTTACCAAAAGTCATTATTTTTCGAGAAAAATCCAAAAAACGAAAAACACCATGATAATGAAAACATATACAGCAGTCATGGTTAGACATATTATTTGACTCGTATACAGTATCATATTCACCATTAGTCAGGATCTAACGAATTCCGCAAAATACTTTCGGCCATATCCACCCCCTTTCGCCAAGGTTTTTTTTAAAAAGAAAAGCGAGCAGTACCTTACGCGGCCGAAGGCCGTGTTTACTATTTTGCGTTTACCGCTGCTGTGGACTCCACCCCACAATTTCCGCAAATTACTTTCGGACACATCCACCCCCTCTCGCCAAGATTTCTTAAAAAGAGAAGCGAGCAGTACCTTACGCGGCCGAAGGCCGTGTTTAATATTTTGCATTTACCGCTGCTGTAGACTCCACCCCACAATTTCCGCGAATTACTTTAGGACCATTTTTCTCAAAAAATAATGACTTTTGGTAAAAAATGCATAAAACATAAAATGTGTGTTTTTTTGAGATCTACAACTTTTGTCTAAAACTTTTTTCGAAATTTTTTGTTTTTTACGAGATAATCGTAAAAAACCATGATTTTATGGTGTTTTTTATGGTTTTTACCATGATAATCAAATTTGCGCCAATTTTCACTATCATTTTCGTAATCAGCGCACAAAAATACGTAAGTATACTGAGTTTCATTAAAATCTGAGGGGGACTTTATTCGGAACTTTATCCAATTAAATTATAGAAATAGGTAAGGTTTAAAGGTATTAGAATAAATTTTTTATCGGGCAAAAAAAAGAGAATGACGGCACTGTAGCTGTTCAAACTTAGTTCCTTAATATTGCGCCGTGGATTGGCCAGGTCTTTGTAGTTAACGAAAATCGACAAACCAAATTATTTACTAAAATAAGACATTCCGCTTTGAGCTAATTTCAATTGAGTAAAAGAAAAAATTAATTGAAAATTTAAAAACACTAAAAAAAGAACTTTAAAGTAAATACATTTTTTAAAGCAACAAATTTATTATATGAGGTTTCGCTCTCATGTTTTTATTCATATTCATAAAAATTTTTTTGTACAATTTATATAAGTGAAATTTTTGGTTTTTATAAATTAAATTTCATCTTCTTAAAGTACTTTGACTTTAAGGATAACATTCTCATCACGGCACTCGCGTTTCACGCTCGAAAATTAGAAAGATACAATAGGAAAAGGAGGCGTGCATTAACCCATTAACGGAATTTTTACAGGTACGTTGAGGCTCTATCAAATAGTGCAAATATCAAATAGTCTATCAATAGTGTACTAAAAGAACCGACAAATTTTAAATAAACAATTTACAAGCATTAAAAAAAAGATTTTTTTAGAAATTTTGTTCAGTTTTTATAATTTTTTCAAATCTTATCCCTTTAGAATACCTTTAAATGCTAAAAATCTCGCGTCAAAAATGTTTCAATACGCCATTTTGAATTTTTAAAAACTGACTTCAGAATCGTAATGAGCGACCTAAAAAACCAAGGAGTAGAAAGATTTATTTAAATTTGTTAAAAAGATTGTTGAAAAATGAATTTTCTCTTAAAAAATAGCAATGTTTATACTTAGTTAATTTATAATTCTTTATAATTTCGCCTGCTACACTTATTATTTTTGTTTCACTTCACAATGCTTTCGTTATAGTGAAAAAAATGTTTTAGGAATACTGCTTCAAAAACTTTAAATCTAGAGAGGAAAGTTGCTAAAAGAAAAGGTGGCAAAATAGGTTAAAACTGGTCCGCAAAAAATTAATGAGTAAAATAACACATCGAAAATATTTTAAAATTTTTGTTACCTTAATCGTTATAGAACATAACTTTTTTAACTTTTTTGTTTTAATCTGTATCGAAAAGTGTTAAAGAAAAAAAAGTTTACAAATCTACAAATACATGAATTTTAACTAATTCAACTTTATGAGTAAGTCACTGTTATTTGTGTTAATTTAAGGTGGTTTAAACAGAAATAATACATAGATGAACATAGTTTTTCAAAATGAAGTAATTTTGCTCTGCATTTTACCCATTTTTCATCCGATTTTGTCCTTTTTTTAAGAAAAGTGATATAACTTTTTTGTTTTAATAGCTATTGAAAATTATTAAAGGAAAAAAGTGTTTATTTTTACTCGCAATTTTCGAAAAAAAATTGAAAAAAATTTTTTTTTTTAAATGCGACGTTTGGAAATTTTTAAAAACTACAAATTTGAATAATTTTGTTGTTTTTCAACGAAATCATCTGGCCAACGAACTCAAGCGAGATTTTGGTAAACTTAAAGTGTATACCAAATTTGAAGTCGATTCATTAAAATTTGTTCGAGTTATCGTCGAGCAAACTTTTTTGTCTACAGACAGACAGACAGACAGACAGACAGACAGACAGACAGACAGACAGACAGACAGACAGACAGACAGACAGACATACATACAGACAGACAGACAGACAGACAGACAGACAGACAGACAGACAGACAGACAGACAGACAGACAGACAGACATACATACAGACATACAGACATACAGACATACAGACATACAGACATACAGACATACAGACATACAGACATACAGACATACAGACATACAGACATACAGACATACAGACATACAGACATACAGACATACAGACATACAGACATACAGACATACAGACATACAGACATACAGACATACAGACATACATACATTTGTTTAAAACCTATTTTTTGGCATTAGAAAGGCTTGAAACGTGGAGATTTACATGAATTAGATGTTGGTCAAAATCGGGCAAATGTAATACTTTCTCATTCTGATGAGAATGTAAAAATAAATTTTTAATAAAAATTTAAAAAAAATAGAAAATGGCGGACTCAATATGGCTACCCAATATGACGGAAAAATTTGAAATTGATATGCTTCGTTCAAAATTCGGTGGTAGTGAATTTGTGGGGTCGGTAAATCAAAATTTGAGGATCGAATTAACAAATTTAAATTTTGGATTCATAGACACCAAAAATCTCCGTGTACCGAATTTTAAACTAATCGAATCAATGTTAAATTATTCCGTTATGATGGGCCAGCCATTTTAGATTTTTTAAATCTAACCTCAAATTCGAATTCAGGGACCTCGAAAACAACAGTGTACTCATTGATACTTAAATAGAAAAAGATTTACTATTTTCTTCAAATGTGTACAAATACGTCCAAAATCACAAAAACGGAACGTCTTTTTATTGGGATTTATATGAGCCATGGACTGTCAAGGGGTAAGATAAAAAAAAAGTCTAAAAATAAAAGAAGTTCACTCAATTCAAAAGTTAGCAATCGAAAACTTACGATATTCTAGTAAAAACAGTGCAACATGAACTAATCAGAAATATTTTGAAAATAATTGCACTTTTTGGAAATGGATAGCAATGGTTGACTTATATAAAAAAAAAACAAAACAAAAATTTCGGTATTTTATGAGTAAGTTACTTTAATTTATGTTAATTTAAGGTGGTTTAAAAAGAAATAATACATAGTCGCACATACTTTTTCAAAATAAAGTAATTTTGCCCTGCATTTTACCCATTTTTATCCGTTTTTGTTTGTCATTTATTAAGAAAAATGAGTAACTTTCTTGTTTTCACTCGAATCAAAAAATGCTAAAGGAAAAAAGTGTTTCATTTGACTCACATTTTTCAAAAAACAATTGAAAAAATTTTTTTTTTTGAAAAATGAAAATTTTTGAAAATTAAAAATTATAAAAAAATGAGTAACTTTCTTGTTTTCACTCCAATCAAAAAATTATAAAGGAAAAAAGTGTTTCATTTTACTCATATTTTTCAAAAAAGAATTGAAAAAATTTTTTTTTTGAAAAATAAAAATTTTTGAAAATTAAAAATTTGAATAATTTTGTTGTTTTTTGACGAAATTGTCTGCCCAACGAACTCAGGCGAAATTTTGGTGAACTTAAAGTGTATACCAAATTTGAGGTCGATTAATTAAGATTTGCTCAAGTTATCGTCGAGCAAACTTTTTTGTCTACAGACAGACAGACAGACAGACAGACAGACAGACAGACAGACAGACAGACAGACAGACATACATACATACATTCATACATAAAGAAAGACATTTTTTTAAAACCTATTTTTTGGCATCAGAAAGGCTTGAAACGTGGAGATTTACATGAATTAGAGGTTGGTCAAAATCGGGCAAATGTAATACTTTCTCATTCTGATGAGAATGTAAAAACTTTAGGGTGGAGTTACATGTAAATGCAGAATGCAAAACCGAAAAGAATGAGAGTGAAAAGGATAGTGATATATCCTTGTCCTTTTCACTCTCATTATTTTCGGTTTTGCATTCTGCATTTACATTAATATGTAAATTCAACCTTATCATTTATGATGAGAATGTAAAAAAACTAGTGTGTTAAAAAAGTTTGACAAAACGTAACATCGTGGAATAAAAGTACCAGAAGTGATATTTACATGCTCGGTGGTATTTATAACATCCTCTACTAAAAAACGCATTTTTTCTCAGATTTTCCATGCGTCAAAAGTTAGGCTTTTTTATGCAAGTATTACATAAATTATTTTTTTTATAAAAGAATATCAAGGAAACCATATATAACACAGAAAATTAAAAGGCATTAAAATAAGTTGCAACGCTTATTATTTTAATCCAATTTTGCTTATTTTAATGCCTTTTAATTTTCTGTGAACAAAAATAAGTGAAGCTTTTGGAAAATAAATTCTGGTAAAGTGAATTTCTCATTTTTTTAAATTTAATTAAATGATAACATTCTCATAAAGTTTTAAGGACATCATTTTAAAATCTTTATAATTATTATCTTTTTAAAAAGTAGGTTCTTTTATTTTCAGTTCGGCTTTTTTTTGTGTTATTAAAATTAAAAAATTAAGAATTTGAACCAACTTACCTGGAATAAAGTTCTTCAACTTTTTGTTTCTAAATTGAAATGTGAATGATATTATGTATCATGTAATCGCTATTTCAAAAATTTAAAATAGGATAGAAAGCACTTAGTAAAAATCGATTTTTATAACTGGATTTATTTCAAACTTCTAACTTTTAAACTTTTCTATTGACGAATCTAAAGTTGTATTTAAAAAAATAAAAAAGGCGGATTCAGAAATAGTAAAAGAATACAATCAGTAAGTTTTCAAAATTTCATATTGGCAGATCTAATATGGCGGGAACATTTTTTAAAAAGTGCTCGAATATTTTAAACTTTGGTATCTATGGGTTTTTAAGATCACTGATTACAAATCTATGATTCAAATTATGAAAATCAAAACCACGTTGTCATAATAACAATCATAAAATCGTTTACTAGTTCGTTTTCCTTTTTTTTAATTTTTAAAATTTATTAATTTTAGTAACTATAATATACATATAATGTTATATAAATTAATTAGTCAATTTGCGGAATTTTAAATATCTTTTATGCATGATATAAGACGAAGTAATTTTGGTTAGGTAATAGGTATAACAGTACTGAGCAAATGGTATAAGGCCTAAGCAGAATAGATTCTTGAACGGGAACGCAATCGTAAACGGAAACGTAAGAATTAGTAAGAGAAGGATAGCAAATATATTTATTCTTCTCTCACCCATTCTTACGTTTCCATTCACGATTGCGTTCCCGTTCAAGAATATATTCTGCTTTGGCTCATAGGCCCAAGAACTTTGTTTTTTATTTTGTTTTGTGCTGCAATGAGCACATCTTCTTTGTCAAGCGATTGGTTGAAGTATATGATTGGACTACCCTACTGAAAATTCTCATGTAGGATCTTATATTGGATTTCACATAAATTCATATATTAAAATCCACATAAAATCCTATGTGTCATGTAAGAAACAATATAGGATATTATGAAAAATCATATAGGAACTTGAGACATAATTTGAAGTGGGATTCATTGTAAAATCTTATAAACGTATTCTTAGATAATAAATTATGTAAATTCCTATGTGAAATCCTACAATTTTTTCTGGTCCTATTTTTTCCTTCAATTTCTTATGTCAATTTCCTTCGTGTTTTCTCATTGAAAAACATACCAAAATTTATTGCTTAATCCTTAACCAGAAATTTTCCTATATCAAACCATACATCAAACCTTTTTTTGATTCTTGAATGAATAATTATTACAAAAAATCTGACATGAAATCATATTAAAAATCCTCACGTGGGATCATATATATGACTGATTTGAACGTAAGAAATCATATTCATGTAGATTCCGAAATATCTATATTTAAGATTTTACATAGCATTATATAAAGGAAACAATATAAGATTTCATATAGGAATTTTCAGTTGGCAGACGGCAGTTTATAAAAATTAAAAATCAAATAATATTACTGCAATTCATTAAATAAGAAAAAAAAATGTGCTTTGCAATACACCTTCTGAGTTAGAGTCTCAGCTTTTATAGTATTCAAGACTGATCTCAACTGTGAGAAAAAAAATTATCACCATCTGGCGGCGTAAGAGTGGAACTATGATACCAGCATTTATACTCGCATTTTATAGGTTTTGCTGGCATGTATTGCTTTATGCTACTACGATCTTTAAATTTAATCATAGATTCATCTATGCTTTGGAACTTGCTTTGTTTCCAGTATTTCTTAAATTTTTCATTTAGTAGATTTAGAAAAGGTTGTATTTTATACAATTTATCATAAATTGGATCACCTCTCAGTGGGCACACTTGTTCCAAAGACATCTTGAAAATGTCTTTTTAAGGATGTCTTTTAGACTTTGATTAAAGACGTCTTTTGGACGTCTTAAAGGCGTTTTTAATTTGGCCTCGTATGGTATAACTTAACAATGTAAATATAATGTCTAAATATATATGTATAATGTCTCAAAAACCGCCGAGTAACGAGTTTCAAGTGTTTCCGATGAATTTTTAAAAAACTCATCTGCCCTATTAAATCCGCCATTTTGAATTTTTAATAACTGACTTAAGAATAGTAATAAGAATTTTAAAAACCCAAAATGTAGAAATATTCATTTGCTAAAAAGTTTGTTCAAAAATGAATTTTCTCCAAAAAAATATAAAATTTTATACTTTGTTAATTTATAATTGTTTATAATTTTGCCTGAAACATTTATAATCATCATCATGTCTATTATTAAAACCATTTTTGTTTCACTTCGCAATGATTTCTTTATAGTAGAAAAAATGTTGCATGGATAACACTGGGTTACAAAAAATGGTCAAGTCGCGTTTATTTAAATTTTTTGTGCTTATTGAAAGTTAAGGTGTCACTGAACAAGAATATACGGAAAAAAAATTTCATTCGGTCAGTTCCATAAAAAACGAGATTAAAGTGTCAAAAAATATCTTTTTCAGCATATTTTGAAGAACTGTAAAATGGAATCGCAACATGATAAAAATCTTCACGAGGGCTTAAATGAAAGCTTAAACATTTAACTTTAAGATCCAAAACTGAAAACGAAATGATAATCGCGCGGAAACTTGTTTATCATGTATTCGCTATCTCAAATAGTCAAAATAGCTGGGATAGAGAGCGCTTGGTACAAACCGATTTCCGTAACTGGATTTATTTGGAACTTGACACTTGGAAGTTCATAACGTATCTATTGACGTATCTGAAAAATTCTAGTGTTACCGAAAACTCCTGAGGACAAGAAGCAAAAAAATTCAATCTAATTTCGAATATTTAGAACAGCATTTTGATTTTTTTTTAATCCAACTTTCGATACGTCAATAAAAACGTAATGAACTTCCAAGTGACAAAATCCAAATATATCCGGTTACAGAAATCGATTTTTACCAAGTGCTCTCTATCCTAGCTGTTTAGACTATTTGAAATAGCGATTACATGAAAAATAAGTTTCCGCGCAATTATCATTCAGCAATAAAAATTAAAGATAAAGATTTAAGCTTTCATTCAAGCCCGCATAGAGATTTTTATTATATAAAGTTTCCAATTTACAGTGCTTCAAAAAGTGCTAAAAAAGGAATTTTTTGACACTTTAATCTCGTTTTTTACGGAACTGACAGAATGA